>NW_017728911.1:18534685-18540795 GCF_001723895.1 Crocodylus porosus | reverse complement strand
AAAAAAAAAAAAAAAAAAACCTGCCAAAAAAGTGGGATAGCACACCTGGTTTCCCCAGGAAATCCCTGGAAATGCCAGGCCAGTGATCACCATGGTGAAAGGTGGGTCGGGGTGCCTTAACCCCTAGTCCTCACGTTAGGGTGGGTCACGTACACCGGAAGTAGTTGTGGGGGTGCAAGCCCCAAGGAGGAGAGTTGAAGGCCAGGTATGGCCAATGCCACCTGAGCCCTGCGGGGGTTCGAGACCCCGAGGAGGAGAGTTGGGGCCAGGCACGGCTACAGACACCTGAGCCCACTTGTGGAGGGAAGCCCTGAGACCCTGAGTAAAGGGGGCATTACGAGCAGTTTGGAGCCCCCAGTGTGAGGGGGGCAGCGTGTGGAGCCCTGTGAAGGGAGAGGGGGCTCAGCCAGAAAGAGTATGGGTCGAATATAACACTGGTAGTAGCACCATGATCTGCTGCCCATGGGGGGAGTGAGAGTCCTCTGTGAGACCCTGAGGCACCAGTTGTGGTATGAGGTAACCCCAGCTCCCCACTTCTATATAAGAGTATACGGCATATATCAAGGCCTGCCAGAGCTTCCCCTGACTGTCCCAGCCAGAGGCCAGGACCTGGAGGGTCAGAAAGGCAAGGAGGCCCACCGAGAAGGACGCCCAAGAGCCAGGGACCTGGGGTCCTGATTGGCCTGGAGGTGGGCTGGGGCTAGTGTGAGCTGAAGGTCCCAGTGAGGGGACCACACCCAAAGGGGAACTGGTGGCAGGGAGATATGTGGCAGTATGACAGCAGAGTCCATCTGAAGGGAGGAACTCAGCTGGGGGTCCTACAGAAAGATTTTGGGGTCCATCGTGTGTGACTGGTGCATATGAGAACATCAGGATGTCATCAGTGAGACTTGGGCTGTGTTATAGGGGAGGAATGGTGATAGTGCCCTGTAGCAGCAGGGCAGAAAATGGGCAGCCTCCCGCCTAATTACATCTATTAATTAATCAATTAAGACCAAGGGGTGGTGGGTGAGAAGGTGGGCAGTTAGACACGGGGAGCTGGGGTAACTCACACCAAGACTGGTACCTCAGGGTCTCACAGGGGACTCACTCCCCCACCCCTGGCCAGCAGATCGTGGTGCTACTACCAGTGTTATATTTGACCCAAATTCTGCCTCCCTGTATTGGAGGACTTACTGGGGTCAGGACTGGCTGAGCCCCCTCTCCCTTCACAGGGCTCCACATGCTGCCCCCCCCACACTGGGGGCTCCACACTGCTCGTAATGCCCCCTTTACTCAGGGTCTCGGGGCTTCCCTCCACAGGTGGACTCAGCTGGCCATAGCCGTGCCTGGTCCCAACTCTCCTCCTCAGGGTCTCAAACCCCCACAGGGCTCAGTCCACCTTGGCCACATCTGGCCTCCAACTCTCCTCCTCGGGGCTTGCACCTCCACAACTACCTCCAGTGTACACAACCCACCCAAAGGTGAGGGCTAGGGGTTAAGGTGCCCCAACCTGCCTTTCACCATGGTGATCACTGGCCTGGCATTTCCTGGGGGCTCCTGTGCCACTGGGAGCCCCATCAGGCCACCCACTCCTGGCAGGGTGTAGTTTCTGGTCATACCCAGGACCAGGAGCCTCTTACCATCCCCTACAGCACCTCCAGATGAAACTCAGCAGTCCTCAGGCCAGGCCATGTTGTTGCCTTCCCCTCCAACAGCCAAACTGCCTTGTTTATATAGGTAGCCCTGAGCCTAAAACAGCTGCCCTCATTAAGCACCTGGAGGCTGCCAGCTCCAGGGCCTTAAAGTGGAAGGCACACATAGTGCTCTGCCACAATCGGTGTCAGATAAGTAGTAATTTTGCATGATGTTGTAAAATTACTGATTAAAACCAGTACTTTAGAAGAGAGGATGATAAATCTCCAATCCTTTGTACGAAGTTTAGTGTTGATTTTGTGCTGAAGGAGAGATTGTATGTATTGTATGCATATACTTAAGAGAGTGTGATTAGTGTTACACAGGCCACCTTAATTCTAGCTCTGCCTAACTTTTGAGTGTTTGATTTTGCAACCTTAATAATTCAATTATCCCAAAGGACTGTGTAAGTATTTGTGTACTTGCAAGCTCTCATAATAAATAGGAAGTATATCAAAATCAGAATGGTATTCACACAACTGGGAGGCTAGGAAGTGAAGCAATGACAGCAAATTACTGAAAGCATCTTTTTGACTAATCGATATTTTCTGTTTCTTTGGCCTAAATAGACCTAATGATGACATGAGAACAGCATCCCATCAGCATATCTAATAATAAGAAGGAAGTTTCCTCTTCCCTTTCACAAGCTACTTCTTCCCTGGTTTGTCTGCTGCTCTGGTGGTCTCTTCCTTCCAACACTCAACTTGCATCTCATATTTTCTCTTTTGGAGTAGTATAATGCTAATTAGGTGCCCATATTTTATCTTGAATATTAGACCTCTAGAAGGGTGGTGATACTAAGTGAGATACATATGTGCTGAGATGAAGGTTTTATACTGCCCACATAATGTCTCTTTTCAACAAATATGTTTTCAACAATAATTAAGCAATTTTATTAAATGCTGCTAGTGCTATCTTTGGTATAGCCAAACCAGTGAATAGGAACATTGACTGTTAGGGGCTTCCCAGCCCACTGAGTCCAGCTCCTTACATTTGCAGGCATCCATCTGTCCAAAGGGTCTGCATGGTCATCCACTGCAACCTTGCACACCACAGGCACAAAGCACCTCAGGAACAAATGAAAACCTGGCCTACAACATATTGCAGGTGAGGCTGGAAGGACAAGTACTTCCAACAACTTGCCACTGAAATGGATATTTATTAGATTAACAAATATGCTCAGACAATCCTAGGAAGTGAATCGCATTGCAGACAAACAAAAATCCACAGCATACAGTCCTTGTGAATCTGACCTGGGAGAAAATTTTCTTCCATATCTGAAATCTAGTGGTCTATTTGACTGTGTGCATACACAAGACCTCCAGCCAGTTACACTCTATACACTTTATACTTAAACCATACTAAGGGCACTTAACACACAAACCTGTGCAATTTAGAGCTTGTTAATTCATGCTAAGTGCCCTCTGAGCATATCAAAGTTGTGATACTTCAGGTTAACTCTGGCCTGTGGTACCTAGCTCAGTCTGCTCCATGGAGATAAAATGAGCAATTCAAAGTCCTCCAGCATCCCAGGATGTGTTGTTCATCCTTCTCCCTCTTGCCACCCACCAAAGATAGAGGCCAGGTGTCCTGGCTTCTAGCCATGGCCCTGCTCCCAATCCTCTAGTGGCAACTCAGAGCTGTGCAGGCAAAAAACAGTATTAACCTTAAAAAAGCAACTGCTCCCGGTGCCCTCTAACTTTAATAGCACTTAACATTCCAAAGAGTGAATACGATCTAAGTGTAATATGTAAGTTCAGTCTTATTAAGTACTGGCAGAAACACTAGTCCACCCCAACAAGACACCCATGTTTTGGTACGGATGATACGGAATGCTTTAGAAAAAGCCAAAAGAAAAAATTTCAGAAGACAAAGAAAATATTCAAGAGGGGAATAATGCCCTTCATGACCCCTATAGAAGACCATCAAAAACCTTGAAGTTTGGGATTACCAGACACCTCTTACATGGAGAGATTGTTTCCTTTCTGTTCTACCACAGGGATGCTCAATACCTGAATCCATGAATCACACGCCCTGATTGTTGCTGCATGAATACCTCTAATATCTTGTCATGCTATCTTTTCCACAAGCGTGTCAAGCTCCCTCTTGAAGTAATTCCTAGTAGTCCCTTGTTCTCACACTTTTTTGGAAGAACACTCTAAACTTTTCCTTCTTTTTCTTCTCCTAATTTCCTGCCTACTCCTGCACTGGATATAACGGATTGCTATATTTGAGACTAGTAACTGCTTTTTTACATTGTGTATTAGTTGGGTTTAGGGATGGGATGCTTTTATCTGAAGTGTCACAGTGTCTGATAGAGTCAGTGTTACAATTCCCTGCAGTAATGGGGCCACACATGGACCCAATTCTGCATTTCTTGCTTGTGTACCCCAAAAACTTCCTTTGCAGTCAGTCAATACATTGTTTTGGGGTGTATTTGGGATACAGTATTTGGCCTGTGAGCATGAATTCTTTCCAGTCACTGGTTTAGATGCTGAGAGAAAGAAATAGGATAGATGACAGGAAAAGGACATCCCAGCTAATCAGAAGTATCCCAAAACAGAATTTACAGGATACTGACGTATTCTATTATGAGTCTATATATTGTGCAACTTTTGAAAAAGGGATTCAGAATCTTTAGCTTTGTTTCTATCATTTGTGCCACAGTTGGTATTTCTGCACAAATGTGGCCAGCTTTGTGCAGGAGTGCCTAAATTCTGCAGTGCTGCTACTAAGTAAAGTGGGTCACCAAGTAGCACAGCTACAATTTTTGTTTATAACAGCATCATCAGTGCTTTGCAGGAAACTTTGATGATTATTTTGTAATGCTATCCCATGTTTTCTAAAGCATTTTTATTATGGCATTAGCGATTCAAAAGATTCTTCAGAGAAAATGAGTTTATTCAGAGAATGCCATGTGTTACCTGATTATTATGTGTTCCCTGCTTTAATCAGAGCCATGGTATTCCTTTTACCTCTCTCTTTTAATTAAGCAAAGATATAATTATATGGACTTACTTATTTGGACAAGAGGAACATTATAACAATAGTGATGACCTTGAAAAAATTAAAATGCTTTTCTCCCCCTTGCCTAATTAGATATGATGGAATTAGATATTATTCAGTTTAACAGGAGCACCAAGGGAAAAAACTTTAACCCTAGTGCTTGACATATGTAAATATCACCATTTTTGATATGAGAGAGATGGTGAGAGAGATGCATATTGAACATTCTGGCCTGCAATACTTACAATTACACAGACATTTTTTCTCCATGGATTCACACTATAGGCATATTAACATATCTTCAAGACATCCAAGATGGCATATAATAGTACGTATTATAGATACATACTATATGTATAGGCAAAGAAAGGATTTTGAATGTTGAGATGTCATCAGTTTCCCTATTTTAATTTAAAATATCTGTACATATGACTAACAATCTCTACAAAATCATCTCCATATATGTTTGTAATTTCCAATTTTACTTTCTTGTTTTTATTGCCCCTTTGTAGCTGTTTTCAGTCAAAGGTTTGTTAGCTCTTCCTTTCTCATCATACAAAGTGAAAGGACTTATTGTAAGTTCATGATAGAATGGGTCAGCATGCTGCTGAGTAACAGATAGATGACTAAAATCAATATCAGCTCCTTTTAGTGGGAGAAAGGACTATAAAATAAGAGCCATCTGACAGGGCTACTGAAATTTCACATTTAACAAAATAAAATTAACTGGTTTTAGCATAGTTTGGATAATTTAAAATTATTTCTGTCACTGAATGACAAAAATAGCACAGAGAATTTGGCTTTGTATACAGAGCATTTGAATGGTCAGCAGTCATCTACTAGTCTATTTTCCAAGGTTTCTGTCACAGTCAGTGATCTCATAGTTAATGGTACAGGGCTACTCTTTGTCAAAGAACATTTTCATCTTTTAATGGCAGGAAAAGTGATACAACTTGGGTTGTCTTAGTTCAGTTTCAGGGTTTCATTACAAAACATACTTCCACAAGGCAGACTAGTTCATATGCATGGTGAATCTAACCAAAGGGTTAAACCAAAATTACATGAAAGCTTTGTACACACAACAAAAATGGCCTTTAAAATGGCTTAAATGCTTTTTTGCACCACTTGAATGGTATTGCTGTTTGTACGCTTGGCGGCAAATCGAGCTTTAATGGCATTGTGTTCGCATGCTCAGCAGTGTATTGTGCTTTAAATGACTTCGTTACATAGCAAGATAAAACACTTCTGAGGAGTTTTAGTTTGCTACCTAACAAAGTCTAACACTGCACAGGGAGCTGGAAACTGATGTGCTTGGGGCTTGGCAGGCTTCCATTGCCCTGTGCAGTCTTCTCCCACCACCAGCACACCCAGCTGTCCTTTTGCCACCTTGCCATTCTGCCCCGGGAGCAAGCCAGCCATTCTTGAGCAGT
>NW_017728911.1:18502308-18534485 GCF_001723895.1 Crocodylus porosus | reverse complement strand
GGGCCCCCCCCCCCCCAAGTGGCACCCACACACTGGCACCCAGACTGGGGGACTGGGTGCCAGCAGGTGGGTGCTGCCACTGGCACGTAGAGAAGTACCAGCCACCCAAAGCTCAGGGGACACTTGGCCTACCAGCATCTCACCCTCCCCACCCCTCTCTACCAGAGAGGAAGGTAAGGTTCGGGCCTCCAAACTTGTGTACACACCACGGGTGGTTTAGTTCAGTTTAATTCTCCCTAAATTGAAGTGGTGGAAATGGTGGGTTTTTAAAAACCCACCTTTTCAATTAAGGGAACACTAAACCAAATGACACTCCTGTGGTGTGTACAAGCACCCATGCAGACTAAAGTAGCCTTTGAGAAGTATTCATTCTTTATCAAAGTTGTGGCACTCTCCAAAGTTATTTAAAAAGAGCAGTTTACCCTGCCATCTAATGATGCTTCTATGGATAATCTGGCACATTATAAATGCAGTAACTGCAAAAGATAGAGAATAAAAACAACACAATAAGAACAAGTTTCTTTTTCCATCCTTAAATTATCACTTAGCTTTTGTGCTTCAAATTCAGATATGTGCAAAAGTAAATACTCATGCTAGGACTCAGGTGAATTCAGAGTGGGCTTGCCTGCATTTTTCCATGCTCTTTCCATCTTGTGCTCCAAAATCTAAGTTACTACTATAAATAATAATTTGTACCAAAACCTTGCTGGTTTTAGAAATAAGTTTCTAAGCCAGACTGAAACTAATGCCTGAATCTGCATACAGCTTATAACAAAAGGTCTGAGATGTGGAGACTGCTGTTGATAATTTCCAAGATATGCTAAATGTAAATTTTAGGATGATCATGATCATTTTCTCCTGAATTATCAGTCATTCATTAATTTAAATATCAATATTGCTAGCAATTAGAAAATTACTGCTAACTGTTCAGATACTGATTTACAGCCTGTTTAGGAAAAAAGGAGACTAATGTATTTAGAAGGCATGTATTGTTTACTATGAGTGGCATCTCATTTTGCCATCAGAACTAATGGGAACATGGGTGGAAGGTAATGTGAAGCTCAAAAGGGCTTGGTTTTTGGGGGGGGTTTGGTTTTTTGTTTTTAGTTTGATGTCTGGCCGTTAGAAAGTCTGTTTGAAAGCTATTACCTGCAAAAAATGTCAGGGCTGTGATAGAACTTGTTCTACCGAAATTTCCAACTCAGTTTTGAAAGAGCTCTAATGGTTTGGATAATTTTGAATGTTTATATGTGCCTGATCATGAAATCTTTTGAAGACTGGTCATTACCTTTAAAAATCTTATTTAAAAATATATCTCTTGCTTCATATGGTCTGGTTGGTTGCCTGCTGCTATATCACATCTAACTGTGATCTTGTCAGATCTCATCAGCAAAAAAGGGTTATGCCTGGTCAGCACTTGGCTTTGATATCTCCCCACCTGGTCACCAGGATGCTAGAGATGCCATGTTTTTTAACATAAAACCAAGATATCATCTCTCATGATACTTCATGTATAACAGAAGTTTTCACCCCAGTGTTCTGGTCCAATTCCTGGTTAGATAATTGCATTCTGTCTGTCTAAAATCAGCCTTATCCTTCATTCCTCCAACTTTACTGATCTAATGTGGACATGTAATTCTTCTATTCATTTTGCACAAGAAATGCCAGGAACCAATAAACATAGACTATACAAACCCACATCAGCAGTGGTATTTTTCTGATTTGCATATTTACTTACTGTTTATGCATACAAGACTAAAATTACAGTGATCCATGCATGAAAAACCCATGGTAATCAAGGACAGATTTGTATGTTAAAAAATCAAAGTAGATTTTAGGTATATATGGCTATCACTTCTGTCAGTAAATTCTGAAGACAGGGAAAAAGGCCCAGGAAATATGGAGACTAGTATATCCAGTTCCTGGATATTCCATTCCACTTTCTAGGATGACCTTCCACCCTGGGATCATCTGTCTTCAAAGAACCATCTTTCTAAAATATCTGCATTGTGCTTCAGATTTGTTCTATGCATAAATTCACAGCCCATCTTCCTTGCACACCCAACTTATCTGTTTCAAATGTTCTTTGGGAATCCACAACTGAGGTCTCTTCCATGATGGCCCTTGATTTACCTGCAGCAAATGGGCTCAGTGTTTTTTTGTTATTGGGAATAACTTTTATTTTGCAATTAAAATGACATCTTTAAGAAAATATATAGTGTATTTATGTTTTTTGTATTTAGAAGTATGACCACCTTATCTTAAATGTGACAACCTCTAGCATTCCTTATTTATCATACTTGGATTCTATATTGTGACTTAGCTTTGCAGGAATCTTCTTTTCTTGAGTTAGTTATCAGCAGCTGTCTGAATTACTACTTAATATGTTAATGGAAATTAGCACAGTGAAATAGTTTTTAAGGATACTGAAATGCTATGTTAAAATCTCTGCTAAGTAGCAAGAACTTGGCAGTCTGCTTATAGAAAATACAGAGCATAGTTGGCAGTGCTAATTATTCAGCTAAAATCCACTGTATGTTGGTTTTGATTATCCTAATTGTCAAAAGACAGTAGATGTAATTAGAGCAGGGATACCCTGGGTCTCTTTTTAATCCTGTGGAGTCTAATAGTGTCTTAAATGTGTGAAGTCATGAGTAATAATCCTGTGTGCATAAGAAACTTCATCCTTCACACAAACCACCATGCCACCTTTGTAGATAACTATATGTGCATTTTCTCCATGTTATTCTTTTTTTCATGATACTAGTTTTATAAGACAGTTCTTTCCTGGTGATTAGAACTCAGTGGTGCTCTCCTCTTAGGTGATCCATCTCATGTAAGAGGGTGGAAGGATTCCCCTGTCCTTCAGCCTGCATTAAGGCTACCACATTGTAGCTCAGGTTACTTATTTTCCTTTATGCACAAACACTTGATGGCCATGTCAATGGCATGTGCTGCACTCTGTAAGGGAGTGTCATAAGTTACTTCATCTCCAGTACAACCAGACAGGCATTGTGTCTTTTGGTACTGCTCACTGGCCAGTGCACAGGTGCATGTTACTAAGGCCTGTGTTCTGAATGCATAGTATAGCCCACATAACACATCATCAGCTTTCATTCAGTTGTTTATTTTTTTAAATGTTGCTATATTTAAAAGTTTGCTTGCCATATTTTGCTTTCACAAGCAGATGTAAACTAGTGATCTTCCAGTGATAGAGGGCCCAGCCATCAGAGAATGAACACAAGCCACATAAAAGGTTGCATTTATCTGAGCTTTACCACTTAAGGGCTTGAGAATAGATTCCTAAATCCCAAAATGAAAGCAAATTTCAGAGTAATCAGTCTTCTGGGCCATGTCTGCCTAGTGTTGAGTATGTACAGAGCAGCTAAGGCTAAATTGGGGTCTTGTGCTTTTGTGCTTTGTGTGGACTCATAGGTCATTTCTTAGAACAGCTACTTTTTCTGCCCTTCAAATGCTCTGCCCCACCATAATGGTTTTCTCCACTGTACATATGAGATTTACATTTCCCGTCCTTGTACTGCCCCCATGTTTGGTTCCTGGAACATTTCCAATTTTTGCTTATGCTGTATGGTCTTCAGGACTATTTTGCTGTCTGGACGTTCACTGTACATCACCATGGGACACCAAACTTAGAAGCTTCTGCAATTTTACAGTATAACATCATTTTGGCAAAATTAAAGAGGGAAATGAAGCAATCATTTTATGCTAATGAAATGAATAATCCAAAAGCCAATAGAATAGATTCTTTTAAACTTAAAATCACTGTAATTAACTGCCAGCTGTAACATAAATGTTTTTCTTATCATGAAATTGTTTGAACTGATCAGGCTGGAGAGTTGATAACCAAATTCTTGAAATTAGAGCTATTGGAAGTCCTAAAGTTTGTATTCATAAGGGGCCATTGAAAACATTTGTGTTTGGTTCCCTGCATTTTTCATTGAATGTTAGCTTTAAATAAATTGAAAATTCATAGTGGGAGTCAGATAATATCTGACAAGTTACCTAAAGCATTTATTACCAGCAGGGCAACTAGAAGGCTGGTGTGCATTAGCTGATGTGTTGTCAGCAGATCCAGAAAGGTGCTTTTCCCTCCCTACTCAGCATTGGTTAGACTGCAGCTGGAGTACTGTGCCCAGTTTTGGCCACCACACTTCAAGAAGGAGGGGAATAAGCTTGAAAGGATGCAGAGAAGGGCCACCTGCATGATCAGGGGCCTGGAGGATAGGCCCTATGAAGAGAGACTTCAGGAACAAGGCTTGTTCAGTCTGAGTAAGAGGAGGCTGAGAAGTGACTTGATAGCCACCTACAGGTATGTCAGGAGGGAGCACCAAGATCTGGGGAAGCAACTCTTCAGGAAGGCACCTCTTAGGAGGATGAGGGCCAATGGTCACAAGCTAACAGAGGGAAGATTTACACTGGACATAAGGAAGAATTTCTCTCCATAAGGATAACTAGATTGAACCTGGAACATACTCCCGGCAGAGGTGGTGTGGTTGCCATCCTTGGAGGTGTTCAAGAGGAGGCTGGATAGGCACCTTGTTGAGCTAGTTTGAGCTCATAAACCTCCTGGCCTATGGCAGGAGACCAGACTTGACGCTCTTCCGGGTCCCTTCTGGTCCATTGATTCTATGATTCTATAGTAGAACTCTAGGTAGTCTTGTAATTAGGTTTGTCTTCTTTAAGATTGAAGCCATGAAGTGCTGCTTAAAATTTGGATCAAATTTTAAGTTGATTTAGTGGTCCAGAACAGTGAGCCTAAGCATACTAGAGAGATGGCAAACCTGGCTCGGGTGTCAAGAATTAGTGGTTTTAGGCTCTATTTGAAAAAGGTCTGGTTTCACAAAAATGGAATTAGCTATTTTGAAGGGAAAATAAGATTATGCTGAGTTTACTTCTAAAACTAGATATTGATGTTGGTTTTTAAGAACACCTAACCATCTTAAGCTCCTAACTTATATTTTCAACAGTGAATTGGGAGTGTAGGGCCTCTTCTGACATTCAGGTAAAGGCATGATGGGATCCATCTGATGTATGATCCACACAATCACATCTCCTGCTATGCCACAAATGAATGGCAGAAGGCATGACTATTGTACCTTATTGCAATCCAAGGCTGTCCTTTCATTGGCAAGTATAAAACTCCCACAGCTGTGAGTCCCAGCAGCTGATGGGTCTCCCAGCTGCAGCTTCGCCCTGTGGGCTACTACAACTGCAAGAACCAATAGTGTATGGCGCATGACCGTATCTGGGAATCCCATCAGCTGACAGGACTCATAGCCATGGCAGCACATGGGGCTCTGCCACGGCTAGGAGTCCTGTTAGCTGATGAAACTCTAAGCCGTTGCAGCCCGTGGGGCACTGCCATCGTGGGAAGTCCCGTCAGCTACAGAACTCCCAAACGCGGTAGCACATATTGCACCCCCTTGGCTGATGGTGCTCCCAGCCACAGGGGCTAGCAATGCAAAGCAAAGCTGGATAGAAACCAGCTATAAAGTTAGTATGCATTTTCTAGCTCTAACTTAATAGTTGGGTGGACGTTTATGGTATGATAATTATGATGACTGGCACATGTAGCCAACCAGAAGTAATTGTGCAATTCATCAGTTAATTGCATAATTCATGTAACGTGTGGAGGGGGCCCTAGGTTCCTGTATTTAGTTGCCTTTCAGTGAGGTTTAGCTATTTTTAAAAAATGAATCTGAAACTTTGAAGCTTCCATCTATATCAGACTCACAAACACTGAAATGTAGGAGTAAGATTTTCCACCATGAGCCTTTATAATTCTTTAAAGTGAAAAGCTGTTGAAACAATTTTGTTCTTAATTTCTATTGCTTAATAGATTTTAAGGCCTGAAGGGACTATTATGATCATCTTGCCTGACCTCTTTTATAATACAGCCATAGGATTTCATGTGACAACTTAGTGGTCTGGCCTGTAAAATGCCTGTCAGCAACAGCCAGATTTCCAAAGGTCAATACACAGATGCAAGTAGGTATTTGGGCTTTTCAAAAACACCCAGGTTAGATGGGTCTGCTACTGATAGCATTTAGTGACCTAATTTACTTAGATACTTTTGAAAATTGTCACAAAGGTGCCTAAATGTAGGTTTCATGATGGACATCTTGGGGTGTAAATCCAGCCCCAGATGTCCATCATGAATATCAGAGCTTTTTTATTTTTGTTTTGTTATCTGAATTAGCCCACAGTTGTAAAGGGAGACCTTTATTTGTTAGGAGGATGATAATTCTCCTAGCTTTAACATTCACAAAACACACACATTTTTACTATATATTTTTTCTAGTTATAAATTCATCCTTAACGAAAGAAGCAAAGAAATGTCAACATAGACTTTCCTTTATACTTGCTGTTACTGCAAAGTTCAGACTGTGTGCTTGTTATAGACACTTCTAACATCCTTCTAAACCATTGCTATTTACAGGTGTATGTGCCACTAGAAAAACTAAATAAAGGCATTCCTTTCTTTATGGAGCTTCTAGAGTTTAGCAGGCTACTAGGTCAGAAACAAATAATTTGCCAGGACTTGAGGAACAAAGTACATTTATACTCATACTCCAAAGGAGATACTGTTTCTTCCAAATTTTATCTGTTCTTGTTTAGTAACTGCCTAGATGTTGAGGTCTGTAATAGTGTACAATGGTTGAATTTCAAGGATTATTTTTCCATTTCAGAGACACAGATCACCTCAGGGACCCATGTTAAAAGTTTAACTGCAAAAAAGTAGTGCTGTTGATACTGCATTGCACAATAACGCTTGAGTTATTCACATTCAGTTATGTCACAGAATGCTCCTCATTCCCAAAATATTTCTTTTTTTTAAAAAAAATGAATGAAAATAGTGTGATGACTTCAAGAACATCTGTTTATGGTAAAATATTTTTAAAGTTACTGAGAAGAAGTGCTTTGCTTTAGCAAGCCAACTGTTTAGTGGTAGACGATCCCTTATTGATAAAAGGGAGTGAAAATTATTTATGGATTCCTTAGAGTTAAAAATGCTACTAATTTAAAACAACCTTGTTGCATAAGTATTTAGCTAGTATTAAAGACTTTTAATATTCTGAAATATTAAAGCTGTTCTGTCTAGTTCTTCCCTGTAATATGCTAGTACAATCAATCAAAGATTTAAGTTTAAGATTAATTAAGTCCTTTCTTTTTGCTTATCTAAGTTTTTATCTAAACAGGAATTTAAAGGCATGATTTTAGATTGAGTTAGTGTTTTGATTTCATTAGCACTTTTTAAAAATCAGTAGAAGCCATGTGGCTCTTCAGGCTTTAATTAAACAATGTTAGCCTACACTATAACAGAGTTAATATGTTGGCTGGGTTGCATATTAAAGGCCCCTTAAGCTTATGGCTCCTCTTGGAGGAAAAGTAATCCAGGTGGGAAGGTTAGTAGAGAGGTATGCTTGCTCTGTAACCTCTTCCTGTTAAAATACACTTAGACACATATCTGTTGGTATGGAGCTTCTGCCTGTGTAATAATTCCAGTGAATCTACCTGCTCAGGCTAACCTGCCAAGGAGACAAGCCAAGGTCATGCGAAAATTCAATTCCTGTATTAACTCGTGTTTTAGAAGTTGTAAATTATGATTCCTAAACAAATTTTGGTTTAATATGCCTATACAATTACCTTTAGACAAAGCCTAAGCTCTGCCTTCTCCTATTTCTTTCCTGTAAGGGGACAGAAGGTAGCAAGTAAGAAGGGGAGAGCGTGGGGAATAGTCATGACATGCTTTTCCTTTCCTTCAGTCACTGGAAATCTGCTGCATCACTGCAACCACATACTGGTGTTTAGACAACATGGGAGTTGTTCATAGTTCTTGTTGTAACTTTGGTCAAAATAGGCAGGTATCTGGTTATATAGACACATGTAAGTAAATGCTTATCAGCATAACTTTTGTCCAGTATCCTTTCTTTCAATTCTTGCAGTTTTCATAGTTGTGCTCAGAGCAGTTCCCAATGGACCCAGGATGCCAAAAAGCGGGTACATGCAGACATTATACTTAGATCAGCCTAACTGAGTGCTGATTTATACAGACATATGAGCAGGTTAGATCAGGCAAAAAATGGCTGGCCTGATCTAACTTAGTTTACCTGAGGAAATGAACCAAGTTAGATTAGGAATAGCTTGGCCCAATCTACCAAAAGTCTGCACATGTTCAAAACACAGCCCTGAGGCTGGGAAAGCTCAGCTGGTTGCCCAGCCCCAGACTTACATTCTTCCTACCCCTCTGACCCTGACTGTAGAACCATGAACCCCTCACCCCAGGATAGGCACCCACCCCCAACTCTGCTAAGCCCTCCTGGACCTGTCAACCCTCCCCCCTCCAATTCTGTCCACCCCTTCTTCCACCCTGGCTTTCTTAGGTCAGGTTCCTGGTGTAACTTCCAGCACCAGCCACTATGTGCACACATTGGATTCAATCTCTGATCACAAGTAAGCCACGTTATTATAAGCGCACACGCATATATGCACAGACAGGGAAGAATTGGTGGGGAATGTACTAGTAGATGGCAACGTGGGCAGCAGTGACCACAAGGTGATTGAGTTCAGGATCCAGAGGAAAGCAGGGATGAGACTGTGGACTTCACAGAAGCAGCAGAACAAGGACCCTGGAGTTCAGAAAAGCACACTTTGATTCACTCAGGGAACTCATGGGCAAGATCTCCTGGAAGCCAGTCTGGAGGGGGGAGTCCAGGAGGGCTGTCTGTGCTTGAAAGAAGCCTTATTGACAGTACAGGAGCAAACCATCTCAATGTGCAGGAAGACTAGCAAGTATGACAGAAGACCAGCTTGGCTTAGCAGGGAAATCTTCAGTAAACTAAATCATAAAAAGGAAGCTTATAACAAGTGCAAATTTGGACAAACAGCTAGGGAGGAGTACAAAAGTATTGCTCGGGCATGCAGGGATGATGTCAGAAAGGCCAAAGCACAACTGGAGTTGCAGATAGCAAGGGATGTGAACGGTAACAAGAAGGGTTTTGACAAGTATGTCAGCAACAAAAAGATGATCAGGGAAAGTGTGGGGGAGGCAACCTTGTAACAGAGGATGCAGAAAACACCGAAGGGCTCAATGCCTTTTTCACCTCGCTCTTCATAGGCAAGGTCAGCTCCAAGTCTATTGCACTGGGCAGCACAGTGTGGGGAAGAGGTAAGCAGCCAACAGTGGTGAAAAAACAGGTTGGTAACTATTTAAAAACTGGACATATACACGTCCATGGGGCCAGAGAGGATGCACCCAAGGGTACAGAGGCAGTTTGCTGATGTGATTGCAGAGCCGCTGACCATTATCCTTGAAAACTCATGGTGATTGGGAGAAGTCCTAGCAGATTGTAAAAGGGCAAAAATAGTGCCCACATTTAAGAAAGGGAAAAAGGAGGATCCAAGGAACTACAGATCAGTCAGCCTCACCTCAATCCTTGGAAAAATCATGGACCAGATCTATTTCTAAGCACTTGGAGGAGGAGAAGGTGATTAGGAACAGTCATCATGGATTGAACCAAGGGCAAGTCACAGGGGCGATGTATAGGGGGTGCATGCGGGTGCATGTGCACTCCCTGCACATGGCAGAGCACCCCCTGCAAAAAGGCACCGCCAACTCTGTCAGCAGCGCATGCAGGTGGTTGCTGCTCACCACCCCATCGCCGGCACCACTGCTGGCATTTGCAGGCAGTCCACAATTTTCCATGGCCGCCGCTGCCATTGCCAGCAGTGCCTGCAGGTGGTCACTGACCCCTAGTCAGTGCTTGCCACCACCGACAGTGCCAGCGGCATCTGCGGGAGCTCCCCACTCACTGCTGCTGGGCTCCTGGCACTGCTGGCACAGCTGTGCCCCCCCAGCCACTGGGGGCACACACCATTCATGGCAAGTCATGCCTGACCAACCTGATTGCCTTCTATGATGAGGTGACTGGCTCTTTGGATGTGGGGAAACCAGTGGATGTGGTACACCTTGATTTTATCAAGGCTTTTGGTACAGTCTCCCAAACATTCTTGTAGCGAGCTATGGAAGTACGGGCTATGCACAGCAGGGCACTAAATGGTGCCTGCTACTTTAAGGATGAGGCTGCCTGGCCAGAGAGCCCTGCTCAGTCTGCAGGGCTCTCCAGCTGTGGGTTGCCGAGATAACAGCCTAAGGAGGGAATAGGGAACACCTGCAGGAGCCACATGCCCTGCTGGTGGCAGGGGTTTGGCTTAGGTAAGGTACGGACTGAAGTCATCCAGGGGAAGCCCTGGCAGCCACCAGAGAGAGAGAGCTCCTGCAAGTGGAAGTGGTTGGGGAACTGATGCTGTCTACTTTGTTCCCCAGTGCAGTGGGACCTGCCTAGGAACATCCCAGGTACTTAAGCTAGAGAGAATGCAGTAGAGAAGGGGCATAGTATTTGTGTTGTAGATGATAGACAAGTTACAGCCTGGAGGCTTTTGGTTTGCATTTCTGTTTACATTTGGAGGACCAGGATAAGGCTAAAAGGGGAGGTTTGGAGGCCTCATTTTGTGCTCTAGAGCCAGAGGGGCTCAGACACAAGGGCTCAGGGAGCCCACAGAGCTAGAGTGGCTCAGGGATGATCTCAAGTTGCAGCAAGAGAAGTTTAGGTTAGATATTAGAAAGAACTTTATCATTAGGACAGTAGTAAAACACTGGAAGAGGTTACCCAGAAAGCTGGTGGACTCTCCATCCTTGGAGGTCTTTAAGACCTGGCTAGACAAAGCTTTGACTGGGATGATCTAGTTGGTTGTGGTCCTGCTTTATGCAAAGGGTTGAACTACATGACCTCCTAAGGTCCCTTCTAACTCTAATTTTCTATGATTGTACCCAGAAAGAGAAGCTAGTACTTGTTCACTAAGTAGATTCCCCAGCTCCTGAATTCAAAAACCCTCAGGCTCTGTAGAACACATGGACCATTCCTCTACTGCAGAGCTTCTACTTCTTCCCATAAGGGGATTGCTGAAATTCAGAGTTGAAATCTGTGGATGCTCTGAAGAAGATTATTTCCAGTGTGTTTTCCCAAACATGAGGAAATAGCCACTGCAGTATGCAAATAGCTTGGGCTCTTGTTCTGAATGGAGTCATGTTTATACTATGTTTACTGACAGTCATAAAACTATTCCATCACTGGGGAGTGTACTGTGAATCCCAACACATGCAGAGGGCTAGTAAGGGTCCAGCTAGCCATCTGTACAGCAGTATAATTTGATAGTTACACAAGGAATGGGATTGGCATTAAATTTAGAGGCAGGTGTTCCTCCACTTAGGAGTGCTTCTAGAAAGCAAATGGTTGAAAAGAAATTGGGAAATTATGTCAAGCTACAAAATATGATAATGGCAAGGTGAAGTACGGGAAAGATGAACATTGCCTGAGTTAAAATAGTCATTTCCTATGTAGCTGCTGACATGTGCTATAGGGCTTAAATTGACACTGGTTTTCTGACAGCATAGCCTAATGT
The DNA here is from genome assembly GCF_001723895.1 of Crocodylus porosus. Lineage (NCBI taxonomy): Eukaryota > Metazoa > Chordata > Crocodylia > Crocodylidae > Crocodylus > Crocodylus porosus. Next base: position 18,523,001 of record NW_017728911.1, on the reverse strand, counting down.
GAAATCAGTGTGGAACCATAAAGCAATAGTGACTCAGATTCATTGTTCTTGTGTTACTTTTAAATGTCAAATGTGCCTGATAAAGCTCTGAAATATTTTACATAGTGTGTAACTTAAAAAAATCAAAAATACTGCTCTGCTCAAATCATACTATTTAATACGATAAAAGAAAAATAAATTGAACCTTGCAACTCCATTCCTCTTTCAGGTGAAGGCCAGAGAAAACAATGGGGGCTGTAATAATCAAAAATTCAGATGTTGTTAGGCTGACGAGGAAATCAAATTGCAGAGTTGAGCCCTGGGCTGAGAATGGGCCTCTGTCAGAAGCCCCCAAACATTTCAGGGTGAGGTCTGTTCAGGTATGATCTTGTGTACAGTTGGAAAAGTTTCAATAAGGGAATATTTCAAAGGGGGAGCAGCTGTTACCTTCTAGTTATCATGTGTGGACAAGCCATGAAAAATACAACTGTAGTAAAACTGCTTCAGCTTTCGCATTGGCTGGGGTGAGGCAGCGTTAAAGTTGGAGCAGTCTTTTATGTCTGTATCCTTCGTCCACATATGACAATTAAAATGTAACGGCCGCTGTTCCTTTGATATATTCCTTTTTGGAATGGCTCCAAATGTGCTTATTTGGAGCCATTTCAAATCGCCCTTAGTTGGTGATTTCACTTACTGAGGAAAAGAGCAAATTATACTGTTTTGTAGGGCGGTACGAAGCTTAAGGCGCTGATTCAATTTGGAGGAGATCTGGCTCAGTTTGGCAGCCGAATTTCCAAATCCAGTTTGAATCAGGAGACCAATAAAAAGGTCCAAATTGTTTTGAAGCCATGTTCAATAATCAGGGAACTGAAAACCCCCTTAAGTGGACTTAACTAATCAAGTTCTGGTAGAATCTTTTTAATGTAATGTAACAGCTATCCCAGCCAGGCCTTCAGGATCTCTACTGATCTATCTCTGTCTTATTTGTACTAGATTCAGCCTGTTCCGTTTCATCCCAGTAACAGGCTTGGCTAGACACTGGGAACACTACCATCTAGGTTTTTGACTCATGTGTTGAACGGGAATTGTGACTGAAGAGACCTGGTGAAGGAATTAAACCTTGCTTTCCACTGTTAATCTATGCCCGTTGCCACCCCCACATCTCGTTTTGCTACGTATAGTTACTTGTATTTATAAATATAATTCTAAACAAGGTAGCTGAGCAATAGCAACTCATTTCTGAAAGGAAAGCAAAGAAAATGCACTTTCTTATTCCTATTCCCTTTTCTTCCCTGTTTTGACATCCTGTAGCTTTCTCTTCCCCATCCCCTCCCTGTGTTGTTATAGCCATATATTGTATTATCTGTATAGAAATACAAATGCCTCAGGGTGGGCTACAAGTTTGTAAAGACCGTTCAGATGTACAGTATGAAGATAAAGCAGTGGTGTGAGCCAGATAAAAGGAAAGGAAGCAAATGGAGCGAGGGTACATTATTGATGTATTTCACTTATGCTTCTTATTTCATTGCCTATTTCTGACAATCATGCCATAGGTCTGTATGGCCATACTGAGTACTTGCAGAGCACTATAAATATAGCCGTGTCTCCCTTTTGATACTATTTTTCCATCATTAGTGTTCTGCTGGTGGCTAACTACCAGAATTGTTGTTATCTCGGTTATGACCTATATCATTAATTCAGGCTCTATTTATCTTTCTCTCTCTTTTTTTTTTTCCTATCTTTGTCTTGGCGTATGTCTTTAGGGTGGATTTTGTCACCTGAAATAGTATTGCCTCAAATATATCCTTATAGGGCGCTTATCCACATGCTGGGGGGTTAGTTCTCCCTGCATTGAAACAGTGGGTTTTTAATTGTGTCGATTTAAAAACCCACTGTTTCAACTTACGGACTTCCATTACTGTGAAGGAACATTGATGGCCCGGTAAGCTCACACTGCCACAGGCAATCTCCGCCAAAGAAATAAAGCAGTGAGGGGCCCGATTTCCACCCCCCACCCTCCCTCCCCGAGCCCGCTCACCTCTCCCACGAACTACAGAGATTTTAAAAAGCACAAAATTTAAGGCACGTCATGTTCATGTCAAGTCATTTTATATCTACTTACTCAAGTAAGGTGAAAGATTTCAGTGTAAGTGTTCAGTGATTACTTCCCAGGTCTCCCATAAACACTTGAACTTTAATCGGTGGCCATGAAATTTATCCAGACAACTGACAGTGTGCTTACTGATCTCTGCACATAACCACTGAAGCAGATCACATCATTGTGTTTCTGTTTGTCAGCTTTCCTTTTCTTTTAAATGCCTTGCGTTTTCAGCTCTCACCTGCTCAAAGGTACAATTTATTGCAGTTGAAAATAGTCTGCAAGTGAAAGGCTAAATCCTAGTAATGTATCTCCTTTGATCAAATGATCCTTCTGACATACTTTTCTATGCTGTATAGAATTAGGACTTGAATAAATTAGAATATTTAAAATGTGTTTGCTACAAGTGATAAAAATCCTAAATTATCATTTACAAGCCTTTTTGAGGCTGAAAATGACAATTGTACTACCCAGATTTGAAATCTGTGCAAAATCATGTATGTGACAAATCATCCTCTCTGACAAACAGTTCAAACAAAGAAGAAGAAGAATTCATTCCAAAAGTCTTATTAAACACTTTCAGTTAAATATGCTTTATGAAAGCTATACATTATTAGCACTTCTTAAAATTATTATATGCTTAAAATCTGCTTCAAACAAATACAAATCTATTCATATCTGTCTTATTGAATTACTCAGTGATTTTTTTTTTTTTTTTTTGCCATGATTGAGGCAAAATGTTACTGCAGTATTTATGGGATCTGTTGTGCTTTCCCAGATCACTCAGCCTCCCAGGATTTTCACTAATAGTTTTAACTGTGTCAGGATTGCAGAATCTAGCTGTGTGGGATTTCTAGCATCAAGGACTGCAGTAGTGCTCGAAGTCTGGCACTTAGCCATCTTGAGCATTCAGACTCAGTGGATTTGGAACTAGCAAAGAACATGTACTTTTTATTTATAATAATAATATTCTGGGGGCTGGAGGCGGGATGTGGAAGGAGAGAGAAATGTTCCAAAATATGTATTGTCAAAATCTTATATGCCTATAAGGAAATTCTGAATAATTTTGAATAGAATTTCCAAACCTTCATCTGAATGTGAAGCCAAACCTTGAACCTGAGAAACCTTGTCACTGTGCACCTACCTTCTGATTTCTGTTTTACTGAATCCATACCATCAAGTACAGTGCAGATTTCTGGATAGTAGCTTATGATGTATATTAGGCTTCAGAGTTCAATTAATCTATTTTACGATTGTTAATTTGTAAAAGGAATACGTGACCCAAGGTTTTTTTTGAAAGTTCCTTCAAGTTTTTGTTGTTGAAAAATTTAACCCCAGAATAATTTGAGGCCTAGTACATCTTAAAGTAATGACAAAGTAGAGTAACCTGTTCTTGAACCTTTTGCTTGTGGAAGTTCCCAGAATAAAGATTTTTTTCTTTTATCAAAGAGAGAGAGCTGGATGTGAATTCCCAGAGACTGAGTCATTCAGGGGCTCAGCTCTACAAAGTGCTAAACATTTTGGCTTCACCCAAAAAAACACAAAACAAATTTAATCATGTAAATTGTCCCACTGAAGTCAACTACTAATTGCAGATGCAAGGGCTCAGTACCATTTCTTAGAAATGGAATTACTCTATCTATCCATCTATCTCCAAGCAAAAGCTATCATTGAATGATAAAATGTTCTCTATACTGACTTGATTAGGCTGTCTGAAGTATATTTGCTTGAGTCAAATCTCGAAGTTGTTTGAAACCGGTACAGGTGAGATCAGAACCATTTTTAATACTTCTACTCCTTGTTTCCTCTTGCCAAAATTTGCAACCTAGTCACTGAGATCAGCCACTTAAGTTTACTGGACAAAATTTACCTTTTAGTATTGGGCATATTACAGAAATCAGATACATGATGATAAGTAAGATGTGAAGATAATCATTTAAAGTGCTTTACCTTTTATCCTCACAAAGTAAAGATTGGTTACAGTGTCATAAAATAGCCCTGTAAACGATTATAGGACTGTTCTGTGAAAATTGGTTTCTGAAAAGTAGTAAGGATTTTGTCCATTAAGACAAAATGTAATTGTGTACTATCTGAACATTTTACAGTTCCATCCATATAATACTTTTTCTCTTATAATTAAAGAGAATTGGCTTTTTGGGAGGCTATTACACTTTGCCTTGAGTTAAAGGAAACTAGTTTACTTTTTTTTATCCCCTATTAGTTACCAGCAAGTGCAGTTTAATTGGCCCTGAAGGGAGCTTTTAGTTGTTTCCTAAAAAAGAACTGGCTGACTCCCTTGTACAATCCACTTTACAAATTGCTGTTGCTTGAAAGGATGCTAAAGAAAATTTGTGTATAAATACAATTGATCATTTACCCAGTTTCAGTTCATGAGTCCAACTTGCAACATTTCTATGCAGCTGGACAATATACTCCAGAACAATGGAAGTAAGTTATGCTATTTATTATAATTGGTCAGTGGGTGAAGTTTAGCCCTCCTATGTAATGATCAGAATTTACTATCTTCAAGACTTTCAATATGATTTATGTTTGGGTTATGAATATATTGCTATGGGATGACTTGGTATCACAAAATACAACACCATGCTGGCTACTGATTGCTACTATTTTTAGTAAAATTGGAGCACCCAAATCCCCAAAAAGGTTAGCCTTTGTAACTAGTGCTGAGGAAATGTGGAAGATTGCTAGTTTATCCTTTCCAGACTATGTGAAGAAATGCATGTCAGTTCTGCTACCTGTGTCAGTCAAGCACCTTTCACAAGCATATAATTTAGATTAAAGAAAGAAGTAATTTCTGTAAGTGAGCTGGGCAAATTAAATAACTTCACAGCTAAATTGCTCCACAGCTTAATTTTAGTGGGAAGTGGTTTCTAAAAATATGAATTATTTCTCAGGAAACTGAGCATAAACAAGTAAAGTGAGAGATTCAGCAAGATAGTTCAATTTTCTATACTTTAAACTGTTGGCATAAGGGACTGACTTTGTTTCAAACTATATTGTGTGTGTGTTCATGTTTGTAACCAGGACTTTATACTGTAAAAGAGTCTGTCACATTGGGTGGTTGCTCTCAGAACCTGTAGATGTGTGCCTGTCTCTTTTTTTTTTTTTTTTTTGCTCTTTCATATATTAGATCAGTTGTTCAAGATTTCAAACAAATTAGCTAGTTTTGTACAAAAGTCTAGAAAATTGGAGTTTATTATGTCAGGGTGACCTCTTCTTTCCCTCTCTCCCCTTTGTGCACTTGCTGTCTGACACGCTTGTGAATAATATATGTGTGAGAAGAGCTAGGAGCTGTCATCTGGCACAATATAATGGCTTATTCTGTGGATTCTAATTACTAATTATTCTAATTATTAGTTTGGATTTAGACTGCAGCTTCATGAGAATTCAGGTTTGACTCCAACACATCTCTAATACTATGGCTTCCCAGTGGATGTTAATTTAGTGGCAAAACTCAAATGTGACAAATTTTATCTTGTATCCTCAAAACTGTGTATCCTGATAGGGATCAGAGGACTCCACATTTCCCAGGTCCATGGGCCCTGGTATGGAACTGGCATGCATGCAGCCAGGGACCAGGGACCCCAGCTGCTGCATGCACACTGGCATGGGAGGATAGTTTTGTAATGAATGGTGCTGCATAATTTCCATCCTATAAAATTTATCTGGGATGGGCTATTGAAAAGGAAACTATATAACATGTATACATCTTAGAAAAAAATGCAAAGGTGGTCAAGGTGACAATTATAACAATGTAATTCCAGGTACACAAAACTGTAATACTAAATGTATATGTAAAGAGCATCATAGCGATGAAAAGAGATATGCTATATATAATATTTAAGTAAAAAACTATAAACAATTTAAAATGTTAAAATCGTGATATAGACTATATGTAAGTATTTTATATGATGCTTTACTTTAATACATACTTTATTACCAGTAAACAAATTTTATATTATCTACTACATTTGAAGTCCATACAGTTGAGATACTAATACAATGATTATTGGCCTTAATGTTTTTTGGTTTCCTTCTAGTAGAAGAGAATAGTTAGAATATAATTATTTTTATATGCCCCTGAAAGGTATTAAACATGGTTTTACTTTTCTTTGTGAATAAAGTAATAATTGTACTCCATGATGACTTTTATGAGCATTTTCTACCTTAAAAAGCATATTTATTATGCTAATGGATACAGGTGTATCCAAACTAAAAATTAGACTGGAACAGCATTAGTGTAAAATAACCATAAACATCTCAAATGTCTAAAAAGGCTTTTATTAGTAGATGTGAATCACTATATAGCAAAACATCTTTGTACTTGTCAAAGTATATTTTGATGATAATATTACAAGAAAACTAAGTTTACATATTACTCAGCTTCTGCTGTTCCTTTTGTTCTCTGTAAGCAAGCTAGAATTGTAACATTTTATTCATAACATTAATAGATCTTTTAGATATTAATTTGTCTAACCTATATTCCCCCTCTTCCTGGTTCTCTTTCAGATAGCAGTTCTGTGGATGAAAAGGTTTAAGATCACATATTTCCATAAGGGGTCATGTATTTTGTTGATGTTTGTTTGTGACTTATTTGATGTTTGGTTCCTTCATTTTAGTTGTGAAATGTGCATGTTTCCTGGCTTTCCATTCTTTTGTTCTCCTTTGAGTGTATTCCAAATGTGTTGCATTTATAAACAGGATAACCCTCACTGTTGTGCTTATCATAATTGCCAACACAGGGGTCTGCTACTGTCAAACATGATATCTGGATTTTTGCCTCTGACTAATTATCATCTACACTGCATACACTCTAGGATTTAAAGGGCAGCAATATTTGAGAAGCAACATCTGGTATCTTTTCCTGGGTTTTACCAGTTTTTTTTTTTTCACTAAATGCTGAATGCTAATAAAATCAAAAATCACTGTAGCTTTGGCCTGGAGCTGACCCTGCTTAACATTTTTCATAATAGGTGTTATGTATGATGCAGTTGAATCCAGGATGCATTGACCAACCGAGTAACTATGCTTTTCATTCTTCATTAAAGGCTCGAATAGTAAGTGGAAGTTCTTTGGATGCTTCCAAACTTTATGCAATCCAGGCATTTGGTGGGTAAGTACTTTTGTAACCATAAATTTTGTTATATATACAATTTGGTTTCATAATATTATTCTTCGTTTTACTCTTTGAATCTTGCTCTTGTGATCAAATATTGTGAGAAAATATAATTGCTATAACAGGAACATGAAATAATATGTTTCACAAGTCCTCCCAAAGCAAAATAAATTGATTAAATAATTGCCTGAATAAGTTCATAAAAAAAATAAAAACTATTATTTCAAATCTTTGCATACCAAATAAATGGCCTGCAGTTTTTGAAGCCATATGCTATATTTCAGTCATGAGTCTGAAAGTTTACTGAAATGCAGTGACATTACAATATTTGAGTTCTAGATAATGAAAAATGTTTGTCACCTTGTTGATGAAGAAATTAACATGACAAAAGCCTTCTTGATTAATAATCTTGAATTCCAATCTAACGATCAACTTCTATTTTGAATCCCACTATCCATTTTCAAGTCAATACTCTGTCGTCAAAAAAACAATTTCATTGTAAGTTAATATGCATGCAGTATAACTGATGGTTTAGGTGGTCAGAGTTTTCCATGATTATGTTGTGCTTCAGGCTGAAAGTATCCAAAATATTCTACTTTGCATGTCTTTGATACCATTTTTCCATTCTGATTTCCCTTGCTCTCTTTTTCTAAAAACACAGTGTTAATTCAATTTCAGTATATTTTTTTAACATGTTTCCCAGGCTTAGAATCATAGAAAATTAGGGTTTAAAGGGACCTCAGGAGGTCATCTGGTCCAACCCCTTGTTCAAAGCAGGACCATCCCCAACTAGATCATCCCAGCCAAAGCTTTGTCTAGCCGGGTTAAGGAAACCTCCAAGGATGAAGCCTTCACCACCTGTCTGGGTAACCTGTTCCAGTGTTTTACTACCCTCCTAGTGAGAAAATTCTTCCCTATATCTAACCTAAACTTCCCTTGCTGAAATTTGAGAGCAGCTGACTTGGGGCTCTGCCTCCCCTACATTCCTTCCACTCACCAATCATAGGTGTCAAATGTTCTCTGCCCTTCTTCACTGCTCCAGGTCCCCAACCAGGCTTGCTCAGAAATGGATGAAGGCATGCAGTCTGACTCAGCTGCATAATGTCACAGTGCTGGTAGGTCCAAGGGCATTCTCTGCTACCAGTCTGCAGGCCCTTTCTCCATGCCTGCTTCTTCGAGCCGTCCCCTGCTGCCTTCCCCTCCAGGACCCAGAGTCAATAATAATAATAATAAAAAAACAGGAATAGGAACAAAGAATACAAAAAGAAAAGAAGTAAGATATCTCTCCTCCCTGCTTTCCCCTAAGGGCTACAAAGGGAGAAATTACAGGGAGGGGACCTGGTCCCCCAGCTCTGCCTCAGCAGGAACCCTGCTCTGCGGGTGCCACGCTGCTCTGGCACTCTTCAGTCCACTCTGCTGCCAGGCTCCACCTGCCTTGTGCCAGCTTCCCAGCTTCCACCCAGTGCCTTTTTCAACCCTGTGTGGTGGCATGCAGGGTTGACGTCATCACCTGTGTGTTGCCCAGCCAAATGGCCAGTGTGCTTATAAAGTGGCAGAGCTGTGCCATGCATCATGTCAGCCTGAGTTCTCTCACTTCCACAAGTAAGTTTCTTGGGTCCCTCGCTGATTCCTGTCCATCTTCCTCCACTCCCAGCAGGTCCTTCAGAGGGCTGGGTGATCATGCCCAGTCCTTGTTGACACACTGTTATTAAGTACCCTCTCAGTCTCCCCTTTTCTAGACTAAATAAGCCCAGTTCCCTCAGTCTTTCCTCTTCAGTCATGTCAACAGGCCCCTTCATCATTTTTGTCACTCTCCACTGGACTCCAATTTGTCCACATCCTTTCTGTAGTGGGGGGTCCAAAACTGAATACAGTACTCCAGATGTAGCCTCACCAGTGCTGAATATAAAGGAATAATCACTTCCCTTGACCCACTGGCAACACACCTACCAATGCAGCCCAGTATGCCATTAGCCTTCTTGGCAATAAGGGCACACTGTTTGCCCATATTCAGCTTATTCTGCTCTGTAACTCCCAGGTTCCTTTCTTCGGAGCTGCTGCCTACCCAGTCTGTATTGGTCCATGGAATTGTTCCGTCCTAAGTGCAGGACTTGCACTTGGCCTTGCTGAACCTCCTGAGATTTCTTTTGGTCCAATCCGCCAATTTGGCTAGGTCACTCTGAATCCTAACCCTACTCTACAGCCTATCTACTACTCCCCTGAGCTTGGTGTCAAACTTGCAAACTTGCTGACGGAACACACTATGCCATCTTCCAGGTCGTTAATGAAGACAGTGAACAAAACCAGCTGCAGGACCGACCTCTGGCTGCCAACTAGACATCGAGTAATTGATTACTACTCTGAGCCAGATGCACCAGCCAGTTTTCTATCTACCTTACAGTCCATTCATCCAGTCCATACGTCCTTAGCTTGCCTGCAAGAATGTTGTGGGAGACCGTATCAAAAGCCTTGCTAAAATCAAGGTATAACACATCCACTGGTGTCCCCAGATCCACAGAGCCAGTCACCATGTCATAGAAGGCAATCAGGTTGGTTAGGCACAATTTGCCCCTAGTGAATCCATGATGACTGTTCCTGATCACCTTCTCCTCCAAGTGCTTAGAAACAGATTCCTTGAGGAACTGCTCCATGACTTTTTCAAGGACTGAGATGAGGCTGACTGGTCTGTAGTTTCCTAGATCCTCCTTTTTCCTTTTCTTAAATATGGGCACTGTTTGCCTTTTTCCAATCATCTGGGACCACTCCTGATCAGTATGAATTTTCATAGATGATGGCCAATGGCTCAGCAATCGCATCAGCCAACTCTCTTAACACCCTTGGGTGCATCCCATCTGGCTTCATAGACTTGTATATGTTCAGCTTTTCTATTAGTCCCTCACCTGTTTTTTCAGCACTGAGCTCACTTCCTCCCCAAACTGTGCTTCCCCTTGCAGTAGTCTGGGAGCTGACCATGCCTGTGAAGACTAAGGTAAAAAAAATAAATTGAGCACTTCAGGCTTTTCTCCATCCTCTGTCACAAGGTTGACTTCTGAAGGAGGATAACAGTAAGAGGTATAGTAGAGATAATAATTCCTGTTAGATAACTCTACACTATAAGGAGACTGCCCAGTTTTTAATTAGTTAAATGACTCCTGTATTGTTTGTCATACATTGAAGTTTCCTTCTTTGGCAGGTAGTAATGTCCATTAAGAAAACAAAACAAAAAAAGAGGATCATAGAAGGTTTTGAAAGCTTTTTCTTTTTGAGCGTATTTTTAGAAACGCAAATCATTTTTTTAAAAGAAATATTGAACATCATTGTTATCTTGGCTTTTAACTTTGCAATAAAATAACTATATATGCCTCTTGGTTCCTGATTCAGACGGTCAGATCCTTTTAATAGTTTAAGTGTATTATGATATAAAGTACATAATTCTATGGAAGTTTCCTTATAAGACAAGAAAGATGAAATTTGTACCAAAACAGTATATCAGCCCTTTTTTCCAATCATTAGAAATTGCAGACTTTCAGAAAATGCCATTCTGTAGCATCTAAAATCTCTTTTATGTGTACTGTAGTAAAAGACAGGAAATAAATACCTGTATTCCTAAAAGCACATTTGGGGATTACTGAACAGAGTTAACTATAGAATTGTTCCAGCTAAGAACTGCTGAATACTAAGACCCTACTTTAGAATTTGGGCCAATTCCTTAGGGCCTTGTTATACCTTACTCTGAGCTGCACAAATATTGATTGGTGTTAGTGCTAGCTTGGAGTTTGGACCAGTCGCACCCTTAGTCTGTAAACCTTCTCTGACCCACCTGCAGAGCTGTGACTTGCCACTAGAGGCCTGGTGAACAGGGACAGGACTAGGAGCTAGGATCTGTAGCTTTGAGGACTGTGAGCTGTAACTGTAAGTTACTGCTAGAGGGTTGGTCAACCAGGACAGGCTTCTGTCTCTGCTCTACAGGCCAGGATGTAAGAGATCCTGGGATACTGGAGGACTTCAATCAGGGCAGTACACCTGTGGAGACCTAGGTAGTGGGGATCAGAAATAATCCTGCCTTGGAGTGGCATAATTTTAAGCCACATAACAAATGCCTAAAACTACTTTAAAGTGCTAATGTGCAAACAGTCCAGGGTTTAAGAGCTCCAGGAAATGCCCAGAATTACTGTCTAACAAGGCCCTCAGACTCTCTCAAATGTATAAAGTAGTGTTACATTATCATAATTGGGAGGATCTTTTCTTCCGAGGACAAGCAATTCTTTTTAATTAAGCAAAATTAAGACACACTGAAGATAGAGTCAGGTAAGAGCTAAAAGTCCTCTATGCTAAAATTTTGAATCCCTTTCCTCTTATTTCTTGTTCAGATAAGATTTTTACAAATTCTACTCTGCACTGGCTCTTCCCATCTCTTTAAAAACGTTCAAGAGATAAAAGAAGATTATAACTGCTCAGACTTTTTTCTTTTGACCCAAAGTCTGCTTCAGTCCAGTGACCTAACAGCATGTTGGCTATGGAGGGACCCAAATGATATCTCTAAGCTTGTAAATGTTTAGCACTCTCTAGACCTCACCCATATGACCCTGTTTCCAGACCAACCTCCAGTCCTAGAGCTCAAGCCAGTCAATTACAGACATGAAATCCAATTACTACATCCCCCTGAGGTTTCTGAACTTCCTCTTTTCTTACATGGCATGAAAACCCAACAGCTAGTATTACTGACTCATTCCTTACCATGAATACATTTATTTTTCCCAAACCAAAATGCTTAGCAAACCACCCCCAAGAGTCCAGTATATTTCTTTGAGGTTTTTTCCCCCATAAAACCCAAGATATTTCTTGTACACCTCAGACTACTAATATCCTCTCCAATACGTAACTGGCCAAAGACTGGGCCCCTGTTCAGATACTCCCAAATTCACCAAGACAACAAGAATCCTTTGTGGAATGCTTTGCCTGATTTGTACGTCCCCTTGAGTAAAACCTCTCTTTTCAACCCAAGTGGTTCTGTACCTATCCAAGATGATGGGAAGCCAGCAAGTGAGGTCTTTTAGGCAGGGAGTGAGGTCTTTTAGCCTTGGCCCCATCACTTTTCCACTCCATATTTGATCCTTAGCAAACTAAATTGGTGAACATATATGAGGCAGAGCCAAATCCTGGATTTTGGAGGCCTTTGTGCAGTCTCTAATGTCTCTTATGACTATAAATAACAGAAAAGAAAAAAAAAAACCCTAGAAACTCAGCTGCAATAAAAATGAGGTAGCTCAAATGAAATCAATGGAGCACTTCTTTGATTTATGCCAGTTGGGGATCCAGCCACTCATTTCACTGAATCTACTGAATCCATTGGAAAATGGAAATCATTCAGCATATGCTCTATTGTTTAGAACTCCAGCATAAAATAGTTAGCTGGAATTCCCTTACTGAAAGAAAAGATCAGTGGGAAAGATATTATTTGTGGTTAACTGATTTGGGGAAGCACAGATTTCTTTTCTGATAACACCACTGCTCTGAGGTGCCATTGTGCAAGTAACAGATCTTACTGATCCAGAGGAGGTAGCCTATTTGTTGTCCATGTCCAAAAGGCTTGTTGGAGGAGGAATAGAAAAGTGGACAAGGGAAGGTTGAAATATCTTTTAACTTTTTGATATGTAAGTTTAGAGGGGTAAATGGAAAATGGGTTTTGTGTGAACAAGGCAAAAATGAATGTCAGCAAATAGATCATCTATTCCAACCCTCTGTTCCAAGACAGCATAAACTGTCATCTAATCTCTGATCTTCTGGCAATTTTTTCAGTGTCATTATTTAATGGAGGATGATTGATATATTTAAAGTGAGTCACAAAAACAGCAACATATTTAAACCTGATAAAAATGAATTGCTGCAGGGGAAGGAACTCCATTCACAAGCCTCAAAAAATTGCCCAAATAAATCATAACCTAAGAATATTTTTATGATAAGCATAAGCCTCATAAACTTCTGCTATGCTAGATGATCAGAGATACTTAGTTTCCTCAGGTCTTTACTCCTTATTACTTTACATAGCCAGTACTGGACACCATCCTGCACCTACCTTTTGGATTCGGTTATCATAGGTGTGTGACCTACCTGCAACATCACAACTACTAAAAATTCGAGATGGAAATAAATCTCTTAAGCCCATTCTTCCACTAGCACAGAATTGCTCTGGAAATGCATTTTCTATCTTTTATTCCTAGCCTAACTTTAATTATTGCACTTTTCCCATTTACATTGAGAGACTATTCAACAATCTAACTCCCATCCACTTAGAGAAGGTTTCCTTCATTAAAAGCTAGGTTTTCCTTTCTTTTAAAAAATAAAAAATAATGAGAGCGAGAGAAATGCAACTTCAGCCTTTTGGTACTTAGTAGAATACTTCTATTTAATCATATTGCTCAATTATATTGTCTATAGTCCACAGAAAAAAGTAAGCCTGATTATTTTTAATTTATATTATTGGTTCATACAAATAAGAAACATTTAAAACTATATGCTGGATAGTTAGCACTTTGAAACATAGAGTGTGATTAGGACTGCAGACTAAATATTGATTCATATGGCTTCAGAAAGCTCCATGGCCACAGCAGACTTTGAATTCTGTGTTAGGTCTTGCCAGGCCTTTGCTACTCGCAATGAGAATGTCTAAAAGATAGGTGTGCTAGTGCCATCAACTTTGTTGCTCTATTTTCCTTCCTGCCTTCTTTGGTTTCTTCCTTCCTTCCTATTTCTACTCTGAAGAAATGTAAATTGTGCAGATCCTCAAATAGCATAAATCACTATAGTTTCACTGAAGTTAGATACAGAGATTATGTTGAAATTATGTCAACTGTGGATCTGTCCAGTACTGCCTTGCAAACCTTCTATTCTGAACTGTTCATTTCAAAATGTCCAAGTTATTGAAAAAATGCCTGGGACTTTCTGTCCTCTCATTCTATATATACACAATTTATACATTTGTTATAATTTCCAGGTATAGAATCTTATATTTGGAGGTCTGCCTTGAATTTGTCTCCCTCCCACTGCCCCAGCAAGGAAAATAAATCTGGGGGGATCAAGTAGAACCTCTTGCCCTCTTCCCCCACAACTTCTTTCCCCTGAAGACCCCCCACCCTTACTGACAGAACCTGCTCTCCCTGAGCACATGGAAATGAGGGCAAATTTGAAAAATGCTGACTGTACTATGTGTACCCATAGACTTTGTACATTCAGAATTGATACATTTTGCCTTTTTTGAAACTGCTGCATATTTTAGCATAGGTACTCCATAAACCCACTTTTAAGCAGCACTTTTTTATACCTACTTCTATATAGTACAAACTATGCACGATATTAGACCAAAGCCAAAAGGCTCATCACTTACTATATAGTTCACTGGGCTGGGCCCAGCAGAGTCAGCAGCATTTCAAGCCACAATGACCCCACAGCTCAGCACTGCTTACTATGTGTGTATGTTCCAGATACACTTCCCCCCAAAAAAGGATCCATATACTAATTACTGCCCTGCTCATAACTGAAACTGGGTGTTCTTGTCACAAGTTCTGGGATGCTCCAAATTTTATATGCAGATGAGGCACAACAGCTCCATGTCATGGAGAGCAGGGCCACACTAATCATATACAATAGGCTGAGAGGTTTTCCAGACCTTTAAGGCTGACAAAGAAATAGGAATTGCTGGAAATGGGAAAGAAAGGCATAGTTCAGCTATGGTAATGAAAAGGAAGTCAAAATGCATGTAATATAGTGGCTCACCATACCGGCAAAAGAGTCAGTGTTGAGGGGGACTGAGCACTACCATATATCATACTCAGATAGGGTGCACTGGTCTGTCCCTGTGGTGGGTTCCCACAGCTTCTTGTTCTCTTGTGTGCTAAGATAATGTGGTGGGGGCACGGGCAATACCAAGGTGGTTTTCCTACTGGCTGGGGAAAATCATGAACATGGCAGAGGGTTGTACCCTGGCTGAGGTAATGCATCATTAGTCTCCTAATTTCACTTCCAGTGGGAAGATCTTGGCTATGTGCTGACTTTATGGAAATAGGAGACTCCTCCCTAGCTTGCTCCTGCGGCCATATGGCTGAGGACAAGCAAAACTCAGGGGCATCCGAACCCCAAGCCTCCAGGCTTGGGCCTGCATGTAGGATGGCTGCCAAAGGATTTGGAAGCATCTGAAGCCCCAGGTGGGGGTGGAGGATGCTTGCTGGTAGAAGGGCCACATATGGTTCTTGAATAACTCATTGATTTGGAATTGATTTGGCTGACTTGATTTGGGACATGAAAAATGTTCCTTAAACATAGAATAAAATAAGATCTCAGCCTTCCCACAAGCTTAGTTGGCTGCATGCTTTATATGTAACTTAGTTACATTCCCACCCCTACCCCTTCCTTCTATTATGTAGCCCCTTACTTGGGTCTTCTGTATATTTCCTTCTGCCTTGAGCCTTGTCACCTAAACTGTAACATTTTTGGCACCAAAGGGAGGGTGTCAGGGTTGACTCTGGCTTTTCCAGTGCCAGTCTGCTATTGTAGTACCTGCAGGCCTAGTGCCACTTCCCTCCTAGGGAAGCAACTGCCCAATTTTTAAAAAACCTGTGTCTGAACACGCACGGCTCCCAGCAGTGTGTTTGCCCAATATGGGCCACGTTCTTCATAATTGTGCTCAGTGTTGGATGTATTTAATCAACTTCATAGATGGTTTCCAATCCATTACTGAGCACATGCTGCTTTTGGCAGCAGCTTAATGATAGACAGCGTATTTAATGAGGTTTTCTTTAATACAAATATAAGATGAGGAGTTCTTTTCCCCTTGCTGATTTTAGGGGGAAGAAATCATCTTATATTTGAGTAAATATGGTAATATTGTCCAAAGTCTTCCTGTTAATCAGTGACAAATATTTCTGCTTTTAGAAGAGTTGATTTATTCAGCAAGAGCCTAGTGAAATAGCTAGGGAGATATTAAGTCAGAGAAGGCCTTCCACTTTAAAAAAGGAATTATAAAAGGTTAGAGTTCAAATCTTTAAAATGAAAATGTTCCAATTTGTTTTATGAAAGTCAGAAACCTATTGGTTTTTATTTTTCCCAGAACTGTGAAATCTCTAGAGGTGAGCCCTCACTATTGATTAGAATAGTGTCAGTGCTATTCAATATTTGAATTCTAGTGTTGAAAGCCCACATTGATGGAGGATGGTTTAATTAATAAAGCTCTTGTCAGATCCTAGTGCCACCACAAGACCACTGGTGGCACTGAGGTTTGAGATTTCTTTGTTTTCTAAGGTTGCAATTAACTGAGCAGTAGTAGATAGAGATTTTTGTAGGTGTATCTTTAAGACATGATTGTTCATTGTAGTTAGAGCAGGTATATAACAGTCGCAAAGAATTCAGCATTGCTTAACATCACTGTTGTTTTTTTGTATTCCTGAAATGTGACACAGATAATCATGATTAATAGCTGAGCAATAAGATTGTTACTGAATTTCCCTCAAAATATCCTTGGTCATTGTTAACATCATCAATGCCAAATAGAACAGGTAATGTTGATTTGGGGTGTGTACATACATTCACAGGAGCCAGTTTAGGTTTAGGCAGCTTACTTTAATGCAAGCAAGCTGCCTAAACCTAAACTGGGAGCAGCACATGCAGTTTTTGCTGCTGCCAGGAGCAGCACAGGCAATCAGAGGTAAGTAACTTTGTGGGGAGGGGCATGGAAAGGAGGGAAGGGAAAGGTCAATCCAGGGGGCTAGTAGGTCTGCAAATGGGGGGTGGGGCACAGATGGTGGTGGGTCTGCAAGGGAAGTTCCTTGGTCTGGAAGCAGAGTAATCAGGGGCCCCAGTAAAGGTTTGGGGGGGCGGGGAACAGCACAGCCCCACGTCTGGGGCAAATAGCTAGGTTTTCCTAGCTTCAGGGCTGTGCTGTAAACACATGCAGGCCTTCACTAGACTGGGTTACCCCATTTTAGATTGGGTTAACCCAGGCTGGTCTAAAATTAGTTCACCTACTAAGGGAACTAACTTATATTAGGCACACCATTTTTTGAGTGAACACCCCCCTGGCATTTACATAGATCTAACCTTGTTTAGGTATATCTAAATGTAACACACATACTTTTGGTGTAACTGATATTGTAAATATGTCATTTTAATCAATATATAAGTAGAATTTTAGTTCAGACATTCCTGTGTTTGTAATTACTCCTTTCTTAGACTTAGACATATTAATAATATAATGCTTGTCTATTGCTAATTAGCATACAGTATAACCTCATAAATCTAGCATCCTTGGGACTGTGCACCTGCCAGATATGTGAAAATTCTGGATTTTTTAAACCAGAGTAGTGGAGCAGGGGGAGGGGGGAACGGCGGCCAGTCCTGGAGCAGCAGCAGCATGAGGTGGTGGATGGTGGCGGCAGCCGCCACCGCATACAAGCTTCCCCTTCCACTGCTCTGGGACTGGCTGCTGCTACTCCCCAATGTAGTGCATTTTTTAAAAGTGCTGGATTTTTGAGAATTCTGGATTTTTTTAATATCCAGATTTGTGAGGTTATACTGTATATCTTAATAAAGCTGAATTTAGTTATTGTGACTTTTGTTATATTATCTTTGACTCTGATGCTGCAAATGCTTATCTTTGTGCAAACTTAGCTTTTTACATAAGAAGTCTCATTAATGTCAAGGGAAATTCTGCATGTGCAAAATTAAAGTTGTTATATGCATGTGTTTGCAGGAGCTGAGTGTAAAATTTGAATATTTTTTATATTTTTTTTCTATGGGCTGGTTTTATCTTATGCATTGCCAAATAGAAGAATATTTCTTATTTGCTAATACTGTATGACTTCCTTTATGATGCAAGCTATTTGTTCATCTTTAGAACAGTTTCATGAACCATTCAAGTTCCACTTAATTATCAGGCATAAGATTCATATTGTTAACTGGCTCTTTCATCAACTTAAAAATATATATTATCTTTCTCCATGGTTGATCTCCCTTGAAAATAGGGTGTTACTGATTGCTGTGGTTTTTGTATCTCTGACATTTTTAACCATTTGTATGTTTCTGGTAATTTAAAAGCAGTAGGCATCAGTGCCTAGCATTTTTAGAAGAATCTCAATTCCTAAGGTGTTGATTTTCAGATAAATTCCTGCCTTTTTTAATCTTGTTTTTCCCTTCATCTTCGCATTCATCAATTGGATTCATGCTGCATGTTTATCAGTGCAGCTGAGTGAACTATTTATAGTAAATAATTTATTCAGTGAATGTAGCCCTTCTTTGCTGTTTGTGAATTTATTATGAGACTTTGATTCAACAAATTTGTTCATTATTCAGAATTGTTGGATAAACACTGTACATAAATGTAATTCAGCCCGTTGGTTACTTATGAACTATTTAGCCTTTAACAATGTCCTATTTTTGTTTGTCATGTCAGAGTGGTTATATATTTCACATGGTATGGTTTCTGTTGCCTGATTGGATAGCTTCATAAACAAAGATAGGAACTTGAAGATTTGAAGAAAAATATATTTCTGTAGAATCAGTTGCACAAATATTCAAGACATACTTTCCAAAACATCGTAGAGAATAACTGTCAGAGAAGGCTTGTATAGTTCACCTTCATGCTAGAGCCAAGACTCCAGTGGGTGATAAGAAAAGAGTCTACAAGTCAGAGTTCAGTAGTTAAGTAAATCCAGGGGCATGAGCAAGAGGCAGATCTAATACAGGGTCTTCATAAAATCCTTGTGCACAACCTAAGTTATTAAAGTTTAAAAATGCACAAGGACTTTATGAAGATCCTGTATACTGGGTCAAGATCAGTTACCTAAATTTTACCATAAGGCCCAAGGGGTCAAAAGCCAGAGGCCAAAAGCCAAAAAAAAAAATCCAAGTTCAGGGATTCACTAAGAATCATGAATAAGGAGACCTGAAAGCAAGAGCTAGGAAGCAGGAGGCAAGACTAAGTGATTATGAGCAGGTCAGGATCTACTTACAGACTGGAAGCCCGCAAATCAAAAGCTGGAGCCAATCAGCTAGCTGAGCAAACGTTGTCTGGAACCTAGCTAGGACAGTTCTTGTAGCTCTGCTGCAGGGATGTTAAACATATGGCCCACAGAGGCATGTCATCTGGCCTGCAGGTTGACAAGACTGACTGGGAATTCAGGGGTGGAGCAAGCAGGGATAGGATCTGCTGCATGGGACCCTATCAAGGTGTGTGGTTGAATAGTTGCATCCCCATGACACTATAATGGGTCTTAAACCAGGCAAGGCGACTTAGACAAGATTGTCCTAAACTAAAAATAAGTTTAGTGAACCCTAACAGATACAACTCTAATTGGAACTGAAGCAGCAATAGCAGTTAAAATTTGAGGTTTGTAGCTAGTCAAAACAGAAGTTCACCACCCCATAATATTATGAATGCAACCTCACTGGTTGATTAAGCTGTGAAGTCTTGTCCAAGGCTCCTGGTTCCCACATCTGATGTCAAGACAGGATCTTGGATCAGTGACAGGATCTCTTCAGGCTTTTTTTAGGAGTGCTCTGAAGGGTATACTCTCTCACCTCTCTTTATATACCATATAGCTGGCATTTCTTAATACATAAGATTAATTTAAGTCTTCCTCCTCATGCATATTAATAATCTTGCTTCTGTTTGCCAAATACGGTTATCTTCAACTGAACTTTTCTATTCTGAGGTAATCTTGTCATTCTTAGGTGGGGGTAAGTTTTGTTCCAACTGTTCCTTGTTTGCTCGGGTTATATTTATTCAATTTAGTTAACCAACTTTCTGATCTGTTTTAAGTTAGGGACAGTATTTTTCCAACTGCTCCTTTCACTGGGTACATGTCTCAACCACAATTCAAGATAAGCTTGCAGCTTGAGCTAAGTACAAAGGTCAAACCCAGGCCTGAAGGCCTCTGGGTCCCAACAAGTGACAGCTGAGTTAGTTGCCACAGCTCCCTGGTGCTGCTTACTCTGCAACCACATCTCATCCCACTGCAAAATATGGGTCTAAAATTCTAAATCCTACCCACAAGGAGCCCTGTGGTCGTGATTGAGCCTGGGAAACTCAAACCAGTTTGACACACCTGTTCCAGTGGATGGACTATATAGTGCATGTCCAGATGAGTGTGGTCATGCACTATGTGGCACTGCAAACATAACGCACAGTCTAGTGTTCTTCATGCTGCAAGGTCATGTTTTTGCGTGGTTTTTTGACCCCTGGAAACTGGGGTGGAAAAAACCTGGTGTGACACACGCTCGTGCAGCATACCCTGCTGAAAGGTGGAGCTGGGCGGCCTGGAGCTGAACTCCACTGCTGGCCAGCCTCTGCATAACATTATCACTGCAGCTGCTGGCCCGGAAGGCCCCCAGGGTCCCAGGTAAGACTGCTGGGGCCAGCCAAACGTGGCCGTGCGGTATGTTTGTGGTACCACATACCATATGTTCAGTTTTGCTCCATGCTGAAACAGC
>NW_017728911.1:18500910-18502043 GCF_001723895.1 Crocodylus porosus | reverse complement strand
CATTCCACTGCCAGCCAGGCTCCATGTGGCAGGATCACCACTGCTGCAGCCCTACGTGGCCCCCAGGACCCCAGGTAAGGCTGCTAGAGCCAGCCTAGTCCTGGCCCTAGCCTCCCCTACCCCACCTGGGGGTAACCTGCCATGCACCAAAGGGTGTGTGACGCAAGCATTCTTCAGGGACAAGTAGCAGCAGCATAAGGTGCGTGCCACTGCTAGTTGTCCCAGGGAAACCAAACATCCACGCATGTGTGGACATGGCCATAGGTTCTTAGAGGGAGCCACAAATCTAGAACTACAATACTTGTAACGCTATAGTGAGAAATGTGGGGACCATGGGGTTTAGACCCCTCCAAAATCTAAAAGCCTTCCCCACAACCAGAAAAGAAGGGCAATTGCATTGGGGATGCCTGTCCAGAGCATCCAAGACCACCCTAAAGCATAATAAAAGGACCGTTAGATATGCCCCCAGGCTATTAAGCTGGGGACAGGGACTTATCCCTTGTAGTAACAAAGCAACTGTACCGAATGTTCACAGAAAAAAAAATGAAGTGGTTATGAATCCTTTGTTGACGTATTACCCCAGATCTCAATTACATTGCAATGTGGAAATATTTTGAACTTTCTTTGAATTTGGCTTCTTCAAGGTTTTTGGCATGATTCTAGCATTAATTTTTTTTTTTTTTTACTTATTCCTTTTACACAAGGTGTGTCCATTAATCTTAAATCCTCTTGTTTGTATTTCTCATTTGGATCTTGAATACTTTATTACTATATTTATTCAGCTGGCTCTTTGCACTGCTGATATTTATTTTAATATTATTTTAATTGAACATATGTTACCCTTGATGTTTACTTTTGATATGGAGATGAATCTGTATATGGGCCAGGCAAATTGATTAATGCTAGGAGTGCTGTAGCTGCTCTCTTATCATAGAATCATAGAAGTAGGGTTGGAAGGGACCTTGTAGATCTTCAAGTCCGAACCCCCACCTGGGCAGGAGAAAAACTGCACTCAAATGAGTCCAGCCAGGTAGGCCTCAAGCCTCTTCTTAAAGACCCCCAGGGTAGGAGCCAGCACCACTTCCCTTGGAAGTTGGTACCCCCAAGTGAGCACATAGACAGTCACCAGGTCC
>NW_017728911.1:18425872-18500544 GCF_001723895.1 Crocodylus porosus | reverse complement strand
CCACCACCACCCTCTGAGTACGACCCTTGAGCCAATCTGCAATCCATTTGACTGTATAGGCATTAATGCCACAGTTGCCTAGTTTTTTAATGAGGATGGGGTGGGAGACAGTGTCAAAGGCCTTGCTGAAGTCTAGAAAGACTATGTCCACGGCGACACCTGCTTCCATTGCCTTTGTGACCTGATCATAAAAGGCAATCAGGTTGGTCTGATATGACCTGCCCCTAATGAAACCGTGCTGGTTGCCCTTGAGCATCATCTCTGAAGCTGGTCCATCACAGATGTGCTCCTTGAGGATCTTCTCAAAGAGTTTTCCTAGGATTCAGGTAAGACTGACGGGCCTATAGTTGCCCGAGTCCTCTCTCTTTCCTTTTTTAAAGATGGGAACCCCGTTAGCTATCTTCCAATTATCTGGCACCTGGCTCAAGCACCATGAGCACTCGTAAAGTGCTCTAACTGTGCATGCCCTCTAGCTCAGTGGTTCATAACATTTTTGGACTTGAAGCACCTCTCATTGGATCCAAGGCACCCCTCCATAACTTCTGTGAATGTATACTAGATATTATAGTGTTGACCTCCTTGCAGAGGGAGTATGGGATTTGCCAGGCATGGACAAGCCTGGACCTGTGCTTATCTTCTTTTTCCTCACACCTTGCTTATCTCCTCACAACTCACAGTATTCTTCAAAAGATTTGGCAGTACCCTGATTTGAGGATCACTGCTTTAGCATAAAGATAATTGTTATCTCAAGTAGAGATGGTGAGAATTTTCTACCTGTCCCTTTACCTGCTGGTGGCCCTGATGATAAGTCTGGAAGTTATGATCAATAAAGAGTACCTCTGATCCATCCCATCCCGTGAAACACTTTGTTAGACTGGAAGAGAGGAAGAGCCCAGAAAAGGAGCAGAAGGTGGCTATATTGGGAAACACATGGAGGTTCCTTCCCTATGCAGGAGATCTCCTTCCCTTGCTTGGCCAGAGAGGATGATTGGCTGTGGGCCTCCACACTCCCTGCTCAGTAATTTAAATGCTTGTGGAATTGTTTTAAGCCTCTTGCTCTCTACTGGAACCCTGCCTCCTTGTAGTTATTATGCAGGGACAGTGCTTACAGTGCTATGGATCTGACCGATCTTTGAAGTGAGGAAACTACTTTTCTTTTTAGGCCCAATTTAGTTTTAAATTTTAGTTCTTATATAACAACAAGCACTTTTAGTGGTGTGGATGTGACTGATCTTTGAAATGAGGAAAATACTTTTTTCTTGGAATCTTTGTGAGTTTTTTAACCTACTTCAAAGCCTTGGGTAGGCATTATTAATTTAATAGATGTAAGACTTCTTAAAAATTTTATATTTAGTAGTTTATAAAACTGTTTAGACTGATGAAGCTTGCAGCTAATGTCCAGCACAAAAGAGAGACCAAACAGACAATCCCCATAAGAAAAAGAGAGTTTTTGCCTTTGGCAGAAGGGAGATATATAGTAAACTGCAAACTGAGGTCCCCTTTTGGGAAAATTCAAAGACTGAGCTGAAACCAATGGGTAGGATAAGAAAAGTCTACTTGTAATTATGAATTATATGGTGGGAGCCTAGTAACCAATACTTTAAAGTAGACCCACTTAATAATGCCTGTTGCAATAATAAAGTCAGGTCCTGCCATTTAAACTTATTTCTGTATCTCTCTTGAGTTACCTGCATATCTTGTTAAATTTTAGTTCAAATACTTTTTTTATGATTTGCTGAACTTGAGATACTATTTCATGAAAAATATCTTTCCTGAACCTTATACTCTTGTAAACTACATTGGGACATTCTGGGTTTTTCTTTATTCATGTGTATATGTATGGTAGTTTCTCTGGAAAATTAGTCTGTTTAGTTTTTACTAGATGCCTGGTGGCAATGTTACACTATGATCATTTTACAGTATGGCCTAATTCCTTTTGAAGTGTGCTGAGGGTGAACGGATGGTGCTATGTGCAGATTATATGCATTATTCCTTTTCTTCATCAACACATTGTAAATTTGGACTTATTTAATACTAATTGTTCCTAGTTCTTACAACATCAATATAAATATTTGTGTGGATGCAGTATTTGTAAAAAAGGCATAAAAGTCAATGTCTGTGGACAAATATAACTTGTAACCACTTCTAAAAGGAGAGGCAGAGCTGCCAAAGGGAAGTTAGAATAAGCTGTTACAATGTAACTCTTGTGTTTGCATGTTCCTATGATGATAAAAGTTAGCTAAATCTTGATAACTTTAACCTTGAACTAAAGGTTATGCAATGGTTTGTTTTTGCTGCACTTGAATCACAACAGGATCGTGCAGATATATTTTAATGTTTTTGTATTCTATGTATAGCCAGTGGTTGTCATACTAAATAGTAGAACTATTTGTTCTTAATAGAGGGTGCATCTACACATTGTCCTGTGGCAACATTGTTACTGTGCTGTGCTTTAGTACTTCCAAAAGGAAGTACTAAAGCTACTGCATTGTATATGCAGTGCACAGTTATTTTTAGCAACTACTTCACTATAGCAGCATGCTATAATGGGGGCGCATGCTACTATGGCAGAGTAGCTGCTGCTCATGTGTAGACACTTGTGGACACTGTCACCATAGCGTATTGCTACAGCAATGTAGCATCACATGGAGACATGCCCAGAGAGTCGTATAAGAATTATAGAATGTTCTCAAGTGTGTGTGTATGTTGTGTATGTGCACAAGCACATGTCTGTACACACACACAGGCATAACTGAATGGCATTGGATGACAGCAGTGCACAGGGCAGCATCAGTGGCAGCAGTCTGACCAGCTGCTGCAGCAGCCTCAGGGCTTTTGAGGCTTGTGACAGAGCTCCCCATGCAGAGGGGGGAGCGGGGATCACCCGCTGCCTGGCAGGAGCTGGTGAGTTGGGGCTTTTTTTTTTTTTTAAGGGCCAGGAGCTGGGGCAGATGAGGCAGCCATGGAGGAGGGGGATCTTGGAGATTGGGTGGGGGTCAGGGGGCTCATGGCAGAGCCCCCCATGCAGCATGGGGAAACAGGGGGCAGTGGGGATCTCCCCCCAACCTGGCAGCAGCCAGTAAGCAGGGGCTTATTTTTTGAAAAGCTGGGAGCTGGGAGAGTGGGCAGGGCAGCCACTGAGAGTGGGCGGGGGATTGGGCTGATTTGGATATTCATCTGATTTGTTCGTTGCTGAATCTCCAAGTCAGATTCAGCCAAATTGGTTCAGAACAGTGATTCGAATCACCGAATCAAATCACTGTCCCCCAAATTGGTCGAATCTGAAGCGAATACTAGCTGCTTCACACATGCTGACTGTCTGTTCTGCCTGTTTGTATCTTTGACTTTGACTCTCTCTCTCTCAAGGCACGTACACATGTGCACACATGTAATATATGAGGCTAAAAGTCCTTAATGAACTCTAGATCATATGTCAAATTGCAAATGTTTTCAGCAATTAATATTGTCCTCTTGCAACTCTGGCTCAAGTTTTTTAGTCTTCTGCTCATTCAAGATTTAAGACTAGTTTTCCTGGTTCTTGCCTGTACTGTGATACTCTGTGTGACATTCATCTAGATAATCAACTTTCTATATTAAATTTTTATCCACAGATAAAAAAAACACAAAACAAAAAAACTGATTCCAGTCATTTTCAGCTTCAGGGTTCTTAGATTTCAGTCCTCAGATCCAAACTCAGCTTTATAGTTCCTGATTGTGGATCAAGTGCAAAACCTGAAGAGGCATATTTTCAGGTGCACATGTTTCTGGAAGAAACAGCTCATTGTCATTGTATCTTAATCCATAATCTGGAGTATAGTACTTAAGCCTAAATCTGAGCTAAATACAAATACTGTTTCTTTGATTCTTGTCTATTAAAATTGGATATTGTACTTCCTCAATTTATGGAGAGAAATATGAATTCTTAAATTGCAATTAAGCATGTTTGTAAATGATAACTTTTTCTATCTTACAATTTAAAAAGTAATTATATAAACTGCAATTCAAATACAAAATGCTGGAAATGTCTATATTAGTATAGCAAAATTAAGGCTGATATTATACAAGAAAATGAATAAACAGTAACAAAGTCATAAAAAATCAATTAGACCATGATATCTGATCCTCTAAGGTTTCTGAGGTTTTGGACAGGAATGACGAAATCTGGATGCATCTGCAGCTCTGTCCTGACCTTCTGTTCCCTTTGAACTTGAATGTTGCTCCCAGGAATCTCTCTCAGATAACTTTTCTCTCTTCTCTCATCACACAATCTCAACAGGTTTTTGTCCTCTCTTCTTTCCCTTAGAAGAAGAAAGTATGTTGGCGATTCAATATCATGAATATCATGGAGAAAGGGAAAGAATGCAAGTTTTGAACTGGTTGTTGAATAGTTGAATCCAATAAGTTCAGAGGTGTGTAAGACTCTCAGGGTGGGAGCATTCCTAAAGACAATGAATCTGTTGGAAAACTGATGAGTAGAGATCCATGGATTGTGGGGAATGAGAGCGCTTAATTGATATTGGAGTTAAGAAGAGATGCAGTCCTTTATCTAAAAGAACATGAAGGTGTTTGGTTCAAGGAATGGAAGAAGGTTCCAATGCAATCATATTCCTTTGGAACTGTTCTGCCCATACCTGGGTTTAATGCAGGGAAGAACTTTGAGGACAAAAATCAATCAATAATGCTTGAAGCTCTGCATAAGCTAGTAGGATAATGGGGGTCAAGAGACCACTTCAGATAATGCGGTGGTATATAGCTGAATCTTACCATAAAGAATGTATTAATTTCTATCAAGGAAGATGAAAATTATTGTCACTTCTCTAGATTCTTACCAGGTGAGGTATCCCTTTGATGATAACAGCTGATAACATCTTGCCTTTCTGGTCTCAAGTTGTTTTGTCATTTATAACAGGAAAGATTTAGGACACCAGACTAAAGTAAAACTATCATCATTTATCATTTCTGTCCTCTCTGTTTAATAAGCAGTTGTCCCTCACAACGTCATGTTTTATCTAACTCCATGTGCAAATGCTTCTAAGTATTCCTGTTTCTAACCTCATAAAATGCTTATCCCTAACTTAGTACCATTTAATGCTTCCTCCTCCATTTTTCCAGCACTGATTCAAATAGTCTGCTAACATCTATTCCTTTCCTTCCAAATGTTGTGTTTCCAAGAGATCCCTTTCCTCTATAATATCTAACAGGGCTGTACGAGGTTTCAGATAGAGCTTCGGATCCAGAGAAGCTTCTGATGCTTTGGTGTCCAAAGTAGCACATCCCGGTCGAAGTTTTGCTTGTCCACAGCTTGAGTGGCAGTTCCCGCAAACCCCTGCACCAATCTTCTTGAAACTTGGCAGGCTTTGTGGCCTCAGTAAGAGCTGCCACCCCTGCAGTTTTGACCCCCCTGTGTTGTAACACATAGATGTAACAGGAGTTTTGCTTTCAAGAATTTGGGGTACGGTTCCCCCAAACTCTTGCATCTATCTCCTTGAAACTTGGCAGGCTTTGTGGCCTCATTGAGAGGTATCAGCCCTGCAGTTTCACCCCACTGTGGTGTGACACAACCGTGATGAGTTTGGCTTTCAAGAATTTGGGGTACAGTTTCCCCCAAACACCTATACTGATATTTGTGAAACTTGGCAGGTTTATGCTCTCATCAGAGGCTACCATCCTTGCAAGTTTCATCCAAATCAGACAAGAAACAATGAAGTCCGAAGCAGCTGGATCCGAAGCCGGATCGGATTGCTGCCGACTTGCACAGGCCTAATATCTAAGTTTTACTACTTTCTTCAGTCAGATAAACCATTCTGTATTCACTTAGTTGCCCCCGCCAAACCTCAGAATAAAAGTATATATTATTCTTTTCTCCCATTTTAATAGCAATTAATCACAGTATGTTTGGAATTCTGGGTCAAAGCAAAAGTGTAAGAATGCACATTTAAACATTTTAAATGCTCTTAAGTTCTGTATTTCTAAAGATCGGTAAAAATGAATCAGTATCTGTATCCAAAATGTCTTAGATTTCCCTTATGACATTGAAAAGACTTTACTCCTCAATATGGTTATTGTCCATACTTTGTCAATAGTTACTAACTTCATCAGTGTTTTTCCCTTTCCACTATATTTTCACATTTGTGCTTCTGCATGAATGTGTTTGTGTATAGAGTATGAGTGTTCATCTACGTGTGTAATTATTTAATCAAACCAACCTAATGCAAAATCCTTACATTCAAATATTGAAATATTGTGGTGATTTCTTTTTGCCTGCTTCATAAGTGCAATTGTATTTGATACAGGTTAAGGGAGAATCAAGTCAAATTCTGCTTTGCATTACATCTGTTGAATATCATTATAAAATAGCCTTTAATATTGTAGTAGTAGGCAACCATCAATCCCTCTGGATTATGGCATATATTTGAGAGGTCACCAGGTCCTTTGACTTGTACATGTAGGCAGGAGTATGGCTTCCCAGATCTTCCATCCCCGCCTTTGGCAGAATCCAATTGTCAGACTGAGTCCAGATATTTGGTGCCTTGATTGCTATAGTTGTATACATATCCAAGAATTGAACCCAGATTTCCCGCATGGCAGAAAAGGATTCTACTACTGAACCACAATAGCAGGTCTTTATATTGTATGTGATAACTAAAACACAAAGAACTTTTGACTGGCCTTAATTCCTAGTCATTTCCTGATGGCAGAATCTAGATCCAAACTGATTTCTGTAAGGTTCTCCTCAACTGACTAAAGGAAACTTGAAGTTATTCTTGACCTCCATTTATAGTGAGTTTTGATTCTGGTCTTATTCCCACTGCTTTACTACTTACGTTGTTCCATTTACTTTTAACCACTGATTTAAAGTAATGTATCTGAGGCCCGAATCAGGTCCATTGTAAGTGTAGAATTAAGAGAAGTGTTGGGGTATTACTTAATCTCTGAAGTCAGTTTAAAAAGTACACTGTAGTTTGAAATTTCATAGATGGGATCATGAAAGATAATTATAATCTCCCTAGATCCTTGTTGGGAAAGGATTTCTGCCACTGTAACTTCTAATATGTAGTTGTTACTGTATTTTATCATGTACAGCATATCCCAGAATATAATAGGCACCTTGTTTTTAAAAAGCAAAATGAAAAAAAAAAATCCAGGAGTACAGCTGTGTAATCTTTAGCTGTCTCACCCTTTAATTAATCCTTAAAGCTGAAATCTTGGCTGTTGCTAAAGACAGATCCATGGCTAGATCTATGATTTTGAAAAGTCAAAGAGTCTCCAAGGCTGTGAAATAGGAAGAGGGAGTGAAAAAAAAACAGCTAGTGGACAACAAAACTGTCCTAAGAATGGTTAGCTTAATTAGTGGAATATAAATACTATTAACAAGTAGAGACTATTGTTAATACCTTTATAGTAATGGAAAAAGAGCCATTAGGACAACTAACTCCCTCAGCTGCCTGAATAATAATGCAACAGTTGCTTCATTGTGAAGCAGGACTGAAAGCAGGCTGCTTTTGCTAGGTGAGAAAATCACTAAATACAGGCTCCCCAATTTTGGGGGGCTGATTTTTTTTTTTTTCTGGGTGAGGGGAGGGGGAAGGTACATGTTGCATGAGAGAGAATATTATATTTCCTAAAAACTGATATCAGCTCTAAGCTAGTTTTTGATAGAATCATAGACAATTAGGGTTGGAAGGGACCTCAGGAGCTCATCTAGTCGAACCCCCTGCCCAAAGCAGGACCATCCCCAACTAGATCATCCAAGAAAAGGCTTCTAGCCAGGTCTTAGAAACCTCCAAAGATAGTCCACCACCCTCTGGGTAATCTGTTCCAGTACTTTGCTACCTTTCTAGGGCATTTGTACCTGATACAGGGGTTTAATTTTCCCTAAATTGAAGTGGTGTTTTTTTAAAAACACCACTTCAGTTTAGGGCAAAGTAAACTCCTATGTTGTGTACACCCATGTCTGCCCAGTATACCTGCCCCTCCAGCAGTGGGGATGGGAGAGCGAGCTGCTGGCAGGCAGAGTGGTCCCTGCACTAGAGTGGGGGTGGGGGGCGGGAGGGGGCTGGTGCTTCCCTCTGCGGCAGCAGTGGCCCCCTACCAGGTGGCAGTCCTGGGCTACCACAGCTGCAGAGGAAAGCACTGGGTCCCCACACAGCTCAGGCAAGCAGGCTGCAGGAGGGGGGAAAAAATATCAGGCGCACTGCTTTTTTTTTTTTTCCTCCTTTCTGTGCAGCCTGCCTTCCCAGGCTGCCTACATGAGCTGCCTGCACAGCCCCTGAACTGTACAGAGCCCAATGCTTCCCTCCATGACTATAAGGTAGGGTAGAAACCAAAACTCCTCAGAGGTGTTTTATTTTGCAGCGCCCCAAAGTCATTTGCTGCACCCCAAAGTAGTTTAAGGCACATTATGCCACTGTATCCCATCTTCCAGGTCACTGATGAAAATATTGAACAAAACCAGCCCCAGGACCAACCCTTGGGGCACTCCCATTAATCCAGCCAGTTTTCCATCAACCTTACAATCCATTCATCCACCCCGTACTTTCTTAGCTTGCTTGTAAGAATGTTGTGGGAGATTGTATCAAAAGCCTTGGCAGAGTCAACGTATATCACATCCGCTGGTCTTCCTGCATCTGCAGAACCACTCATCTCATCATAGAAGGCAATCAGCTTGGTCAGACATGACTTGCCATCCATGCTGACTGTTCCTGATCACTTTATTCTCCTCCAAGTGCTTAGAAATGGATTCCTTGAGGAGCTGCTCTCTGATTTTTCCAGGGACTGAGGTGAGGCTGACAGGTCTGTCATTCCCTGGATCCTTCTTCTTCCCTTTTTTAAAGATGGGCACTATATTTGCCATTTCCAGTCATCCAGGACCTCCCCTAACTGCCACAGTTTTCAAAGATAATGGCCAGTGGCTCTGCAATCACAGGGGCCAACACCCTTAGGTGTATTTTGTCCAGGCCCATGGACTTGTACACCTCCACATTTTCTAAATAGTTCCTAACCCGTTTTTTCACCACTATTGGCTGCTTATCTCCTCCACAAACTGTACTGCTAGTTGTAGAAACCTTTCTAGTTATCCTCCACATTCCTTGCTACTGCAACTCCAATTGTGCTTTGGCCTTCCTACCTTTCATACCTAAGCAATACTCTTATACTCCTTCCTAGCTGTTTATCCATGTCTCCATTCCTTATAAGCTTCTTCTTTTTATGTTTTAGCTTAATGACAAGTTCTCTGGTAATCCAAGCTGGTCTTCTGCCATACTTGCTAGTGTTCCTGCACATTGGGATGGGTTTTTTTCCTACTCTCTCAGTACAGCCAACTCTCTTGGACTCCATTCCCCCTCAGATTGGCCTCCTAGGAGACTATGCTCATGACTTGTCTGAGTGTGAAAGTCTGCTTTTCTGAAGTGTAGGACCTGTACTCTGCTGCTCTCCTTCTTTCATTTCCTCATCATCCTGAACTCGATCATCTCCTGGTCACTGCTTCCCAAGTTGTTATCCACTACGTTCTCCACCAATTCTTCCCTGTTTGTGAGCAATAGGTCAAGAAGAGCATGGCACCTAGTTGACCTCTCCAGTACTTGAACCAGGAAGTTTTCCCCAACACTTTCCAAAAACTTCCTGGATTACCAGTGCACTGCTGTATTGCTCTCCCAGCAGATGCCAGGATGACTGAAGAGCCCCATGAGAGCCAGGGCTTGTGATCGGGAAACTTCCACTAGTTGTTTGAAAAAAGCCTCATCCACCACATCCTCCTGGTCTGGTGGTCTATAGCGGACACCTGCCATGACATCACCCTGGTTGCTCTCCCTTCTGACCGTAACCCAGAGATTTTAACAGACCTATGTCCAATTTCATACTGGACCTCTGAGCAGTCATATGGTTCTTTTACATAAAGTGCAACTCTCCCTCCTTTTCTCCCCTGCCTGTCTTTCCTGAACAGTTTATAGCCATCCACGACAGTGCTCCAGTTATGCAAGCTATCCCACCAAGTCTCAGTTATTTCAGTCATGTCATAGTTCCACAACTGTGTGAGGATTTCCACTTCTTCCTTCTTGTTTCCCAGGCTATGTGCATTTGAACACAGGCAGCTGAGGTAACCAGCCAATTGTGCTACTTTCTCTGGAAGTACGGGAGCGTCTCCCCTTCTGCCCACTACTCCTTGTCACATACTTCCCCACTTACCTCAGGGCTTAGATCTCCACCCCCCCTGTGAATCTAGTTTAAAGCCCTTCTCGCTGCATTAGGGAGCCTGTCTGTAAGGATGCTCTTCCCTCTCACCATCAGGTGGATCCCATCTCTTCCCAGAAACCTTTCTTCTTGGAACAACATCCCATGGTCAAAGAAACCAAAGCCCTGCCAGTGATATCATCTGCACAGCCATGCGTTGATCTACAGGATGCACCTACTCCTGCCCACACACTACCCCTTGACTGGAAGGATTAAGGAGAATACCACCTGAGCCCTTGTCCACTTTACTGTTGTACCCAGAGACTTGTAGTCACTTTTGATCTGCTCAGGGTCTCCCCTGGCAGTATCATTGGTACCCGCGTTGATGAGCAGCATGGGATAGTAGTCAGAGGGCTGAATGAGTTTCAGTAATCCTTCCATGACTTTCAGATCCAAGTTCTGGGCAAGCAGCAGACCTTCCAAGGCAACAGGTCAGGTGGGCAGATGGATGCCTGTATCTTCCTCAAAAGGGAGTCTCCAGCTACCACCATCCATCGCTTTTTCTTGGTGGCAGTTTATTCTTCTTATTTAGCCTTAGGCTTGTCTTGACTACAGTTCCAAATATTTTGTAATCACAGAAAGATACAAGTAGTAGATTAGTAATTTCCTATAATTTGTCTGTCAATGGGACCTATCAGCATTTCCTCAATTGTAATGCATTGTCTGTTGTAGAGTCTGTTGTTTGAAATTGTTTCATGTATGTTAAAACAGAAAATTTCAAATTCTCACAAATGATCGGAACCTTGAAAAGCCGTTCTTAAGACATGAAACAAAGAGTGAACTAAACCATAAAGTCAAATTAGATTTCAAATACAAATTTTCTCAAAGTTTACTTGTTCTGATCTGTGGTTTTAGTTGGGAACCTCCAGAAAAAGAGTTGGAAATTCATCTAGTCTATTCCTCTGCCCCAAGGCAGGCTCAACTGTTGTTCAACCAGTCTGAACAGAAATGTGCTCTTAAAATCTCCATGATGGAGATTCCATAAACTTCCTAAGTAGTCTATTTTAGGTTTGACTACCTATGTTTGATTGCTGCACATGTCTGACATATGTTACTTGTATTTAAACACTTTATAATGGTGTTCTTTTTCTTTTCTTTTTGTCTCTCTCATTGGGTTTTTTCCGGTGTGAATTTTGCTTCCATATCTTGGTAGTTAGTGAAGACTGATACTAGTGTTATTTTTATCATGCTTCTAAAGCCTCAACTCTACCTTTCTGTTGTTATCTTTGTTTTTCTTCCTTTTTTTCCATTGGAAATAAATTGGACTCTTGCCCAGTTCAACTGAAATTCATTTTCCAAAAAAGAAAACAAAGTTTTTAGATCTGGACAGCTTGCACATTGCTTTCTGGTATTGAATGGTGAAACATTCTGAGTTCTTCATTCAATCAAGCATAACTAAGGAAAGCATGGCTTGGTTTTCACCCATTTATAAACCAATGCTCCCAGATGTTCCTCATTCACTATAATTCAGGCACAGGAGCATTTCATGAGGACTCAATGTTTTATTGAGTCATTCCAAAAACTCAGTACATTCTCATCTTTGTTTTATTTCCTCATCCTTTTAAATTCTTCAGAGTTCTCTGATATGTAGTAAATAGAAGATCAGATAAAACATGGCATCATCCACCTTATCTCCATGCAGGAATTAGCGTTTTAGATTTGGAAAACTTCAAGAATCATCTACTTTTACCAAATCCACTGTTCCTAAACCACCTCAGATTCATATCCAGTCTCTTTTTAAAAACCTGCTGTGAAAGATTTTGCAGCTTCCCTGGGCAGCATGTTTTGTTGTCTTTCTCACATAAAACTTCATAACTTTTAAGAGATTTGTTCCAAACTTGCTTTGCTACAATGGAAACCACTGCTACAAGTTCTGCTTCTGTGGTAGGGAAAATAAACATTCCTCCAGTCTTTCAAATATTTGAAAACTGCTATCATGTCCTCCCTTAATCTTCTTCTTTCCATAGTAAACATACCTAGCTCCTTCAACACTTCCTCATATGTCATCTATGTCACTAATGTCCGAAAACCTCTCCAGTTTCTGTATATCCATCTTAAAATATAGTGTTCAAAATTGAACTCAGTACTACAAGAGACCTAACCAGTGCCAGAATATAAATTAATTTCCCATGCTTTGCTTACCCATGACCAATGGTTTTTTTTGGGTCTTATTTACATGAGTGATTTGCTGCAGTTATAGCAACTGAAGCCCTCTAGGCATCTGTAATAGGTAAACGGAGAGGGATTTAAAAGCAAATTCCCAAGATGAAAGACAAAGGACAGGACAGGTTTTGTTTTTAAAAGGAAATGTATTGGTGACATCCCTTCCATTCCTACAGGATAAAATATCCTGCTTTAAACCATCTACATGGAAAAATGTTTATTGCAAGTCAAGGGGAAAAAATTGTTCAGTTACAAAAGAGGAAAAATCAAGTTTTCCAAAATCTCTGAATCAGAAAATATACATATCAAAAAAAGTGAGTCAGGACGTAGCAACATAAATATCTTTGAATAACTGTTTGTTACTATTTTTTATTCTGTCTATTGTCAAGGTCATGAATTTGATAGGGAGTCCTAACAAGGAATGAGAATTTTTTTATCAAGCCTATTGCAGAAGACAGAGATATGATTCTTCCTAGAAACAGTTTAGTGAAGGTGAAGATATGATTCTTAAAAAAAAAAATTATGCAGTAAGCATGGGGTTATCATATATGTATTTATTTTTTCAGTAAAAGAATTTAAATAAAATGTATCAATGTGTCATGTGCATAAAAAAACCAGAACAGGTATAAGAATGTGAGCCATCTTTGTACTGTGTACTTAAGGAATGCTGCATGGAGGAAAATAGTAACTGTAGTACTGTGAAGTCTTGGCTTAAATATATCAATATTCACATAAAGGGGAAAAAAAGTGTTTCTGGGATGATTTCCTTTTACTATTGCAAGTCAGGATTATGATGCTGTGTGTGCAGAGCACCATTATTAGAAATAATGACTATTTTATATCTCTGCAAATGTATGCAATACTTTACAAAAATAGGTTATATGGTTTCCCCTCCCCAAATACGTTAAAGCTTAAATATTTTGTCTTAAATATGCCTACTAATTTGTTAACTTGCATTTCTTAAAATGCTAAAATTTCTATCTGGACTATAAATTTGAATTTTGAATGACAGACCCATGTATGGAATACTGAATAATAGAAAGGCAGCAATGCTTCTACAAAAAGTTACAGCCCTGCTGCTGTGGATAGTGGAAAAGAAACTGTTGATCTGAGGATCAGCTGAAAAAGAAACTTGTTGGTCAGAGCATGGATGTTTGTGCTTGTCAAGTAAAAAATTACAAGATTTTCTCAAAAAGAAATTGAAAACTGGAGCCCTTTTAGGAGAACGTTTTCCCCGTTTCTTTTTTTCCCTTCTACATACTCTCTGGCATGGGAGTATAATTCACTGTCCAAATCTGAAATTACCCCTGCTGTAGCAATGAACTAGATGCCATTGAAGGCAGTATTACTGCTGAAAGAAAATTCCACTGAGGTGAAAACTGCACTTTGCATTACAGCTGAGTTAGGAAGAAACACTTTGTGAAGAGATTGAGACGTCTCTTTTTCTTGATACACTTGAAATAATTATGACTTAAAATCAAAGGATAAGAGTGAAATTCACAGCAGGTACCATGAAACTTTTGTGTACCTCCAAGACCATTAGAGGGGTTATATGCATCAAACAACCACAGAAGAATCTATGCTAACAGTTGGTACACATGCAGGTAAAGGCACAATGGGATCTAATGCACTATCCACACACTGATGCCTTCTGCCAGGCATGTGCATGGCAGGAGATGTGGTTGTGGGATCATGAATCAGATCTGACCATGCCTTATTGCCTTGACTCCTCCTGTACTATCACAAAGCAAGTTCCAGTGGCTGGGAGCCCCCACAGCTGAGGGGAGACTTGAGACCACAGCAGATGCAATCTTTCCATTAAGGGGGAGCACTACACCTCCCTGTGGCTGGGAGATTGCAGCAGCTGTCATTTCACAGCCATGGGGGTGTGTGGTATGCCTGCCTGGCTAGGAGACTGCAGCAGCTGTGTTCTCCCAGCCACATTGGTATGAGAGACACCCCACAGCTGAGAGCCCAGTCAGCTGATGGGGCTCCCAGCTGCAAGGACATGTGCTCCCATAGCTAAGAGCCAGCATCAGCTAGGAACTCCCAAACTTAGTGGTGCACATGAGTCCCCACAGCTGGGATCTTCAATTAGCTGCCAGAGCTCCTGGCCACAAGAGCATAGGCTACATGGGCAAATTAAAGCTGGATAGAAACCAGTTGTAAAGTCATTACACATTATCCAGCAATTCCTTTATAGCTGGTTAGACCTTTTTAAAGTCACCATAGTTAATTTGCACATGTAGACAAACTAATTTAGTTGTGTAATTAATCAGGTAATTGCATAATACATGTAATGTGTAGAGGAAGGCCTTAGACTTCACAGATTTGTGAGTGGAGAACTTCACCTATGCTGTTCCAGGACAGTTTAATGTCCAAATTTAAAAGAAAAAATCAGGCTTTCAATGTTGAAGAGAGGGTATACCTGAGACAATTGGTTTTCAGTAATATGCTTTTTCAGTTGACAAAATTACCATTCCCTTTTCTGAGCCATCCCAAGATTGTTAAACAAATTATCAGAAAAGGAAACTACTTACATTTCTAATATTTACAGAATCAGTTAACTTGTTAGCACTTATAGAAATCATTGTCTCTAAGTGGAAGGGTCTGTTCTAAAGAAAACTTGCTGTGCAGGTACAGAAGCTTACTTTACAGGTTTAATTGCTTTTAAAAAATGTTGTATAATAAAGATGGTTTCTCAGAATATTTAATACAGGTAAGAGAGTAAAGTATTCTTAGAAAATGGTTCTTAAATTATAAGGGATAGCAAGAACCTAAATCATTTAATTTTTTCAGTTCCATTTCAAAATGTCACTATTTCTTTTCTAGTAGTATTATAGTTATGTTGTAGTCTTGATGGTGCAGGAATTATGGGGGAGGCAAGGATCTTTGGGGGTGCTATCTTTTATTTGTCCAACTGTATAGTTTGGATAAAGTTGTTAAGCTTTTGAATGCAAAGCATTCTCCTTCTAATTTATCTAATACTTAATACTGGTCTAACTTTTATAGATTTCTTTAATGTAATATTTTCTCCAATTAAAATATTTTTATTAGATGTGAAGCCAGAAAAGCACATTACAAAGTAAACATTTATTATATGCTATTATGTAAATCATTCATGGCATGGGACTGCCTCACTTATTAAGTTTTCCTCTTGAAATACCTTTTGATAGCTAAGGAGTAAAACTTTGATGAAAAGACATCTATATTTTTAAAATTTCCCCCGCACACTATATAAATAACTAAAAATATTCTTACCTCCTCCTTCCTCCTACACCCCTCTTTTGATAAGTTAAATTAGGCCAGAAGTATTTTAAAAAGAAAGAAAAGGAAAAAAGCTAATGTAAAGCTAGGAATCTGAAATTAAAAAATCACTAGTATAAAAGTTATTTGCAACAGGAACACTCTAGTATGATTTAAGAGTAACCTTCTGCCAGTGTACTTCATATATGACATTGCCTTCTGTATTCCTGGCCTGCCATTCTCCAAACTTTTTTTTTCTGTCCCAGTTAAGACAGCCTTATGCTACAGGTATATTCTACATCACTGTTACCTTCTAAGCTAAGTACAGACAGTCAAAAAGCCTGAAGCTGAATTGATGCAGTCTTTGCAGGTTAGTCTAAACTGCACAGATTGAGCCAATAACCAAATTCACTTCTAATCCAGGAATGCCACATACCTGCAGTGGCTCAAGCCAAAAGCCGGGGGAAGAAAGGCGCTAGACCTTGGCTCTCTGGTATGTAGCCAGCATGGGATGTGTGTTCACTTCCTCTTCCTGCTGCTCCCAAGGTCTCTGGGATTTGCAGTCCATAATCACAACAGTAGGACTCTGCAGAGTTACTCATCACTTCCTCTTGCTGCTTCCAGTTGCTTGTAGGATTTGTAGTACAGAGTCACAGCCAGCAGTAAGTAAGCAGGACAAGGCAGCTCTTTACTCAGGGGAAAGGGAGTTTAACCCACCCTCCCTGGCCATAGACCCCAGCCAGGGTTTGCCTAGGGGGGGCAGTGAACTGGCCCTCACAGCTCTAACTAGAGAGTATAGGGGCAGGGCCAGCCCTGCTCTCTGGAGCAGAAAGCACAGCCCAGCCCAGAGCTGAAAAGCATGCTGGGATACTGGGGGACTCTGATTAAATTAAAGTGCTGCAGCATCTCGTATCAGCGTCCCTGTGCTTAAAAATGGTGGCATGGGCACTTGAACTAAAGCTCATTCAACAAGCTTTAGTTTGAGTGCCCCACTACCATTTTTAAGTGAGGGGATGTAGGAGGCTAATGGAGCATGGCAATTGCCATGCTTCAGCAGAATCACTGGAATTCCAATGCATTGGAGCATCCTTGCCGCTGGAATATAGGCACCTGTTTTTTGGTGATGCTTTAAGGTATGTTAAAATAGGCTAATGTACATTAAAGTGCATGTGTAGATGCACCCTTTAGAGCTGTTATATAAAAATATTCCTCCCTTCCAGTGTTCCTTGCTCACTTCTACCCCTGGCAGGCTTGCACTAAGAGTGCTAAGGAGGCAAGCATTGTTTTATACTTACCATGCTGCTAAGATGCTTATCTAGACCTTTGGGCAACAGCCACAGGTCTACCCTAATTTTGGTCCCAGTGAACAAAATTTTATGACTGACTTCTGTCAGGCAGGATTTAACTCTTTTTTGCTTCTCTTATTAATTATTTTTAATGCTGGTTGCTTGTCCTAGCAGAAACCAGGGAAAGTGTAGCTAAAAGGCAAAGTCATGGCACATGCTATTACAGGGCTGTCCAACGGGCTACAGTCCAGCCCACAAGTAGGAGGAGTGCCCACATGGCTTGGGGCTCAAGGGGCCATGGCTCAACTTGGTGAAGCCCACAAACCTGTAGCCCCTGGGTATTCAGCCCCCATCCATTTAGAAGCTGGACAGCGCTGCATTATTATAACAGATATTAAGCTATTCAAATACTCTTTATTTCTCATAAAACTCCTTTAAAACCAAATAATATTTTCCAATGGTGTAAAAAAATGGGGAAAAACAAACTCCCCTCCTTTTTGCAGTCATATGGGATGTATTTGAGATGCTTACATCTCTTAGGAATAGATAGGGAAAGAAATGCCTACTTTAAAGAACCTGATCATGCTCAGGAGTGAAAGAGGGGCTGAGTGGCTCGGCCCTGCCAAGACAAGTATACTTCTAGGCAAATGCAAAAACATATTTTAGGCATACAAGGTATTTTACTGATGAAAATGTTGGTGCCTGTGGACTTTGGGCAACTAAGAGGTTAAGTAGAGGATATGGAAGATTGAAATGTTGTACTGAGGTATCTTCATCCCACTTACGTCCCACTTTAGACTCTTGCAAGATTTTGTAGATTTGAGTTGGTACTATTAAGTTAGTGCATGGCAAAACCCAAGACAGAGAGATAGGTAGCTCCTGTTGTCACAACTCCATCTTGCAAACCTTTTCAAAAATCACTACTAGGAGCCTTAATGGTCCCGAATGATGTAGCTAGACTTTTTTCCAGGAAATTAGCTCATCCAATCCTCTACACTAAATTGATTTTACCCGCTTACTAGCTACATCCCAAATCTAATTAAAAAATGGCAGCCTTGGCTTCAGTCTTCCTCCATCACGTAATTTCAAATTCATCTTTATTGCTCCACATATTTCCTTTTCCTTCTCACTTCCCTTTAACTCTTCACTGCCAGGGCATTCCATTTTAATTGACTTCAATATCAGTCAGGGACTCTCTCCCTCCTAATCACTAAATCACTTCTCTTGCTTTGTTTGCCTCAAATCCTGCAATCTTTTATTTTATGATTGATTGTCTTATAAAAGACTTTCTGATTTGGTATATGAAGCATGTGATACAATTTATATTTGTATCACATTCTATTAGAGAAGCTTTAATTCAAGTGCTGCCAGCTTCAGAATTGTAAAGTGTACTGTTAAGTTTCTGAATATGACATTGCATCTACAAATGTTAATCAGAGATTATTTATTCATTATTAAGAAGGGAAAAATACTTAAAATATTAGGTGCGAGTCATGGGAGCCCTGTTATTTCATATATGAATGCCACAGAAAAATAGTAATGATTTACTTTGAGACTTAACAGAGCAATATAGTGATTTTTGTAAGTGTCCAGTGTGGTTCCATTTTCTTTCATACACATGTAAAGGTGAATTAATTCCATGTACAATTCCACTGAATTTAATGCAGTTACTCCAGGGATACATATGATTCATTAATTTCCAGTGACCAGCATGATTTTAATCTGAAACTCTGCTGGGTTTCAAATAATTACAGCTAATTCACAATAGTCTAAAGCTGTAGGAACCTTGTGATTCCCCAGAGTCCA
This sequence comes from Crocodylus porosus, assembly GCF_001723895.1. NCBI lineage: Eukaryota > Metazoa > Chordata > Crocodylia > Crocodylidae > Crocodylus > Crocodylus porosus. The sequence continues at coordinate 18,481,813 of NW_017728911.1, read as the reverse complement.
AATCACAATTCTGTATGTCATTCATTGGACCTCATCTTATTATTTGAAGCCAACTGAAAAATTCCATCGATTTTGGAAAAAGATAGAAAATGATATTTGAGTGTGTGTATAAGAATTTTATATGTCTAGACTGCTTTATGCATTTCCTACTTGAGGACTATATATTAGACATTCTATATTTTTAATATTTCATCTTTAGAATTTACTGCTCCATGAATTGAGATTAACATTTCTAAATTATGTTTCCTGAAAAGTACAAATGTCAACCAACAGTATAAACAGACTAAGATAACTCAAGCCAAAAATATTATTCCTCAAACTGAAAATTATTGTTTGGAGGAGGTAAGTGTGTATGCATAGACTGATTTGTTTCAGATTGAATGGGGGGAATACAAAATATATGAAAATTTTCCTTTTTAGCTAGGGAAAGACATTCAAAAAGCCTGAGCCTGAATTGTTTCAATTTTTTCAGTTTAGTCTAACCTGGCTAGACTAAATCAGTTTTTTAACCAATTGCAATATCAGTGGTATCCAAAAGGAGGAAAGACTGCATGTTTTTTTGTTTTTTTTAAAGAAGAAATAAAAACAGTAATTCTTTACTGTATCCAGATTCTCACTTAGCATAGCCTGCAATGTTTTAGTAACTTGGGGCACACTTCACAAAGGCTAGGGACAGACATTATGCATAAACCAGTTTAAGTTATCAGAAACTGGTTTAAACCTGTAACAGAACAGTGTATAACCCTGTTTGAAAATGGCTGAAACCAGTTTGAGATAAACCTGGTTGAATGTACCTTGGCTGGCTTTAGAGTGCCCAGATAGCTCAGTCAGTAGAGCATCAGACTTAACTGATTTAGGTCAAACTGGTTTATGCAGTGTTTGTCCCAGACCCTTTTCTGGTTTAATCCCAGAAATGCAGGCACATGCCTGTAGTGGCTCAGGCTAGAAACCAGGGAGTGGGGGGGGGGGTGCTGAAGCATTCCTCCCTTCCCCAGGGCTGAGCTGATGGGGGCATGGCCAGGCCCTGGCAGGAGGCTGTGATTAGGGGAGTGTCACTCCCTAGATAACAGAGCATTTATCAGCTCGGTTATCAGCATTTAACACCCCATCAGAAAAAAAAGCCTCTCTCATTACAAGCTCTTCTTAAACAGCTTCTTTCCAAAGGAAGGAATTCAGGGACATTACCATCTGAGCTGTTGATTACCTCCAAAAAGCCCTAAACAGACACTGTCTTCCTTACACAGCATTAGCTAACATACCACATACTGGCTACAGTACATGCTGTGGGAAAGAGGAGAAATGGATCTCTGCTTAAGCAATGAGTTGGTGGGGTACGGGGAAGCCAGCAGACCCTGCTGGGCCTGTAAGTCTCTACCAGAGTTCTGGTACCAGGGAGCAGAGGGGAGGGGAGAGCCCTGCCCAGCATAGAGAGCATGCTGGGATGATGGGGGTGTCTGGTTTAACTTAAACCAGTAAAGGGTCTGGGACAGACATTGCATAAACTGGCTTGACCAGTCTGATAGTATATTCAACCAGGTTTATCTCAAACATATCAGCCACTTTCAAACTGGGTTATGTACACTGAACATCTCTTCTGTTATAGGTTTAAACTAGTTTCTGATAACTTAAACTGGTTTATGTGTAATGTCTGTCCCTAGCCTTTGTGAAGTGTGCCCCAAGTTACTAAAACATCGCAGGCTCTGCTAAGTGAGAATCTGGATACAGTAAAGAATTACTGTTTTTTCTTTCTTCTTTTTCACAATACATTTTTTTTCCCTCCTTTTGGATACCACTGATATTACAATATTGCTTTTAATCAACTTGATCTCACTGTTTTAGGTAAATTTAATGCTGTTATGATTAAATGCTTAGATAGTACGATGGTGAACATGGCAGAAATGCATATTTACAAAGATAAATTAAGAGTGGCACCAGGTTATTGTTTTGCCTGTTATATAATGGAGATTTGGTGGAAGAATAGCCTGTACTACTATCTAGGAGCCAGTTTCTATCTGTACCTCAAACTTCTATAAACTTTACGCAAAACATTTGCCCTTTCCATAGTTCACCTTATTTCATTCTTATCTTGCTGTTATAAATGATGCAACTCATGTACAGATTTGTCTGGGATAGTTGAGGATTAAGAAAAAATCCTTGGTTTAATTGTAACCCTATTGTAATAGTCCTGCTATACATGCAATAGTCATGTTTACAGGTGTTAAATATTCTGTACTTGTAGATATGGAGACAAGATGTTCTCTTATACAGGTTTTACAGAAGCATGAGTTGTTTCTTATTTACACTGGTTAAAATGAGTGGAAAATCAGAGCCTATCTTTTTAAAGGATGGTAACTTTGCTATGAAAAACTGCAATATTTAGAAAATTATAGAGACTCTTAAAGAAATTGAAGTGAAACTGGTGCTTTGGGACTGCTATTAAGACAGCGTAACTGGCCTGCAGCATGATCCATACAGAGCATGACAGAAGTTGTTCTTAGAGCCGTGTCTCCAGATTCTGAAATGGCCTCAGAGGTCCATTTGCAGGAGATTCAGTTACTGTGTCCACATAACTGCTTGGATCTTATACCATGAGACCCTCCTCTAGATCAGTGGATGGCAGAGGTGACTCAAGGCAGCATCTATGCGTTATGCCTTTGTGAGTTTACCTCAAGCTGGGGGAGTTGGGTGTTTATGTAACCTACTATATCATTATTACGTATATCCAATTCTCACTATAACATAAATAACAATCATGGAAAGTACAATATTTCAATATAACTGTCAGAGACTTTTTCAAACTTGTCTTAAAATTAATTACCAGAATGAATACACCGCATCTTTTTACATTAGAGCTGTTCTCTTTCTTTCTCTCTCAGCATTTGTTCAGCATAGCCCAGCCAATTGGGCTGATTCTAAGATGGTACTCAGCTGGATGGAATAATGCCTGTTTTGCCACAGAAAGATTGGACTCATTTTCTTCATTTTCTTAATATTATATTTTAGTTGTTATTAGGGCTCTTTAAGACAAGTTTCATTTGCAGAGAAGTTGCTGGGTATCTCTTTCATGGCCTATTAATATACAGAGGACCAAGAAAAAAGCTCTAAATCCAGCCTCATAATTGCTTTATAGTGCTGGCTATTTGCTCCCAATGCTCATATATAATTTTTCTACTCATTAACATATGCTTTATATGTCCATCCCTAGTTTTGCACTTTTAGTAAAAGCCCGGATTGTATCCATGGTTCTTGAAACATTTCTACAAATAGCCTTGTCATAACTTGTAATCCCAATAATTAGCTGGTGCTATTCCATTTTTGTGTGTTTGCAAAAATCATAATATTAGTTAAATGCTGTGTCTTTATATTTCAGTGATGCTCTATTTTGACATAATTCTTGCCTTCACAAGCAGCATATCCGTATATAAGCAGCATATCAGCACAGGAAGGGAATAAAGTTTGCTTTTCACCTTCACTGTAATTATTATGAATTATTAGGGAAATACCTTTTTGTTTATTCATATATGTTTAAAGTATGTAGATTACAAATATAAATTGTGTCTATTTTTCATCAGTCTAAGACAAATCTCTAAATATTTGATCCAAACAAGGTCTGTTGCTTTTAATTCTTTTGAAAATGCTAAAGAAAATTCATTTGTTGACTCTCGGATAGCTGTACACTTAGCCTGAGGTTTGTGATGGATGTGAGTTGTTGCCTAATTTCTTTTTACATCTTGTCCATTTTGCAAGGCTCAAAATTCTTATTCAGCCTGCAGATCAACTGGGGAAGATTCTGACATAGAAGTATCCCAAAGTAAAGTCAGTTAAGGGATCCAGGTTCATGTGTGTATATAAGCTAAGTACAGATGTTCAAAAAGCCTGAGGCTGAAGGTTCGCACTTGGCTCTAAGCACCCTAGGTTAGGTCAGGCACAAACAGATAGACATTCACCCTTTGGGAGGAGGGGAGGAAGGGAGAAGGTGGAGGGGGCACCCACACTGCCTGTACTGTCTGAAGTCAGCAGGTTGGGGGCATTCCTGTACACCTCCCAGCAGGCTGCTGGAAAATGCCGAGCCCAGCGAAACAGCCAGGCCACCCCTGATTGGCCAGCCTGGTTCCTCTACCCAGCTCTGCTCTCCACCAAGGGCTGGCTGTCAGTGGGGAGGTGGGAATGGAGGCCCCTGCCTTGCCTTGCGTCCCCCCAAACCAATGCCACCACAGTTGGGGGAGGTGCTGTGTGATGCCTGCCCCACTCTGCTCCCCACTGCCCAGCCTGACTGACAGCCACAGGCAGGAGGTGGGGCTGGGGGCCACACAAGCAGTCAGAGAGGCTGGGCAGTGGGAGAGGAGGGAGTGGAGACCCCCACCATGTGCCCCCCCTGCCCCCCCCCAGCAGTGCTGACTTGAGACTTGGGATCTTAGCCTCACCACAGACACCTCTTGCCCCTGCAGATGAGTGGGGAGCTCCACCCTGCTGCAGCCCCCTCCCTTCAACCTCCCTACTCCCCAACTCTGTTCTTTCTGGCCTCCTCTACGCCCCTTCTGCTGCACCAGACTGACCAAGGAGCCAGGTTGGCTATCCTAGGAGGCATCTCTAGAAGCAGCCTCTGCCCCACCCACTGGCTGATGCTGTAGCTGCTGCCTCCACCACCACTGCCCTTGGCACCATTCCCAAGAAACCCAGAGCCTTTTTCTCTTTGCAGTGGCAGCAGCAGGTCAGGACCCACAGCAGCAGCAGCTGCCACACCTGGCCCAGCTCCCCAGTTAAGGGTTCCCCCCACCTCCTCTTTGCTGCTGCTGGTGCACAGACATGTCATGAGGAATACATAAATAAATCCCTTCACCCAGTGACAGAGAAAGCAGTTGATGGCAGCAGCAGTGCGATTATATCCAGCCCAAGTGCCTAAACTGAGCATGTCAAGTACCCAGCTCAGGAAGAGGGAGGAAGGAGGCTGAGATGACGCTTGGTCCTGACACTGCCTGGGAGGAGGGCTCTGAGGAAGGGAGATTCAACATCATGCCAGGTACCTGCTTCAAGTTCTACCCCTCTCCCTAGTACCTCCTCCTGCTGCTGCTGCTGTTGCTGTTATTTGGACTAGGCACTGTGCAGTGAGTCTCAACTGGACACAGACACACAGCCATCCTAGGGCACTGCACATGGGGTACAGCCAGACACTCCCCAGTCGCACTGATGGCCTGGCCCCCAATACTGCCACACCCAACCCATGTGCCACTGGCATGGGAGGGGCATTGATATGCAAACACAAACACACATGCACACACGCACACACACTGGGGGCTCCAACCAGCTGCAGCTGAGGGCCCAGGCTCCCTCTCTCTCTCTTCCTTCCTCCCCCCCACACACAACCCACCCTTCAGCCTGCTGGTGCCATGAACCTGTGCCCACATGCACCCAGCACACCCCTCTCCAGCACTACGCCCACTCCCGAGGGCAGCTAGTGGGCACCCTCCTCTGTATGTGTGTGGTATGTGGGTAGGGGTAGGATGCTTATTCTTCCTATTATGACTGACCCTCCCTCTTACCCCCTGATATCTAGCTGCTGCTGACAGTTGTGAGAGCCTGCGAGTGAAGGCTGAAGCTGGCATGCTACCCTGAAAGGTTAATGGGAACCTGCAAGGCAGCCTGGGATGCCAGGGGTCTGTGACCTAATTTGAGTCACTAGGTGATCTGGTACAGAAGTTGGATAGACAGATCTAACCTAAATTGTTATATCTAATACTACATCCATCCAGGTCTATCTTAGACCAAGTTCCACCATTTTTATACCAGTCTATGCAAGTTGAAATTCTGTTCTGGTTTAGGCAGGTTTAGACTGGTTTCCAATCATTTATACCAATTTATGCATAATTTCTGTCCTTAGCCTTATAGCACTGTATGTAGCAGGGCTGCCATAACAGTGAGTTAAGTATGAGTGCTGTAAGTATGGATTCTAGAAGCAATGTTGATTCTATTCAATGCAAAGTAATGCAGGTGAAAAGTCAAACTTTTCATTAATTTTCCAGAAATAAGCCACCTTTGTGTATTAACAAAGTTATTCCAAATAATTAGTATAGCTGTTTAAGAAAATATATTCTTTGTAAATAACTCCAGAGTTTAACATCAGACAATATGTGAATTATCTGTTTAAAAAAATGCTGACAAACTTTGAACGTTTATATTAGCTCTGGTATCAACTGAAGCTTCCCCAGTAGTGTTTCTATTTTCTATGTATAATGTTGTATTTAACTCAAAAAGTTACATTACTCTACAAAATGTATGCCTATGATCAGCAATATTATACTCCCAAAGTAAGCACCTTAAAAAAATGAAGTATCCCAATAATCTTAAATGCTATATGCAACACAGTGATTTAAAAACATAAAACTATCAGAGCTTATCATATTTTGCTTTGCATTATAATGTTTTGCATTGCTTTGATCTGGAAATGTGTTAGACATCAGTAATGCAGAGCAGCACTATCATACCATTGTGATTCTTTCTGAAGTGGTTATGCTCAGGGATGAAAAATTAAAATGAAAATTAAACTATGAATTTTTTTATGTGAAAATTTCTTCATTTAGAAGAATGCTTATAAAATGCATCGAATGTTGCCCTGACTCCTGTCTGTGTAATAAAGGTGCTAGTACATCAGCCAGATTGATGCTCTTTAAGCAATAATAATTGTAGAGTTTTTGTAATATTTCTGGTGATCTGACTAACTGTCTTAAAGTTAATATTAGTGACTGTATAGTACTGGAGTTCTTGTCTAGCCAAAAGAATCTCCACTGGGGGTGTGTTCTGTATTTATACATCATCCTGGTTTCTGCTTTTTATCTGAATTCATGCTGTGTGCAAATAGTAGTAGTGGAAAAATATTTTTGTCCATGTTCAGTAGAACATTATGACGCTACAGGTTACTAAGAATAGCACACTAAATGCTGCTGAGACATCACAGGCTGCTTTGTGTGTGCAGCACTACTCATCCTGGACTTAATCCCCAAAAGACCAAACCTCCTCCAACAGATTTAAATCAGGAGTAGCTGCACTGATATGAATGCAGTTGCCCCAGTATAAAACTGGAATAATGAAGAGAAGAATCAGTGGGGGGTTTTTTGTTTTGTTGTGTTTGTTTTACTTGGCTCTATAATCTGATAAAACTATAAGGATTGAGAAGTACAGTGTAGCTGCTACTTGTTAAAGTTTTTTGCCACCAGACAGAAAGTATATCTTTTAGTGCATGCCAAGTCTTTTTTTGTTTGTTTTGCATTAAACTAGTTTATTTTATTGAAAGTTTTAGAAAGTTCACTATTAAAAGACAGCTAAAAGGAAATAAATTTAATATTTAATCTAGTAAACTTGAAAAGGTGAGCAGGAGCTTCTGTTTATTGCTTGATTTTCCTGAAGGCACTATATACAGACAGTCCTTGAATTTATGACCCAATTGGTTCCTGAAAAATGTGTCTTAAGTTGAAACATCGTAACTCAGAACCAATTTTCCCATACGAAAAAGTTATAAATGGGGGATTGGTTCCTGAACCAAGGCCCGAGATTAGGTGCGAGTAGGCAGATATTTGATCTGGCTTTGGATCTGGCTGCTTCGGATGCCAGGGATCCAATCTGGTTCCCACTTTGATCTGGCTGAAGCTTCAGAGGTGCCTCAGAGATCTGGCCATGAAGGTATAATGTGTAATTAATGAAATATCTATAAATTTGTTGAGTTTTTGTCCAATTTGGATGAAACTTGCAGGAATGGTAGCGTCTGCTGAGAGCATGAAGTCTGCCAAGTTTCAGGAAGATCAGTGCAGGGGTTCTGGGGGAACTTAACCCCAAATTTGTGAAAGCAAAACTCATGTCACAAGTATGTGTTACACCACAAGGGAGTCAAAACTGCAGGGATGGTAGCCCCTGGTGAGGCCACAAAACCGCCAAGTTTCAAGAAGATAGGTACAGGAGTTTGGGGGAAACTGCACCTCAAGCTGCTGACAGGCAAAACTCGTGACGTGTTAAGGCGCAGCAGGGTGAAAGCTGCAGGCCTGCTAGCCTCTGCTGAGGCCACAAAGCCTGCCAGCTGTCAAGGAGATCGGTACAGGGGGGTTCTGGGCCCCTGCACCTCTGGCTGCTGACAGATAAAACTCGTGACATGGGTGCTTGTGCAATTGTCTGTCTTGGGGCACAGAGTAGGGGGGAACTACTGCAGGCCTGACTGCTAAGCCACTGTGTTACCAGTTGCCAGTCAATCATGAGTCACTCAGGGACCCGCTCAATACACAGTACCTAGCTAGTAGTAGCTACTAGATAATTAGTTAATTAGCAATAATTAACACCTACAAACTAAGGAGAGGAAATAATCAATACAGACAATCAGCTGCCCCAACCCAGAGAGTCAGGTGCACAAGCACCCATGTCACAAGTTTTGCCTGTCAGCAGCTGGGGATGCAGGACCCCAGAACCCAGAAGCCTTGCACCTATCTCCTCAACAGCTGGCAGGCTTCGTGGCCTCAGTCGGGGCCACCACCCCTGCAGTTTTCAGCCCACTGCACCTTAACACACACAGGGTCACCCATGTCACAAGTTTTGCCTGTCAGCAGCTTGAGATGCAGTTTTCCCCAAACTCCTGCACTGATCTTCTCGAAACTTGGCAGGCTTTGTGGCCTCACCAGGGACTACTAGCCCTGCAGTTTTCATCCCTCTGTGGTCTAACACATACACGTGACATGAGGTTTGCTTTCAAGAATTTGGGATGCAGTTTCCCCCAAACCCTTCCACTAATCCTTTTGAAACTTGGTAGGCTTCATTTTTTCAACAGAGGGTACCACCCCTGCAAGTTTTGTCCAAATCAGACAAAAACAACAAAGTTATAGATATTTCATTGGTTCCCCATTATACCCTATGGCCGGATCTCCAAAGAGGCTCTGAAGCTTTTCCGAAGAGGTTCAGAAGCTCTGAACCACTTCAGAAAGCTTAACGAAGCCAGTACTTCAATCCAGACATGCTGCTTCAGATGCCAAAGTGTCTGAAGCTTCTTCAGATCCGAAACGGTCCAAAACCTCACACAGCCGTAGCTGATACCCTATTTTCACCAAAAATAACCTAGTATTTTGTAGTCAATCAATTATAGATGAGTAATACAGCTACATTAATGTATTTGTATTATAAATAGAAATCATATTGATTTGGAAGGACTTCTTTGAGGTGACTTTGCTGGACTTTTTGAAGGGTTCTTGGCTGGAGTCTTCTCAGATGTCTTGGCTGCAGATTTTTCTGGAGTCTTGTCTGCTTTCTTAAAGAAAGTGTACAAACAAGTTTGGACAGATGTTCTCCAGGGAGATGGGTGACACAGTGAACTTGTTTGCATTGCATCAGATCAAGCGTCATAAAGTCTAAACTGACATCAGAAAATCAAAACAGGGTGTCAATTTACAAATGTTGTAAGTGCCGCTCGTTGTAACTCAAAACACCATAAGTCAAAGGCTGCTTGTATATGTAGTCCTTCTTTCAGAAGTAATCTATATTATTGAATCCAGAACAAGTAACTTTTATTGTGCATGTTGTCCTTCATACAAATTATGAATTAAAACAGTCAAAACTCATAAATATAAGACTTAATCCAATGTCCACTGTAGTCAGTGTAGATCTTTCCATTGACTTTGGAGAGCTTTGGACCAAAGCCATGTTGCCTAGAATTATGGTAGATAGCAACATGCTGAGTTTGATGATAAGTATTATTTGAAGGAAGGACGTTTTCTGTTGAGACCTGAAGAAAACCAGTGAGGAGTTCATGAGCAAGGTTGTTCAAGGTGGCAGAAGTTGCAAAGGAAAAGGCTCATACAAAATGAACAAACAAATAGCTCCTATGAATGTAGCCCAGTATGATGTTAACCTTCTTGGAAACAAGGATACACTGCCTTGTAACTGTGAGTAGTTCATTGATTCTGTTTAGAGCTTAGAATAACTAAAAGATGAAAAAGTAAAACTTATGTTTATATTTCTTCTGTGAGGCTCACATTCGTAGATTTCATAGACGTCAGGGCTGGAAGGGACCTTGGAAGATCATCGAGTCCAGCCCTCTGCTCGAAGGGCAGGAAGTTGGATGGGGTCATAGGATCCTTTCATAGGATTCTTTCAACATTTCTTGACTTATATATTTTAAGCAGGATATTGCTATTGGAAACTTTCTCTCTTTTGTTTAGCTGCAGCTAAGTACATCATCTGCTTGAACCTACTGATCCAGGTTTTGGCTTTCCCACCATCATGCTGTCATGCATATACAAACAACTGCAGAAAATTAGCAATCACAGAAAATTATATTGCTGTCAGTTTTACTTTGGAGGAGGGACAGAGTAATACATCAAGCTATTGTTGATGCATCGTGGTCTGGGGTGGATCCTCAGTGGTGCAGGTGCACCCTTCCTTTGATTCTACTCAAAGTTTAAAACAAACTTCCTGGCAGTAGCAGTAGCATTTCTACTCAGGCAGCAGTGAAAGCATCAACTGAATTCATGGATCATTAAAATCAACCTGATTTCCTTATACACTCGTCATTTCACAGGTGTTAATGACCATCTCTCCTTTTTAATCGTCTTGATGTTCCAGTAATCAAGCTAATCTTTGTTCTTCAATTTTGTGGTGTTAGCTGCTCCTGATAATATAACTCCCATTTCAGAGCCCCACAGTCTGTTTTTAACTCATTCTAATAAAGTTATATTTGTTTTTGCTTTGATATTAAACTGAGTAATATAACTCTAGGCCCCTAGCTTATTAATAAATTTCATGTTTCTTTTATCTGGAAAAAAGGGGTTGTATTGTATAGAATGTTGCACCACTATCTCTACCCCCATTTTCAAAATCCTAGATCTGCCCATGGTACTGATAATAGTTGTTATATTCAGCATAATTAAAAATGAAACATTCTATAAAAATACAGAAAATATTTTTTTCAACTTGCTGCACGTTGGAGTCATAAACAATTTTAGCTGGTTTTCCTTATATAAACTCCTATTGATAATTGAATGTCTGGTTTTTATAGTTTGGTTCAAAGTACTAGCAAATTTCTTTATCCGACTCTGAGGAACACCATTTTAGATACATTTTTATTTGTACAGTTGTAAAGTATTTTTGTAGGTGCCCATTAGCTGGCTGTAGTTATTTGTCAGCAAAACTGAATGTGACTCATTTGCACAACTAAAAAGGAGCTTCTGCACTTCATTGCTATCTATGGGCATGTCTCTCGATTAATTTCCAGCTTCATAAGTGAAAATTAAATTAATAGCCTTCATCTCTTGAATGTAAATTTCAAGTCTTCTTTATCTGAGGAGTAAATGGCATCCCATTATCATCTTACCTTCCTCACCAGTGGCTTGTACTAAAACATTTCAAGCCCTGATTTTAATGGCTGCCAAGATTGTAGTGTCATAGAAAATTAAGCTTGGAAGGGACCTCAATAATTCATCTAGTTCAGCCCCCTGCTCAAAGCAGGACCATACCCAACTAGATTATCCCAGCCAAGGCTTTGTGTAGCCAGGTCTTAAAAACCTCCAAGGATAGAGATTCCTGGGTTTTTTACCTCAGTCTTCCTGGGTAGCCTGTTCTAGTGCTTCACTGTGACAGGGGGAAGATCACGTGGCCAGTCACTGCACCAGCCAACCCCGCTCTCTAGGGCAATCCACCCTCTCTCACCTGCCATGACTTGTTGGGATATAGATGGTATAATAGGTGGGAGGCTGCCCATTTAATGCCCCTATGTCATGAGGTTTACACATGCCTCTTACACTCCCCTTACACACTCTGGCCCCTCTCACAGGACCTCTATCACTCTGCCCTGCTCTATTGAGCAGACCCTCCTTAGGCCATCAGGCTTGCCTACATACACTGAGGTGCCTCATGTAGCCTACTCCATGGGTGATGGTCCTTTTGCCCAACACTAGGCTAAGTATGGTCACTAGCTCCTCTATGGGCCCTTGGCTCTTACTCTCTGCCCCCTCTTCGGGGCTTGGGGTCTTACACCCCCAGGGACTCTGGTGCCTCCCTTTATCCATGCCTGGCCCCAATTTCTGTTATAACACCACTGGGTTGTGGGGGCTGGGGTTATAAAGTGCCACCAGCTGCCTTTCACTGGAAAGCCCAACTGGCCTGGCATTTCTCAGGAGCTGCCTTGCCACTGGCAGCCCCACCAGGCCATCCTTCACCAGCAGGGTGTATTTTCAAGTCATACCCTGGACCAGGAGTCTTCTGCCATCTCCATAGCTCTTTGAACCTACCTCCAAAGTGTTCCTGAGCAGCTGCCCAGCCAAATGTTGTTCTGCACTGACTCAGCCCTAAGAGCCTGAGCTAAAATGGAGTCTGCTCAGCTCTCCCCTCCAATCACATGGCCCTTACTGGGTCATGTAAACACCTCATCAGGGCTCGCTTGCACCTGCCAGCTGCCTTGCTGTTACTCACAGGCTTGAAGTGACAGGCACCCAGAGGTGCTCTGCCACCCTACCCTCCTAGTGAGAGAGTTTTTCCTACTATCTAACCTAATAACCTTCCTGCTATCCCTTTCTGCACTTGAAACTATTGCGCCTCATTATGTTATCTGCTGCCACTGAGAACAGTCTAGCTCCATGATTTTTGGAACAGTCCATCTGGTAGTTGAAGGCTGCTATTATATTCCCCCCCTCAGTCTTCTCTTCTGTAAACTAAACAAGACCAGTTCCCTCAGCCTCTACTCATAATTCATGTGCCTTAGCCCTTTAACAATTTTTGTTGCCATCTGTTGTACTCTCTTGATTTCTCCACATCCTTTCTATATTGGGGGGGGCAAAAACTGGACACAATACTCCATATGTGATCTCACCAGTGCCAAACAGAGGGGAATAATCACTTCCCTGAACTGCTGGCAACCCTCCTACTAATGCAGCCCAGTATGCTATTAGCCTTCTTCACAACAAGGCCATAATGTTGGCTGATATACAGCTTATTCTGCTCTATAACCCCCAGTTTCTTTTCTGCAGAGATGTTTATTAGCCAGTCAGTTTGCAGCCTGTACCAATGCATAGGATTCTTCCATCCTAAGTGCAGGTTTTTGCACTTGTCTTCATTAAAATTTATGAGATTTCTTTTGGTCCAGCCATCCAATTTGTCTAGGTCTCTGCATCCTAGTCTTACCCTCCAGTGTAACTACTGCTCCCCTCCAGTGTGGTGTTATCTGCAAACTTGCTAAGGGTGCAATCCAGCCCATCTTCCAGATTGTTGATTAAGATATTGAACAAAACTTGCCTGAGGAGCAATCCCTGGGTCACTCCACCTGATAACAACTGCCAGCTAGACATTGAGCCATTGACTAGTACCCTCTGATGATCCAATGATCAGCCAGTTTTCTATCCACCTTACAGTCCATTTATCCAACTCAGACTTCCTTAGCTTGTTTGTGAGAATGTTGTGGGAGAAGCCTTCCTAAAGTCAAGGTATATCATATCCACTGCTCTCCTTGCATCTACAGAGCCAGTCATCTCATTGTGGAAGACAGTCAGGTTTGTCAGGCATGACTTTGCTTTGGTGAATCCATGCTGGCTGTTCCTAATCACCTTTTCCTCTAAGTGCTTAGAATAGATTTTTTTTAAGGACCTGCTCCATGTTTTTTCCAGGGACTGCGGTGTGGCTGACCATTCTGTTATTCCTTGGATCCTCCTTCTTCCCTGTCTTAAAGATGGGCACTATATTTTCCTTTCCAATCATTTCAGACTTTTCCCAACTCTGCCACACATTTTCAAAGATAATGATCAGTGGCTCTGCAATTACATTGGCCAGCTCCCTCAGCACCCTTGGGTGCATCACATCTGGAACTATGGACTTGTACATCTCCAGATTTTCTAAACAGTCCATAACCTATTCTTTCACCACTGTTAGCTGCTCACCTTCTCCTCAAACTATGTTGCTAAGTGTAGCAGTCTAGGAGATGACCTTACCTGTGAAAACTGAGGTGAAAAAGTAATTGAGGACTTTAGGCTTTTCGATGTCATCTGACACTAGGTTGCCTCCCCTATTAAGTAAGAGACCCATACTTTCCCCGATCTTTTTGTTGCAGACATACATGTAGACGGCCTTCTTGTTTCCCTTTATATTCTTTGCCAGCTGCAACTCCAATTGTGCTTTGGCTTTCCTGACTTCATCCCTGCACATCTGAGCAATATTCTCATACTCCACACTAGTCACTTGTCCAACTTTCCACTTGTAAGCTTCCTTTTTGTGTTTTAGTTCATTGACGAGTACCCTGCTAAGCCAAGCTGGTCTTCTGCCATACTTGCTAGTCTTTCTGCACATCGTCATGGTCCTGCACTCTTAGTAAGGTTTCCTTAAAGTACAGTTATGGATGTGTATAATAACAGTACAATTATAAATGTGTTTTTCAAAGTAAAAGGAATCAGAACTCAAGGTAGACCATCTAGATTTTTGCAAAAAAAAAAATTCTTTAATTGCTGGGTTTCAGGCACAAGCACCCTTATTCAGGTATAGGAGGAATGATTGTCGAATTTCTCCCAGGTAGAAATAAAAGTTCATATCTCATAGGAGAGTTAAAGGTGTAGTAAAATATCCTGTTTGGCACAGTTCATTTTATGCAGGTTAGATTCAGAAAAAAGTTGGAATAGTCTGTTTACCTCAAAGTTGTTTGGTGGCAAGCAGGATGTAATCATATTTCTTTCTGGTTATGATGTTTCATATTTCACAGAAAAGTAAAAGGATGGAATGCTCTTCTGGGCATAAATTTCTTATCAGATAAGATATCAGATATATTTTGCTGTTCATATCTTAGTTTCTGCCAATCAGACAACAAGCTCTGACTTTAAAGGAGCCAAATCAATTCTAAATCCATGAGTCGTTCAAGAACCAAATACAGCCCTACTACCGACAAACATCCTCCACCCCCATCTGGGGCTTCAGATGCTTCAAAATCCTTTGGCGGGCATCTTACATGCAGGCCCAAGACCAGAAGCTTGGGGTTCAGATGCTCCCAAGTTTGGCTTGTCCTGAGCCATCTGACCACAGGAGCAAGCTAGGGAAGAGTCTCCCGTTTCCATAAACTTGGTATGTAGCTGAGATCCTCCCACTGAAAGCTGGACAATGGGAAAGTAACTATTCAGCTGTCATAGGGAGTCCTGTCTGCAAGTAGACAAGGGTGCAACCCTCCACTACACAGTGCCATTTGAACTGTATTACCCTGGTCAGCGTATTTTCCTTGCCACAATTGTGATCATGGTATTTCCCCTTCCAGTTAACTTTATGGGAACCTACCTAACGTAAAATAGGTACTTTCAAGCCACGGTGACCCCACAACTCAGCACTGCTCAGTATGCTTGTGTACTCCAGATATTCCCCACAAAGGAGTGCTAATTAGTGTTGTACCGCCCCCCCCCCCCACATGCACACACACATGCATGCACGCGCGACTGGAGCTGGGTTTTATTGTCATAAGCCCTGGGAGGCTCCAAAAATATATATGCAGATGCCATGCAGAGCATCTTGGTTTGGCTCTACCTCATGAAGGGTGGGACCACACTAATCAGATGTGACAGGCTAAGAGAGGGGGTGACAGAGGGTTTTTTGGTAAACTGTTTGAGGCCCCATTTAGTGATGTTTGCCAGATATTTAAGGCTGATGAAGAAACAGGAATAATTTGAAATGGGAGAGAAAGGCACAGTTCAGCTGTGGGAGTGAAGATGAAGTCAAAAAATATGTGGTACAGTGGCTTACCATGACTTGAAAAAGAGTCAGTGCTGAGGAGGACTGAGCACAATGGGCACTACCATATATCTTATTCAAATGGGATATACTAACCTATCTTTGATAAGTGAAAGGGAAACATCATGACCAAGGCAATGCAATTAACATGGCACTCTGTAGTGGAGGGTGCACCCTTGCCTACTTGCAGACAGGACTCTTTATGAGAGCCTCATAGTTAGCTTCCCACTGGCCAGTCTCCAGTGGGAGAACCTCAGCTACATGTCTACTTTATGGAAATGGGAAATTCCTCCCTAGCTTGCTCCTGCAGCCATACAGCTGAGGACAAAACTCAGGGGTATCCGAACCCCAAGCCTCTGGGTTTGGGCCTGCATGTAGGATGCCTGCCAAAAGATTTGAAAGTATCTGAAGCCCCAGGCTGAAAAGTTTGGGGTGGAGGATATTTGCTGGTAGCAGGGCCACATATGGTTCTTGAATGATTCAAAGGATTTGGAACTGATCTGGCTGATTTGGCTAATTTAACCTGGGACACAAACTTTTTTCCTTAAAAAATAAATAAATAAAAAGGTTCCCATCAGTATGTCTGCCCCATATGGCTAGATGTTTTACAGCCATGCTAGGTGTTGATTCCATTTAATCAGCTTCATAGTTGGTTTCCATTAGGGAGCAATAAATTTCTAGCAGCAGTTTATTGATGCATAGTGTATTTAATGAGGCTTCCTTGTATGTGGATATAAGATGAGAAGATTTTTTCCCCATGCTGATTGGAGAAAAAACGTATATTTGAGTAAATATCGTAACATTGTCCAAAAATCTTCCTGTTAATCATTAACAAATACTTGTGCTTTGGAAGAGGTAATTTGTTCAGAGAGAGCCCAGTGAAATAGCTAGGGAGATATGAGGTCAAAGAAGGCCTTTCACTTTAAAAAGGGAATGAGTTCAAATCTTGAAGACCTGACTCTCTACGAAAGGGTAGAGTTCAAATCTTTAGAATGAAGAAGTTCCATTTGTTTTATGAAAGTCAGAAACCTAATTTTTCACAGAACTGTGAAATTTCTAGAGGTGAGCCCTCACTATTGATTTGAATAGTATCTCTACTATTCAATATTTGAATTCTAGTGTTGAAAGTCCACACTGAAGGAAGGTGATTTAATTAATAAAGCTTTTGTCAGGTCCTGGTGCCACCACAAGGTCACTGGTGGCACCAGAGGTTTGAGAGCTGGAGAGCTTTGGGGGATGTGTTGATTTATGCTTGTTAGTATCTTCTGGTGATTTCAGTGTGGCTCCGCATTCACAGTGGGCAGAGCAGAACTTGTAAGAATCTGGTTTCAAAATACCAGTTATTATAACTGTGACTATGGGTGAATTATTAAAGTTTGGGGACCATACATTCTCATTGTAAAATGAAAGTCATGTGCAAAATGGTTGTGACATATTGGATCACTGATATTAAACTTGCTGATGTGATGAGTTGGTGGAAAAACAATAGGATTTGATAGTAAGCAGTTCTATTGTGCACAAACTGGTGCTTATCTATAACTTCCACCTTAAATCCCAGAGACAGCACTATTCCAGTTGGCCAGAGATGGCATTTTTTAGCCCAAATCAGACAAAGCCAGTAAACATAGAAACTGTTGTTCTTTTAATTCCCCATAATTTGAGGAATACATACTTCTGTAACAGAAGAATTCAGAATGGTATCTAAAGCCTTTTGTCGCTATTTTACTGGCTAAGCAAAGCAGAGGCATTGCTGTTAACATGGTGCTATCAATTTTAGATGAAGCATATATTGCATAAACGGCAGGACATTGCTAATTTAGGACTAAATAATGGGTGTGTGGGTTACACACAGTCTGACAAGAAAATATAGGACTAATTCTGAAATGCTTCTCCTAGGAAGCTTGTAGTAGGCAGAATTAGGGCTCCAGTCATTCTGCCTGTCAGCCAGAAAAACTGGAGTGAATATGTCATCATTTTAGCTACCCTCCTCCCTGGTGAAGATTGACAATGTGCTGACCATTACTGTGGGTTAAGCATTAATAATCTGGCTGTAGTTTGTTCCAGGCTTGTTAGTATTCTGTTGTGCGTTTTTGTTTCTGTCTTGAAGGAGAGATGATACTGAACCAAATTACAAAATGATGAGATTGCAGTTGTTATCCTACTGACTTTTTCACTTTTAATTTAATTACACCATATATGAATGCTTCTTTCAAATGTCACCTGCATTTCCTGAATATCTGAATTAGCAAACATTTAATTCTTCATCCTTTATCATTTGAAATATAGAGAATTAGTCATATTTACAGCAAATGATGCACTTCCAAATTTAGGGGGTATGAAGTTTCTTACCTGTCTTTTAGATTATACTCATATGAGATTTAGCACTTACATCGTGAAAAATAATTAAAACACCAAGTTCTGCGTAAAGTAAATGTTGACTTAAAATAGGAATATTTAACAGATCTCCCTAGACATCATATATGTACTATGTTCTTCTGATGGATTAAGGACAATTTTACAATTTTTGCAAAGAAAAAAAACATAGAGAACTACTGGACTACTTAAATCTCGGTACATAGAAGTGTCACTAATCTAGTCAAAATGCTCTGCAAGAGAGAGGAAATTTCCCTACCTGGAAATATGTATCTATCATTAAGTTTCCAAAAGCATGTAAGTATAGTGTATACTACTACTACTACTACTACCACCAGATCCACCAATTATGTAATTATAGTGCGTAGAAGCTGCAGTCAGATTTTTGGCTTAATTATGCAAGTCTTGTCCGTAGGTGGAAGCATATATATGTTGTGCAAGAAAGTTTACAATCTTGATTTATGACAAAATTAATAAAGGAAAAAAACAAGGAATTATGAAAGACTGGATCATATAAAAGTGAAACAAGCAAGATTTTCAAACTTCTAATGTTCAAAATATATATATAATATGACAGTTTTTGCAAGTTGATGTTTCAGTCTAATGTATTGCAGTTGTGCTTTTTCCTCTAAAGACTAAGAAGTATAAATGTTCATTTCCAAAAGGGCAAAGATGACCATTTTCCAAAGAAATTGTAACATTTATTGTTTTTATATGTAAAATCTCTTTCTGCAGTACTTTAAAGTGGTTTGTTTGCCATATTCTAACACCAAGATAATTTTGAGGGTTTTTAAATATCACTGTACTAAATTATTTTGTCTCGTCTTGCTGACAGCATGATGCTTTCTTCATGGTCTGTCTTTCTCTGAAGCAAAAAAAAAAGGTCATATAGAGAAGACTCTTAGAAATGTGTTAATTGGTTTATATTACCCTTTGGACAATTACACAGCTTTACATCTATAAGTAATTCATCTTACTCTAATACAAATACCTCTGTAACAAATCCAGAGGTAAACTTGTCTACTTTACTAATTGTCAAGAGTTTGAGGAAGAATAGTGTAGCTTTCAGTCCTCTTAAAATTCCTTATCATTTATTTTCTTTTACCTCCTTCCAGTTTTAAATATTTTATTTTAAATTAGATGTACTGTGTCATGGTACATTCTTGAAATGTACAAGTGTCATGAAAGTGGCAGAAGCCATTCAAGTGTGATAGTTGGGGGAAGATCTGCTTTGAAGAGGCAGTTAGATAACACTTTCACCAAGGTACTCAAGGACAAGAACATGTGAAGGGAAAAACAACAAAGCTGGAAGACATAATCATACCAAAGGCAAAAGAATAAAAATAAAAAGTTGTATGAGTCCCAAATCATCCCAGATGTAATGGAGAGAATAAATGACAGTTAATGACAAGACGCTTTGAAAAGTTACCTAAACAACAAGAGAGCAATTAACATTTCCTGTTTTTAATAATCTTGTTTGCATATGCAAATATTTCTATATAGTCCTAGCTGTCCTGTTTAGATACAAAGAAGATCTCTCTTAAAGTTCTCTTGCACTTCATATAATTGCTGTTCACAAAAGGCCCAGTTGAGCTGAAAATACCTTCCACAGCTGGCTGACCTATTCAGAGGTAAAGGTTGGCCTAGCACAAAAGCTGAAGAAGGAAAACAAAAAAGGACAGAGCAAAACATAGCTACTTTGTCACATTCTGCATGCCAGGCCTCTGGTGCTGTTATTTCCATTCTTCATACTGAAGTCTTTTTTCCCAGATCCTAGCTTCATTAGTCTCTTCAAAACTGTTAAGGTCTCATAAAAATAAAAAAGTTTAGACTTGTATGGAGTATTTTCCTCTTCAATCTCTGGAATTCTTTCTCACTTTTGGTCACTCTTTCATGGTTTATCTATATATCAGAACTGTGCTGGGTCTTTTCAGCTTGCTAACATTCACTTAGTTCAGGGACACCTCTTCTTGCAGTATGGTACATTTGAGATTCCTAGCCTATACTCTATGCAATCAGCGACTGTGTTTCTCTACTATTTAATAAATGGGACAATGTGATGTACTTAATGACTATTACAGGAGTGGAGATAGCACGTTACCCTTCATGATCATAACCAGCTGTTCTTGCTGAAAATCCCAGATGGGACATCAGGCTTTTATAGGCCAAAGTAGCTGTGTAGATAATTTTAAGTGTGTCATACCAAAAATTATTAATATATTATTTACCCACTTTACCCAAGCAACTGAGAAACTAGCCAATTATATAAATACCAAAGAAAGAGAATATAAAGTACCTACATATAGTTACTTCCTAACAAGACATTTGTTAATGCAAATCTGTCATGGAAAATTAACTTCAAAGCTAGTTTCTTATTCAAATATCAATATCTTCAAGTCACGTTTGGTTACCTAATGCCAAAAACAAATTTCTCTAGTACTGTAGAGAACCAGGATAGCTGTCGGAGAACATGCTAATTTTTTTATGGATGATGAATCATCAACAATGTGATTAACTAGAACATGTGTTACTATTGATGAAGTATGTTACTTCTGAGATTAGAGATGGAGTTTCCAATGCCAGAAAAATTATCTTGCTTGGAAACTATAAGAACCAGACAAGGAAGATAAATAGAGAATAGCCTTTCCTCCATTATCATGTTTGGTCACTTTTACAAGTATATCTGTCAAATGTATCAATAAGTAGTAAAATACACTGTATTCTAAAATTCCAAAGAATATATTTACACATTTTCAGATTATTGGTTTAATTATGTGCTCAGATGATCATACACGCCACACAACTATAATTACTTATTTGGACAAGTAGAGATGTTGTTTGTTTGTTTCAGTAACAGATAAAAGTAGGTCGCATCCCTTAAAATGGGTTTGCAACCTGTGCCTGTGGGCTAGATCCAGCCTGAAGAGCTGTGTCATCCAGCCTGCAGGACTCCTTCTGGGTCCTAAAATGTGGTGGTCCAGGAGCAGTGACAGCATTAATTGCTGCTTCACTTCTGCCAAATTTCCAGACCCATGGGGAACATGGCCCTGAGTGCTAGAACAGGCACATGGGAACCAATCTAGTGATGTGGGGTAGAGCTGAGGTGTGCAGGACCCTGTCCAGGCCACAGACTGACCCTGCACCAATCATCTGTTCCATGGGACTGAAATGCTTAGATCACTGCCTTAAAACAACATTAATTAACCAGTTATATCATCTAGTACATAAAATGATGATCTAAGCAGAGGATTAACCACACAGTCCATTGCAAGTGGCTAATTATTAATGCATGAGCAATAGAAACTTCCTGCAAGACTTTGTCCATTGAACTAAATAATATGCCTCACAGCTTAAAGGCAAAATACATAAGAAAAGCTTGGTGGTATTCCAGGCTCGCTAAGTCTGCCTATACACATGCTCATTTACATTCTAATTAGAATGTTCCAGTGTTGCCTCTCCATTATGTGTATTAAGCCCTCATGCATTTTAAAATGGTCACGGCAGCACTTTATCTAAACCTCGCCGAATGGGGTTTAAAGCATCTCACAGCCATTTTTAAGCACATGGGGGTTTAATACACATGATAGCAAGCCATCTTAATTAGAGTGGATCTGCAGGAACCACTCTAATTAAAATGTACTACCCACCCCCGAGCATGTGTATAGACAGCCTAAATGCCCAGAGCTCAAGAACCTTTATGAATCTTTCTCTTTAAAAAGCAGTATTTTGAAAAGCTTTAATGACATCTATTTTTTTTTATTCTTGGTATTCATCTATAGCTCAATCCTGCAAAATGCCAAGGGCCCCTTATAAGATACTAAGTATCCTTAAACATAGAAGGATTGGAGAGTGCTCAGTACATCATAGAATTCTACAGGCTGAATTTTCTGATTCTGCTTGTATATTCTTAGAAAATCTTAAAGAAAACAGCCTGACTTTTACCTTCATCTCTGAACCGTGCCTGAAGAATATTAGTTCTAAATATCGAATGCCTTGAAATCAGACTTAGTCTTCAACACCATAAATGTTCCACTTATTTTTACTTCCCTTAATTTTGATGTAAAGTGAAAAGGAGAAATCATTCTTTGAAATAAATAATGAGAAAAAAAGTATACACTGGAAAGAAACCATTAATAATCAGAGCTTCCAAAAAGCATATGTATCCATAAATTTTGAGGACACTGAATTTTCATTTTCTCATTGTTTGTCATTATACAAACAAACAAACAAAAAGATTATAGGTAAAATAAGACTTTCTTTCCTAAATAAAATTCTATAGTTATTCAGATTGGAATGTTGCAGTAGTTATAATTGAACATTTTGTTTTCAGGCCCTGTTCTAAACCCTGTGAAAATCTAGGGAAAAATTATCAGTGGCATCATTAGGTTTTAGGATTTGACCCATAGACTTCTAGATTTGGGATATCTTCACTGAAGTCATTTTAATTATGCAGAATTACAGGGCTGAAATGATTGCATAGTCTAGCCTTTAGCATGTTATCTAAGATCTCATTAACTAGCCTCTGATTTGTACAGAATCATATTCAACATGTTTAGTTGAGGAGGAAGGGAAGTGTAACAGGAAATCCTTGCCTTCTTACTGGGGGAGGGCTACAGAGCCAGCAGATCTGGTGAGGGGCCTTTCAGAGAAGGGTTTTTGTCAGCCAAAAGGCAAAGGCAGCTGGCAGGGCTGTGACTAAGGCCCCTGTGCTCAGGCCAGCTAATAAGCCAGGCTGGCCAGAAGGGGCAGGCCCCAGGGAATAAATAGGCTTTCCCCCTATTGGAGTTGAGCCCGGACCATGAAGAGGGCAGAATGATCCCTGACAGAGGGATGAGAGGGACTGAATTAACACTCTGAGCCCCAAATGGGGAATGAGTTTACTTATTGTTTCCCACTTGCTGTTTTGTAATGGACAAGTGGTGGAGCGGTCATGGCTGTAGGGGGGGAGTGAGGAGCCCATGGAGGGTGCCAAAGTGTACATGAGTGCTTGTGCCTGCTAGGGCCAGGGGAGCAGTTCCCAGCAGAGCCTGAGGGGCACAAGGGGTTTGGACTCTTATCAAGGCCTGAACTCAAGATGCAAACAGGTGGAAGCCAGAGAGATAAGGAGCCTAGAAAGGTGATAGAGACACCCTGAAGCCAGGATGGCCAAGGACCAAAGACCAGGAGGGGCAGAAACAAGGCAAGGGGCCCAGAGCCCAACAGGGGCAAAGATCAGGGCTGAGGCCCAGTAGCTAGGTCTAATACAGTGGGACTAGGCTAAGGGGCCTAGCTAGAGAACAGCGGCAGAGTCTGGGAGGGTGTGAAGGCCTGAAGAAACCTGACAACATAGTGGGGGTGAGTTGACCTAGGGGGATTTACACAGTGACATCTGCAAGCATGGGCATGGCTGTAGGGGTGGAAGGAGGCCACAGCTAGTCCTTAAGGCACTGGTTCCCTAGGGGCATGGACAGGGCCAATAGGACCCCACTAAATAGGTGCAAGATTGAGAGCCATGGACTTGAGGAGGGGCCAGTGGGATTAAAACAAACAAAGATAAAAGAGGGCTCACTCTGAGACCCTTGGGCAGTCTCTCTCTCTGTAATCAGATTATTCCACCAAGGCCCAGCAGGCAGGAGGAAAGGGGGCAGGGTAGCCTCAGGGAACAGAGCAGGGCAAGAACCATGTGGCCACAAGGGACCCTCACAGCTGCCTCTGGAGTCTGGTTCTGTCACAGGAAAAGTGTCTTTTTTTTTCTTTTTGGGATTTTTCACCGTGTATGTTTGTACCTGATGATAAACATATAGCTATCTGACTTCTTAGCTGTAATATCTGACAGCTTTGAGTGCTTCATCTGAGTAACACAATCTCCAGGATTTAAGTCTTCAGAAGTATTTTCTGACTCATTGCTTCCCAGTATTAACTTTGATGGTTAGTGACTCCATTGACATTAATTGAACTCCCAGCATTGCAGCAGTGGTTTCATTCAGTGGTTTTCATGCTACAACAAATGGTACTTCTTCCTCTGAAGTGTAGTGTATGTGTCCATATTAATTTTCCTTTTGAGGATTTGTCCTAGGATATCTATAGCTATTCAGCTACCCTCTAAATATTTATGTACATTCTTCTATTTCTTTTTGTAATTTATAGAAGCTAAATGATATCACTACTCACATAGCAGTCTTGCTTTTGTGCTGAATCTAGTGGAGACAGGACTTTGGCATAGAAGGCCTAGTAGTTCTCACAAAGTATGAAAAACACGAGGACTGGGACCACAATATTTCCCTGCTATAGAAGGCTCTGCCATCCTTCAGAATTAGCAGCAACAGTGACAGCTGCAAGTCCTACCAGATGAAGGGGAGTTAGTGGTGTCATCTTGGGATTCCTTGGCCCTACTGCCTTCTGAAGCCAAAATGTTGGAGCACACAACCATGGTTGCTTTCCCTGCTCTCCAAAGTCTCCTTGACTTTTGTGGAGGTAGGAGAGTAACTAGAATGGAGAAAAGATGGAATTAGGTAATGGGTTATGGCAGGGGTGTTCAAACTCATCCAGCCCTGCGGACTAGATCTGGCACAGGTCTCATCCACAGGCTGGTTTGGCCTTGAATTCTGTCTCCAGAACATGTCCTGGAGCAGCTGGATTGGGTACTACCTGAAACCCAATCCTACTGCAGCCTCTCCAGGGCTCTGCTGCACAGCCCCAGAACTGCCACTACTTGCTAAATGACCTCAGAGCTGCCAGTGGCAGCTGCAGGCTGCTTGGCCTCAGAGCAGCACATGGCCACTCCAGGGCCGTGCTGCATGTGGGGGCCACTCCACTGCCCCAGAATGTGAGCTAGAACAGGTGCTTTGTGTGATATGTAGGGCCATCTGGTACACCCCGCATGCCATGGCATGTGAGTCACTCAGAGCTCCCTGATCCACAGACAGTACCAGGGGCCAGAAGCTATGCTTCCATGGGGCAGATTTTTCACACCCTGGGTTATGGGATTAGGACTAAGGAGTGTCAAAGATACTGCCTTTGGTTCAGATCTGACCTGAAGATGTTGGTCATCTAGCTGCAGGGCTTCTCACCATGGCTGCTAACAAAAAAGGAATGAATGCAGTTGCCAGAGCCTCAGGGTTGGTATATCTAGCTCCCAAGGGGTGAATGACACTGCAGAATTTAGTGTTTGCAGTCACCACTGGCAACTAAAACCAGCAGCAGTTGGTGACAGGTAGGGGTTGAGCTGCAATACTGTTAATACCCTGGCTGCTGGCCATGCCAACACAGGGGCTCTGGCAGCTGTAGCAATAGGGATTGAGTAACAGCAGCATTAACTCCTTGACTGCCGGCACTGGCATGGCTGCTCTGACACCTGTAGTGAGAAACCCTGGTGGCTGGATCTGGAGATGGGCCATCCAACCCATAAGAAGCCCCACAGTCTGAAACAGGCCCACCAACTCATTTGCATTTTACACTCCTGGACTAAGTAATGTCTTTTGCAGGACAAATGCATTCTTGGTCAATAGACCTTTCCACTCAGTTGAATCAGACGTTGAATAATATCTGGGAGATTCATTCGGACATTGACTAATGCCTCCTTTCTTTCTGTGTGCCTGGGCAATCTGAGCACTGTGCAAAACAGATCAAGGGGAAAGAAAGTTATTCTCAGTGGTGTTATGATTGTAGTTTGTATAGGGAGGTGTATGTCTTGACAAGGATATTTTTTTGATTGGTAGTAGTGTAATTTTTTTTAGCATAATTTGATTTTAAGTTGAAATAAATTATTAAAACAATCAGCTACACACATAATAAGGAAATCTCTGCCTGGAGCCAGCTCACTGCAGGGGAATAGGCATTTGGACCTGATGTCATGTTTGCTTGTTGCAGGCTTGGCAACCCACAATCAGCCCATAAGGCAGCAGTTCCCATCCTTGGGGTCATGACCACATTTGGGGTTGCAACGATAAAAAATGGGGCCACAAGGACAATCACAGATTTTCTCCTTTAAAGGAGAAAAAAGCAGGATGCAGCAGGTTCCCCTTGTAGTCTGGTAGAGTTCTAGCCTGCAAGGGGCTGCTTGGAGCAGGAGGAGGATGATCAGAAAGGGCACCATGTGCATGTGTGCATGCACTCGTGCACATGGCAGCCAGGCAGCATGAAAGCATGGAGAGCAGCTCCCACAGCTCCCTCCAGGTAAGTCTAAGGGGTGGGGGGGGAGGGGGAGGAGATTTAGGCCCCCATGGTGGGAGAGGGAGGGAGGGAGGGAGGCATAGCTAGGGCTGGGGTTGCTGCCCAGCTAGGCCAGTGCATAGGGCCAGAATGCAGGGCTGGGCTGGGGGAGCAGGGTGCCTTGCCATTGTGGCACAGCCAGCGCAGGACTGCCAGCAGTGGCACTAAGATTCCCTGCCCTCCTGCACAGGGTCCCACCTGCTGGGCCATGGAGGCCCCCAGGGGGAGGCAGAGTGGGCAAAAGAGTGGGGAGCCTGCACCCTTCCTCCCTATAGGCTCCACTCTTGTCATGCAGCCTACAGGGGTGGGGTGGGGTGGGACCAGACTGCACTCTCTGATCTGGCTGCAGCAGCAGCCACCTCCCATGGGCAGCAGCTGGGGCTCAGGTGCTGCTGAGGGGGCAGGGGCTGTGGGCCTCCTCTGGTAGAGTCGGGGGGATGGCAGGGGGCTGCGGGTCATGAGTAAAGGGCACCAGTGGGGGGCTGTGGGTGGGGAGTGAAGGGTCATGCTGAGGAAATGGGGTCTTAAATGGGGTCAAGATGAGGGAAAGATTGGGAAGCACTGCTACAGGGCAACACCTAACTTGAGCAGCAGGAATTCTAAGTTGACTTGGCAACCAGTCATTAGACCCTGAGGAGGAACCTCTGTGAGTGGTCAGGGAGCCACCTGACTAGAAAGGGTCTGGGCTTGAGACATATAAGCCCAGGGCCTGAGCTCATCAGGCAGGCCAGCCTAGAAGCTGCTGGACAAAGAGCTCCTGGCCAGAGAGATGGCTGGGGAATGCCAAGCTGACTTCAGAGCTGCTCTCTGACCTCCCAGGTGAATACTGATGCCTTACAAGAGGACCACAACTCCGGGTAAGGGGAAGTCTGGCAGCAAGACAGCTAGCTATTGCTGTCATTAGCTATACTTAGAGCAGGTTATAGTTTATAACTGCTGGGGGCAGACTCAAAGTATAGCCAGAGGGCGCAGTGCCTGGTGCAGGGCAGTGATGGGGACCAGAGGGGCCCAGTGCCTGAGGGTCTAAGCCAGGACTTGATAGGGCAAGACTGGGGCTGGAACCCAGAACTGGGTCCAGAACAGTGGATCCTGAGCTAAGTGACCCAGTGAGAGGAATGGGGCAGAGGCCAAGTGGGCCAACCCCTACAAGGAAGTGACCAGAGTGATTGATACTATGTGTGAGACATGGGTATGATATAAGGGGAAGATAGAGCCACATAATTAGCCCTTAAGACAATGACCATGGACACCTGTGGTCATAAAAACAAAATCAGGCTTAGGAAACCCTGGGGCAGCCTCCTTTTTCCTTAAGACCATAACATCAAGCATGGCAGGCAAGTGAAGGGGAAAGCACCAAAGAAAAGCAGACTGGGTAAGAGCTGATTGGCCACCAGGGGGCATCACAGCCACCCCATGGGACAAGTGCTTGCTATACCTTCCTCTGGCACTGTATAGTTGTAGCTTTCAGTAGCTCACACTGCCTAGCCTGGGAGCACCTGCCCCTGGCATTCCTGGGCCTTCCAGGTCTCTGTCATGGTGGAGGGAGGCATGGTAAGCCGAGCCTGGGAGAGGATGCTGCTTCTCCCACTGGATCCCAGTGGTACCAGGAGGACCGCAAATTGGGTGTATTATCTCCATGAACTAGGCCAACAATGGCTGAATAGGTGATACTTAATATGATCTGGAGATAGTGCTGCTGCAAAATGTCACAACTTTGCCATGATTTGCAATGCATGTACTTTGCATGTGTTTTATTGCTTGAATGCACAGATGTTCACATTTTAAGTGCAGTTAACACATTCTAAGTGTAAAATGTAATATAACCCTTATACTTTTGGGTGAAATGGTCAACCTTACCAAAAAAAGATTACTTCCATACCACAGATTGGTACATGTAATTCTCTTCTGCTTGTTCGTAAGAAACAATGATGGTTGCAAACCTAGTAATCTTGTCATACAAAGTTAGTGCCTCGCTGTAGTCTAAGCTTCCAAACACTGCAAAGTAATTTGCTATTCTTAGAAATACCACAGAATTCATTTGTCATTCATGTGCATGTGTGTATTCTTTAGAGCTTCCTTTTATCTCAGCACTGGTTACAAATCTGTTTTGTTACACAGAAATCTTGATTGCATCTACATTCGCATTAGTGGAGGAAATTCAGATTGAATACAAAATATCTGCTTCTGCTTAGATAGAAAAAGATGAACTTGGCTATTGATGCTACCAAAGGTTCAAAATGTTGAAAATTCAACAGAATCTCAAAACTGCAAAATTATTGATCAAAACTTGGACAAACCTCTCTAATAAAAAACAATTTTCCATTCTCTTTTACTGTTCTTCCCCGTCTCTCCACTTTAATTCAGTAAAGTTTAGTCCTACTTATACTCTTTTCAAATCCCAGTGTTAAGCACTCTGTGTATGATGAAAATAGAGTGAGAGTGTTGTAGTCACGATGGCTCAGGAAGCATAGGACAGGCAAGGGTTTTTGTGGTATCTTTTTATTGGACCTTTTCAGGTTTGGGGCACTTTGGACATTGACAGATGTTAAAAAAACAAACAAAAGTATTTATCGGAAGAAGCAGTGCATTAATTTGACCCAACTCTGCAGCATCTGTATAGATCAAGTGCTTTCAGCTTTTTATCTAAACCTGATTCAATTAGCTGTTAGATAAGTACACCAAAAAAGCCCCACTAAAGTGCCCAATCTATACATATGTTGGGAAAGCTAGGTGCAGCTCACACAACACCTCTTCTGGGCATGCACTGGGCTCGGCACAGGAGCGTACCAAGTTTAAAGTAAAGCACTGTTTGTTTGTTTTTCGAAGGGTGGGGGTCCACAATTGCAAGCATCTTTATGCCTGAAAGCTTGTCCGGCATCTCTCTCAATTATACAGTTGGTCCAGTAAAATATATCATAAGAAGCCCTTGCTTATGATGAAAATGAAACAATGAAATAAATATCATCCATTTATTGAGGCTGTCTCTTCCAGCAGCTTTTGAATAATTGGATGGATGGAACAGAAACTAATGCTATCCCACATGAGAGATGGAGGGTTTTTTCAGCAAAACACATCACCTTTCAATCAAATAAAAACAGAAATTCTCAAAGACCATTGGTCTTTGGTAGGGGTGCACCGATATATCAGTTGGCTATCAAATCAACATAATGAAAGGAGAAATGACGTTATTGGCTATCAGCCTTTTTTGTTGTTGTAGTCCATAATTATAGCCTCATGGCTGGAGCATCCTGGTGAGTGTAATCTGGTCCCTGCACTCCACTGTCAACCAGAGGCTGCAACAGGCTACAGATCCTGATGAGCAGCAGGAGAGAGAGGGGGCACCAGGAAGCAGTCACAGGGCACTGCACTCAGCCTTGTTGCCATAACAACAGCACACATGCAGTAGGGGCTAGGGCTGCCGTGGAGATGTTGGGCTGCGTGCAGGTGGGGTAAAGCACTGTGCAAGGGCCATTCCACTCTGCTGGGTACTGGGCGCTTTGCAAAAGCGCTTCTCCCAGGCAGCCATGGGAGCTCAGTGCACAGGTCCCACAGTGCTGAGGCAGCGGCGTGCGCTGGGGCTCCAAACGTGCCTAAGACTACTGTCTGCAAAAGGGTCCATGCCGCCTGCCTGGGATGGCAGCACAGGCTGCACAGGGAGTGGGGCTGTGGGTAGGAGCCATGGGCAAGGGGGCAACATGCATGGGAATAAGGTTGTCACTGCCTTCCTCATCAAGGGCAGGAGCAGACAGGAGGCTGTGTGTGTTATAGAAGCAAAACAAACAAAAAAAGGTTTACGTATGTCAGTAGTTTAATATTCCTTGCACTATTACTAAATATTGGTTCAGCATCAGCCAATGGTTGGTTAATCATTAGCTATCAGTATTAGTCAAGAAAATCTTTATTGGTGCACCTCTAGTCTTTGGTCTACAGTCTTCACGTTTAGAGAAACTAATAGTCAATAATGTTTAGGAGTGAAATCCAGACCTTATTGAAACAAATGGGATTTCGGTCATTGACATCAATGGAGCTTAATTTTCACACAATGATTTTTTTGTATATCTAAATAAAGTTGGGCCTGCCAGTGTCTAGCCCATGAAAGTGACAGGGACAAAGATGGCCTTCTGCCCCTTTACATGTTCTCTTAGCCTAAGGGAGAGGCTGGGGCAGTGCTGAGCAGAGAGTATCATATAGTACTAGAAACAAACTGCCTTTGTGCAAAATACTGTTGCTCTCAGTTTATGTTCCAGCTTCTTTGGGTATCTCATAGTATCTCTGGATTAGGTTGGTCGAGGTATATGTTCTTCTCATGGGTTAAATAGTGTCTAGAATCCCACAAAAGAACAGTCTCAAGAAAAAGGTACTTTTATGCTGACCCTTGTTCTGCTTTTTTCTGACTCAAGGAGCTTAGGATAGAATCAGTTATAGAATCAGTGTGAATTTTTTATTTGTATTCTTTATTCATCAGCTTTGGGATCTATGTTTGAAGTAACTATTCATAATGTATGTGTGTGTGGATATAGTTCAGGTATATACTGATGTGTGTGTGTGTGTGAGCAGATTAAATTTTCACTTGAACTCAAACTGGGCAAAGGAAAACTATAAATACTATGTGGCCAATACTTTTATCAATAATAAAAAGTAACTTTTTATTATTGATATATTTACTGCACCAGAAATTATTTTTTCTTGTGCTATCGCATCAACAGATTTTATTGCATATACTAAGAATGCTTTATATAGTTTCACTGCATTGATTGGAACAATGACCTAATTCGAAATAACTTCTTGTATCTTGACTTGGTGTCTCAAATCTAAAGTGAATAAGAGTAAGCTTCATAAAACCACTATGCTAAGCTGGGTTCTTCTTACACCTGTTATAAAAGTTAGTAAACTGAGGCAAAGAGCAGTTGTGGGGGTTTCTTAATTGCTCTCCATTAATTCAACTATTCATGGAGACAGCCAGTAAGAGCTCTGGAGCACTGACTTTTTCAGCTCTTTTGCTCTGTTCACTAGACATACTACTTCATCTATTATAAAAATAAGAATTTACTCATGTTGTCACTGCATACTGCTAATTTGACTTAATTTCACTCAGACTAGATAATATTGTAAACAGACTTGTATCCTTCTTAGAGATGCAAACTCCTAAACTCATACCTTGTTTTTTCTCTTTTCCCCACTTTATTTCTCTTAAGTCCTGGCAAGGGGCTGTATGGAATTGACAGCATGCCAGACCTGCGTAGAAAGAAATCTTTCCCCATTGTTCGCGATGTGGTAAGTAACTTCTGATAGCAATAAATGTATACATTACCTCTAGCTACTTCTTGTAATGACTACTTCACTTATAAATAAGTACAATTATTTGTATGGAAAAAAATTATGGGAAAAAAGTCTTCAGATGATAAATCCAGGCCCATCAAAATAAAACAGATGGTGACTCATTACAACCTACTAAATATACATTTCATTTAAAGCCTAGATTTGATTTAAGCTGACATTATTAATAGAATTTTATAATAACTATATGTGGGTGTATTCCATATGTTACAAAAAACTATTCAACATGTCATATCAGTTAGTAAACACAGCTGTCCTTCAAGGCTTGTTTGACATTATCATGTAATTGGAAGAGGGAAAACAGGCTTTTAAGAAAAACTCTAAGTTCAACATGACAGATCTAAAGATGTAACCATGCTTTTATTATAATACAAGGGGATCTCCTCTCTTAGTAAATCCTGGTAGGCAATAATATCCTACGCAATGAAATCAATTCCAGCAAAGTAGAAGGAATTAGATTCTCTTACTTCTGAGATTTGTGTTGAGTTTCAGGCTAGACAAGAATAACTAGAAAGCTTTCTACTCTGAATAATGTTAACTACCATTCACCTCTCTTATTTTTCTTTCTACCAGTACAAAATTCAGGGAAAAGCTAATTTAGTTTTGGTTGAGTGCTGAGGAACCCAATCAACAACATCTCAAGTTGAAAACTTGAAAAAAGTCAGCTGAAGTAAATTAATCTTATAATAAGTGTCATCAGCTTTCACCAGTTACTGTTCTAGGTTATCTCAGATGGGTTTTTTATGTACCAGAAAATAACTGGACTATCTCAGATACTACAAGGAGAATGTATTACGGTGTTGTGCTTGAAAAAGTTGTTGTTGACTGTTGACTTTTTAATAACAATAACTTTTATTATAAATACTTAACTCAGTTTGTATCAAGCTGGAATGGGATTTTTTTTGTAGGTTATTTATTAGGGCTATGCGAAGCTTCGGCCTGATTTGGTGGCTGAATCTCCGAATAAGAATCAAATCAGAGGGCCCTTTAACCTCTTCAAATCAAATCAAAACCCTCTGAATCAATTTGGAGAGATTCGGACACAGACACAGTTTTAAATGTTCTTTCTACATACCTCTAGGTAGCAAGCAGCTTGTGAATGGTGTGATGCTGGGGCGCATGGAGTTTCCTACAGAAGTGTAGGGGGCTCCCGAGGGCACTCAGCAGTAAACCCAGAAGTGGACCACAAGCACAGGGGGGCCTCCTGCACCCCCCATGGCTCAATGACTGGTGCTTTCTGGGTCTGGGGGCATTCACCTGGGGTCCCCCTGTGGCTGACTGCCGAGCCAGGGGTCGCAGGAGGGCAGGGCCCCTGCACGTTCCCCAGCAGACCCAAAAGTGGACCAGAAGTGCTTCTAGTCCACTTCCGGGCTTGCCACCAAGCATGTGGAGGATCCCCCTGTGCTCCTGTGGGACGCCCATGCACCCCAGCATTCACAAGCTGTGCTGGTACCTCAAGGTATGTAGAAAAAACATTTAAAGCTGCATTTATATCCAAATTGCTGATTCTCCAACTCAGCATCAGATTTTCAGATTCAGATTTGGCTGAATCAAATCAGGGACAGTTATCCGAATCAACAAATTGAATCACTCTCCCTGATTTGGGCCAAATCCAAATCGAATAGGGCCTGCATTGCACTCCCTTAATATTTATATGTCTTCATAAACAGCTCATACTACAATCAACAATGACTATTTTGGGGTTCAGTTCTTACTCAGAAAACTCCCCCTTAAGACCATAAGGAATTTTCATAAAATAATGTTTACAGGATTGAGAGTCAGATCCTAATTGGTGTAAATTAGTTTATTTCCATTAAGTGTAGTGGAGTTACATTGATCTCCATGAGGATCTGTCCCTGAATCTGGAAAATGAGGTAGATCCATCATAGAGTTTTGAAACCTGAAATGTAGATCTGGAGTTAAATTATTATTGATTACATTTCTTCCCTCCCCCAACCTGACTTATACCAGTCATAGCTGTACTTCTGAAGAACTTGTAAAATCTGATACAATGTTAATGTATCAATGAATATTTTTTCAGTCTTTTAGTAGATAAATAAAATGCAAATATTCCAAGTACTTGTCTAAACTTACAGCTTTTCATTTTGATTTATATTGGAGACCCAAATTGCATATGCAAGTATAAAATTCACATTTTACTTGTAGACTTTGTAAATACTTTAAAATAAAAAATGTGTTGAAATTAACAGGGAAAAAGTCAAATTATCTGGGACTAATCTTTTTCCTATCTCTGCCAAACATAATTTATACATTTCTTTGTAATTCATTGAATACCATATTTACTTACATACCATATGCACATCCCCCAAAATTCAGCCTTCCAAAATCCAGGTGTGTCGTAAGTGGGGAAATAAGTTGAGTCTAAAAAAGGTTGAAAACCACTGTTTTAAATAGTCAGGTATGCAATTATAGGCCTAAAGCATAAATGAGTAGCAAATCTTTTTATAGGATAGAAGATCTAGGTTGATGCATGACCATGCAGGGGACACATAGGGAAGTGCAAGGAACAAATATAAGGTAGAGAGAGCAGTCTGCAGGATTCTGAGCACACAAAACCTACTAAAAACTTTAGGAAAACTGTAGGAGATGAAGGGTGCTTAGTATATTGCAGACGAGACCTTGTGCCTTGGATCAAGTCCTAAGTAAGTGTGCTATTCAAAAAATTAACAGGCCTGTGAAGATAACTAAGCTGAATAAAAACTTATTTCTAGTTTATTGTCAAGGAACAACTTGATTGATTTTTTCTTCCTCTAATGAACATGATGATGTAACTGACAGACCCTTTAAACATTATATAATTGAAAACTATAACTGCCAGCACAAATAATATTATCCCTTTATTTTCTAACAATGTAGTGGTTATATTGATATCAATATATTGGTTATATTGATATCAACCTTTTTCATACTACTGTGAATAACTATACATAAGTGTCACTTATTTTCAGGAAAAACTGAGTGATGAAATCTCAGATGAGGAAGGAAAGAAGTCCAAAAAGCAGCTTTATACGTGTCAATATGTTTATCTCTGTAACCGCTTCAGAAATGTGGAAATAAATACTGTTAGAAATGCTCACTGCTTAGCTGCTTTGAAACTGATCAATGTAGATATCATTTTACATATTCTATATGTAAATCTGCCTAATTATTAATCCACTCTATAATTTCTTTCATATTGCCGATGGATTTGCAGGCTATGGTAAGTATTCTTATATTGATGAATGTTCTGAATGTCACAATTAATCTTAAGGATTTCAAAATTGTCATATTTCATGCTAACCTTTTGTTGCAAGTTAGAAATATTTTGTAAGTTAAAATATTAATCCTAAATTAGGTTGTGGTTTATGAAAGTGGCCATCTTCCAAGTACTGAAGTTAAAATGACTAGTAATGAGGTATCACCTTTTTTAGATGGTAATATTACATTACAGGCAACCCCCGCTTAATGCTCTTATTTGGTTCCTGAAAAACTGAGTGTTAAGTGACATGAGCATTAAGTGAAACTGAAAGTATTTGACAACCCAAGATGGTGACTGCAATTGTTTTTAATGACCCTAGCTGGCAACAATGAGCGTTATAATGAAATTTGCTCAGTGCTAAGTGAAATCAGGTATGAATTTCAAATGAGCATTATAGCAAAATAGCGCTAAATGAAACAGCATTAAGCAGGGGTTACCTGTACAAATCAACAGGTTGAAAACAATAAGCTGACAATTTAAGGCCCAAACCTTCCTGTCCTCCTTGTGTGGCATTGAAGAGCTTCAGCAGCTATTCTGAGCCTCAGAACCTCAGAAGTTAATCAAAGCTAAGAGTGCTTTCATGGCTCCATTTTAATTGGCTTTGAGTTATTTGGATAATCATGAATGAAATCAGTTTCATGAAACAAATCTATCAGCTATTCTGAATAGCTGTGTTTATTCCACATCTGTATCTTCAGGGCTTTCCTCATGGAAATCCCCTATCTCTGCAACTGCTTTCCTCCCCTCTCCTTCCACACATTGTTGTTATCATCATCATCATTCAGCATGTATATAGTTCAGCAAAACAGTTAACAACTGGCATCTCCCACACCCCCCCCTCCTACCTCTACACTTTGAAAAAACCAATTTTGGCTTCAAAATAAGACCTTTTCTTTGAGACTCTGTAGTGCCACCAAGCTTTCAATTAAACTTAACATTGCCAGGGCGTGACCTTGGTATCAGAAATGTGATTTTTACACCATTTAACTTTTCTGCCTTTGCAGAAAATGTTCTGAGTTACAGCTGGAAGCTGCACTTCTGTCTGCACCCTAATATGTCCAAGAGACAAGCTTTTGAAAAACTCACAGATTGTATGTGTTTAGTAGAGAATTACCAGAGCTTTGCAGTTACATTCACAAAGATAGTGTCTGTGCTGGTCCTACTACAGCTTAGCACAGTACATGAATTTTGCCTGCCACTGTAGCAGTAGTCTGGGCACTAGAACAAAAAGCAAGAAGTCTTTGTTCTGGCAGTTCCTAACTTCTGTGTGTTTCACTCTTCAACTTTAACTTATATTTTTGTGTGCATCTTATTGTATTCTAAACAGTTTTTAGAAGTACAGAAGAAACTGACACTATATATACATATGGAGTTGTATAAAATTCCTATCTGTATTTGTCATCTTATTACTCTATAAACAGTCACAAAGCAAATAAGTAAATACAATAATTATTATTCAGGGCCTTCAATCACTTACACGTATTGTCCCCTTGTGGTCACTAAGGTAATATACCCTTTCATTGTTATCATTGAACTGGAAAAACGTAACTGCTATAAACTGTTGAAACCTGAGGGCCTCATTTCATTTAGAGTTAGAGGATCCTTTGTCTAATGAAAGAAAAGGACTATGGCTTAAATATGAGGCAGGAACTGGAAGTATTAACAGAATTATTTCTCTGGGATTTTGCTGCCATTTTAAACTTTCTAACCTAAGATGAGGTTTTATAGATGATGATAGTTTTATCCTTTATTTTTAAGGTGTTACCCTTAATTTCTTTCACATAGTGTTGAAATCTTGTAGTGGAACAAAAAGTCAATTAGTGCCTGGACAGAGTATTCTTCTGTTTCTGTCCACTTCTGAGGCTATGTGTAGGTATTATATGGCCCTCCACCCTCTTCCCCCTCCCCCTCCCCCAAGAGCAGACTGCCTGAGTGCCTTCCAATTATTATTTTTTTAAAGTAAAAATAATGGGCTTACTCAAGGTCTGTCTTCACTGTCTGTAGCAGTTTACTGGAACGGTGTTGCTTGCTTGTTTTTGTGTGTGAGTCATTTGTGATATTTGTATATGAAAAGTTAAGATGAAATTAGCACTGAGCATTTTGTATTTAGCTAGGATAGAGGAATTCTTATCTCTTGCAGGAGAGAGTACTAGAGCCTAAATCCAGATGCAATTAAAGTTCTCTTTGCTGTCATCAAAAACCTTTCCTATGGTCAGCATTCATATAGTTACAATGCAATGCAGCTATTGTAGGAAGCTATGGGCACAGAAAAAGAAGCTGGGCCAGTCCCATGCAAGCCCTTAAATAACAGGAGAGACACCTTGAATTGACCTCTGTATTATGGAGTCCATGAACAGAAGCCAGTGACCAATAACTTTGGTTGCTAAGAAGACATGCTCTTCTGGGGGGTTTTTTGGCAGCTGGAGCTTTTCTATAGAGTATTGCAACTCTTATTTCTGATCAAAGCAATATATGTTGTAAATCCAGAAGTGGCCAGGTGAGTAAAATCTGACCAATACAGACAGAAGCAAGCATGTTCACCATTATATTTATTTCTGTGAACAGTAGCAATGAAGAAGTTCAAAGGACACTAATATTACTGATGACTTAACAGTGAAGATTCTATCCCAAAATAAGAATAAAGGTTCCTTAAAATATTCCCACTTTCCTACCATCATCATTTAGCCTAGGTTTAGCTTTATTTGGCTTCTGTTCATGCAAGTGCTATTTTCATTCATGTGTTAAAAATTTGGGAGAAAGTGCTGGTTATATTTTATTTAAAAGCGACTGAAGATTGCAAATCCTATAAGTATATACAGAGTATCGACTTTCTTCCTGGTCTTGGTTTTACAATGACTCCTTTCACATCTATATAATCCCTTGGTTAAGCAGTGATGTAGCATGAGCATGGGATCAGAGTGAAGGGTAAATCTTTTTACTTGTTTATAAAAGAAACAATTGATTTGTGTGTATTAGTGGAACATTCCTGCTGAAGTGATGAATCAGCTGAAACAATAATCCACTGCCACCATTTTTCATATGTGTTTTTTTTCTCTGCAACCAGAAAAGCATTTATAGCAGCAAAAAAAAAATGCAATTCCCATATGATAGATATTTTTAGGATATGACAGCATTTAACAAAACTATATTGATGGGATGACCATTATGTAAAAAGCTAAGGATCTAAATCTATATTCCGTGATATCCCAGGGTGAAATTACTTGAAGAATTAGTTGCAAGCACAGAATAGGGGCAATATTGGTGAAAATTTTTTGTGTCTCTCATTTCCATTCCATTGCTGACTTACCTTAATACTCAAGATGACCTTAGATGCTGAAAAGGGTCATGGTCTGTTGCCTGTGCTGTAAAAACAGATGGAAAGAGAGAATAAACATTATTACAATGGTCCCCAGCAGTGACACTGTAGCTAGGATGAGTTGCAATTTTTTTTCTAAGCCCAGTTTCAGGGTTTAATATTGTAGTCCTGTCAAATATTTCAACATCAGACATCAACTATTTTTTTTAATACAAAAGTCATAGGAACGGATGAGTAGTTTCAGACAACAAGCTCTCTCTCTTTTCAGGTATTTTTTCTGAGTTATACAGCACAAATATATTTTTCTAAAATTCAGATCTCTACATTACATAAACTACATTTAGTTGTTCAAAGAGAAGTTATTTTTAAACTATATAGCTATAAAATGCTGATAACTATCCTAAGGAATACCTGCGTCTGTCAGCGTTCTCCCCCCCTCTGCGTATATCAATGCCATGTGAGAAACCTTTGAATTACATAATAAAATGTAGTAATATGTGCTGAGCAGCTATACATGTTTGCTGCCTTTAAATTAATTAAAAAGTCAAAAGTCTTTCTTTCTTTCTCAAATACGCGCTCTGATGTCATGACTGGTCTGGGCGACCAGGCTGGTTTGGTGTCGAACTGCGACTTCCAGCTCATGCCACATCCTGGGCCCTAACCAGACTGCTTTTTTGCTCTCTTTTGTGTGGAAGTTGAAGGTTTTGTTACGTGTATGATGGGATGGAGCAGGGTCTGAATTGTTCATGACTGTGTGGCTGGCACGCCGACCGCATAATTAGCATGTAAGACACGACGTGAAATGCAGTGAAGGTGTCTGTCACGGTGTGATGTGTTGGTTGGTTTGGTTTGGTTTGGTAGTAAGTTGTTTGTGTTTTCGCTTTGTAAGCGGCCACCATTGTTGTATACCTGAACCCCTGAATAAAGTAATTAAAAAGTCTTTCTTTCTTCTGTTTTAAAAATAGTGTAGTCATGCTGATTTTCTATATGGCTACATAATTCTCTGGTATGGTAGAGATCCGTACTTCTTCTTTTAATGAATTGTACGGTATTCTATTGTTATTATCAGATGATTTCCTTGCTGTAGTTCTTCTCCACTGCAGTACAGTACATTCCGACAGTGCTATGTAAATAGAAATAATCCTTGTCATGACTTTACTCATTGAAATCTCTCTAAACTTGTTCTACTTTGCTAGTTTCCTACAAATCCTCTTGGAATGGGAAAAACTACATGTTCTTCAATTATACATCCAAACATGACAAATACTTAACAAAGAATAGTCCATTTTTCTATGTCCTATCAGGATGTAGGATTTCATAGGATGATCGAGACCGTCATTCTAGGCAGATTTTTGAGCAGGGGATGATGGGTAAGCTGCACAATTCCAGGAGTGGGCCTGGGAGGCTTTGTGTCTCAGAGCTCCCTTCTGAATTAGAATTCCCTGCTTGTTTCCCTTTTGCTCTAGGGGACTCTTAATTGTATATGTTACATATATATTTACTAGTAGCAAATAACAACAGGCCCCTAAGCCAGTTTAACTCCGTTGGTGCATCATCAGCGGGCAACAGAGCTTTCATCAACTCCCTGCTTCCTGTGCTCACAGCTGAAGTGTTCTCCCTTCATTGATGCATTGTCCAACCTCTAATCTAATATGTAAGTAATTTCATAGCTGTAAAGCTAAAAGCAGCACATCATTTTATAGACATATTAGTGGTCATACATGAAACAGTAATTAAACGTAAGCAACTAAACAACTGGCCACTCTCAGGACTGAGAAAAAAATCCTGAAGCATCACTATGAGCAATTGAGTTTGTTGTGCGTCCACTCAGAGTCATAGCCAGTTCTGGCTTCTCGTTTTCTTCTCTGATTTGTCAGCCCTGCAATACTCAAATTTGATTAAAAAAATTTTGAAATGCAAATCCTGGATTTTTATTTTAATCTTCTCTGTCAAAAACAGTCTTGTGTTGGCTAGCTAGCCAGCACGTATATATGGCATTTGCCATATTTACAGAAATAAAGGAAAAAGATGGCAACAGACAAGCAAAAAGAGCTATTTAATTATTAATATCAGACTGAAGAAATGAATGGCAAATTACTGTCATAAGCCAGGTAAATTGCTTAGAATCTAAAAAGAAAAAAAGGTTATCTAGAGCCTATATTAACCATAATAATGGAGTGATTAAATTAAATCAAATATTTTTGTGGCAAGATCTTTTTCTTATACCATAATTAGTTTCATAAGATTAATAATTTTATGTCTCTCTGCAAGTTTAATTATTATCAAGGGAAACTTGTTACAAATTGGATGGCCAGATTGACAGGGAGGGTAAATATTTAAAAAGTTGCAATGAGCTGTCTTTAATGTATCTAAATGCCAAAATCCATTTAAATGATGTCAAAGTTCAAAATTAATAACTGGAAAGAAATGTGAATTGTCATTTCTTTCAAAGCTTAATGGTGCAGGTCCTTAGCTGATGTAAGTAACTGTGGCCTAAAGCAGAGAGGATTGCAACACAATGGTGTTAGTTACAGCCACTAGGAATGAAAGCATTTTTGAAGAAAAATATTACTGAAATTCCTGCTAATTTAATCCTGCAAAGCTGAATAATAAATAGAGACCTGAAACACAGCGATGTAATAAGCAGTCTCATTGCAATCAGAACAATAAATGTAGGTGGCAGTAAGACTTATAATTGATCATTCCTATGCACAAAACCATAAGGGCAGCAATGTATGACAAAGCAAGCACTGGTTAGGGAAGAGTAAAGATAAAGTGGAAGCATTCAGGCATTCCTGGAATGATTTAGTTCAAGTGAGGAGATGTTTCAGCTCAGTTTTAGAGGTAAGAATACTTCCCAGTGATACAGTAACATTATTACTAGGATTTTGTGTAGTGAAATAAATCCTGTGTATTCCTCTGAGGAACCCAAGAAAGTGTGTTTCAGCAACAGAACTAGTGTCCTGGAGTAATATTTGGAGGGGCTTGTATGGAACCTGTTGTCATCCAGACCTTGTTTCTCTAGGTGCTTTTCCTTCCTCAACTTACAACTGTCAGTTTATTCATAAGAACCTATATTTAAGTGACTCAGAAAGTGGCAACAGAAGACACTGGAGTTTCTTGTATAACAAAAATGTATGTTGTTGTATCTGCTTTTACATGTATCATTTTGGAAGTGGTGAAGGAAACCAAGATGCAGTAGTCCTCAGCTCAATGCTGAATCCAACTCCGTCATGCTAATTCCAAGCAAGTTACCATAAGACAATGGGCTTTGTTACATGGTAATTTTGTGCAGCTCCTGGAACTCTTGACCCCTGGATTGTCCACACATTAACACCTGCAACTGGTTTTAAGCACTCGTTATGTGGCTAAAAGTTACACCACTCCGGGGCAGGATTATCTCTGATCCTTGCTACCCATTTTTGTGTTGCACTAAGGGCCCAGATACTCTAAACTACACCTTAGTATATGAACAACCCACTCACCACGCTTCCCAGGTAGCCCACATTGAGCCCACTAGCCCCTCTTGCCAGCACCCCGGATCCCTGCTCACTGCCTCCGTCCTCCTCCACCCCATCCCCTTACTTGTAGCTCAAGGATTAAACTGCCTGCTAGCTGTTGCCTCCTCCACCACTGCTGCTCTCTGAGTCAGAAAAGGAGCAGCCCAGCAAGAGTGGTGCCAGGGCAGGCAGTTTAACCCTTTCCTGCCTGCTCCCCTGGGACAGACAGCATGGGCAGCCTCAACTAATTAATGTCTGAGGGGTGGGATGAGGCAGGAGGAAAAGGGAAAACCTGAGGGGAACTGGTGGAGCCCTGGTGGGCAGGGGAGACACCTGGAATTGGGTGCAGGGGAAGGGATTCTTACCTTTCAGTCCTTCAGGCTCCTACTGGCCTCCAAACTCGAGCTCGTGCTAACATTGATCCACATTTGTGCAGCTCCAAAGCCTAACACATAACAAGGCCCAGTGAAACATGGGCCTGGTTATACATTAAACTGAGCCACACAAATATTGATATGCTTAGTGATAGCTTGCGGTCACACCTTCAGTTTGAGCAGTACATCCATAGGGAGTGACCACACCTTAATGGAATAGGAGCTGATTTACGAAGATCAAGAAAGAATCCTGCCCTGGAGTGGCATAATTTTGAGCTGCATAACGATCCACTTAAATGCATTGATGTCCAGAGGTTAAGAGCTCTGGGAGCCACCCACAATTAACATCCAACAAGGCTCATAGCAACCTTATCCTTCCCTCCGCCCCCCATCATCCCCCAACCTGGATTTCATCCATCTTCAGAACTGCCATATATAACCATTCCTATAGCCTGAGCAGCTAGGCAGAGGGATAAGGGAGCCATTCATACCCCTTTTCTTACTGAACATCAGTATAGTTCCCTGTACTTCTATCTTTGGTCTTGAGTAAATATTGTCAGTTTCTTTGACAAAGACTTATAATATTTTTTCAATAATAACATTTTCTGCAGGTTTTCTTTTTTAAGGTCAGGGAAATTTTTTTCATTCATGCACATTATAGAAATGGTCAGTGGCTTAAAATGATACAGGCTGACAACCTGAATTCTCAGAGCATTTCAAAATGATCTCAAGGTTGCTCCAGGCATATCCTGCTTCGACATTAGGGCAGGATGCTTATCCTTGTACCACATTAATTTGGTTGGCAAAGCAGAAAAATAGTGACAGCCTGTGGGTTAAAAAAAAAATCTGAGTCATAAACCTCTGAATAACAGGTTTTATATTAGAAATGGCAGCTCAGCTAGGCATTGCTGATAGAAACAGTAATGATGATGGAAAGTTTGTTTCCATTATATACTCAAATGTTAAAAGATGTGTGTTGTAAACAGTAAGTAAAAGTTATTTAACTTTTTTGCTGTTATATTTTTGTTTAAATCCATATATCACATTATCAACATCTTCTTTTCACTGACTTCTGTATTTAGTGTTTCTGCTGTATTGTTGGTAACTATTTTGTATTTACCTTGAACAGACACTTGCTGCACGAAAATCTGGTATATCCATGGCCATGCTTATCCGGACTTCCCTAAACAATGAAGAAATGGTAAGTGTTTTTAGGTGGAGGTGGTGTGAATTCATGTAATAAATAAACTTTGAACAAGCTGTTTGAACTGTTACATTTAAGCAAAAGGTAGTACCTTTAAGTAAAAGGTAGTAGTGATGATGATCAGATTTCTATTTAGTTTTTATCTGCCCATTTTAGCTATTACACACACATGCACACACACAGACACACACACACATATATTGGTAACACCGAGAAGTTCTTCTCTGTATCAATACTCTGTGCCACTAGATGCTATATAA
This sequence comes from Crocodylus porosus, assembly GCF_001723895.1. Taxonomy (NCBI): domain Eukaryota; kingdom Metazoa; phylum Chordata; order Crocodylia; family Crocodylidae; genus Crocodylus; species Crocodylus porosus. The sequence continues at coordinate 18,438,286 of NW_017728911.1, read as the reverse complement.
ACATAAGAAGGCAAAGTCCCAATGCTGAAAAAATTGCAGTATAAGAATAAAAGCAAACAACAGGTCTCTTGGGCTGCATACAGACATTCTAGGAGTTTAGAGGGGAAGTTAGATTGTGTTAAAAATGGGCCATCTGATCTAATTTAGTTGCCCAGGTATGAACCTTTCACTAGTTAGGTGGATCTGCATGTGAACTGTACAGAAGTTCAGAACAGTTAGACTGATCTAAAAATAGCCAACCTGATCTTGGTTAAGTGTACCTCCAAGGTAGCTTAATTTATCTTTGGTCCAGTGAGACCCATCTAACTGCACTTCTGTACAGTTCCCAGTGTAGCTCCAGAGCTGGGAAAGCCCAGCCACAGGTCCCAGCCCTGGGGCTGAAATTTTCCTACCCCAACCCTGACTGACAACCTTCCCCATACATGAGCCAGCCCCTGTGCCCCAGCCCACTAAATACCCCATCCCACAAGCTGCTCCTGGTGCCAGTTTTATTAGTGTTTGCCAGTGCTAGCAGCTAAGAAAATAAGTCGGGGGTTGGGGGAAGGTCAGGAAAGATGGTAGGGTAGGTTTATTGGGGTTCCATCTCAGGGTGGTGGGGGTTGGGGGGCTAAAAATAGCTCCTGATCTGAGGGGGTGGGGGAGAGAGACCCCCCTCCACTCCCCAAGGCCCCCCCCAGATCCTGCAATCCTCTCTGATTTCACCAAACCTCCCAGACACCAGCAAACACTTCGATCCCTAGATGCCTCCATTGTGGATACCACCTATACCCCCACAACCCCCACAGTGGGCTCTTCCTTTCCCCCAATTACCCTAGAACCCCTCAATCCTCCCAAGATCCTGCTGGCCCCTTGGTCCCCTCCAATGCCCCTGCTAGATTGGGAGGCTATTTTTAATAGGCCTGTGCAAAGCGGCTAGTATTCACTTTGGATTCGGATTCGGCTGATTCGAGGGACAGTAATTCCATTTGGTGATTTGAATCACTGTCCCGAATTGATTCAGAATCAGCCAGGCCCATCCCCCCCAGCTCCTGGCTCTTTGTGGAAAAAAAAGCCCCCACTCACTGGGTGCTGCTGGGCGGGAGTGATCCCTACTGCACCCCACTGCCCCACACTGAATGGGGGGGCTCTGCACGAGTCCCCCAGCCCCCCATTCACTCCCTCATCCCCACCATGGGTGCCCTGTCTGGGCCAGTGGCAGCCCTTTAAGAAAAAAAAAATGAGAAAAGCCCGCACTCACCACTCCTGCTGGCAGGGGGTCGATCCCTGCTGCCCTCCGCTGCCCTGTGCCATGTGGGGGGCTCTGCATGAGCCCTTGAAGCCCTGAGGCCACTGGAGGAGCAATGAGTCCCGAGGCTTTTCTGGTCCAGATGTGGCAACCATGGGTAGCCTAGAGAAGTGGGGGGGGCATCAGGGGGCTTGTATAGAGCCCCCCATGTAGCATGGGGCAGTGGGAGGCAGCGAGGATCACTCCCCGACACCCAGCAGCATCCAGTGAGCACTGGGACTTTCCTTTAAAGCCCCAGGAGCTGGGGCAGGTAAAGCAGCCATCGGGGGGGCTGGGTGAGCAGGTGGGGGTCAGGGGGCTAGGGGAGCAGGGGGGTTGAGGGAGTGACAGGGGTCCCCTCATGGTCCAGATGTGGCAACCAGTCCCTTCTTCCCTGCCCCTAGTACTACCAGCTCAGAGTCCAGCTGCAGCTCCTTGCTGTAGCCACCAGGGACTGTCCAAATCTTCAAAGCTGTCTAGATCTTTTCCAAAGATTCAGAGAGCTTTGAATTGATTTGGACCTTTGAATTGGTCCCTGATTCAATTTGGATTTGGAGATTCGGCCACTGAATCGGGCCGAATGTTCTCCAAATTACATTGCCACCCGAAGCTTTGCACAGCCCTAATTTTTAACACTTATTTGAACTCCCTGTAACTTCCCTGAATATCTGTATACAGGCTAAAGGGACATCTTTATTTCATATAAGCCCAGTACCTTTCACCTTCATTCTAATAAATTAAATAAGACATGCTGGATTTGGCTGTTAAGTTCATATGTATATATTAAAAGAATAAATGATCCATTATTTTAATCTTTCCCAAATATAGCTAGAGAGGTAGTTTGTTGATCTAAGTATCTGGTGTGAAAAACATGCATTCCTTGAACCATTAGTTTAAAATTCTCTAAAAGGCAGTCAAACCTTTGACATTCCAAGCTAAAATAAACTGATTGAATTAACAAGCCACATTTTCAGGTAAGAATTTAAAATCTCAAGGTTGTGCCTATTGTAAAGGGACAATATCAGTCTTTTGTCACTTCCTATAACAAGAGCAAAAGTTGTCCAAGTGCCCTCTTCTGTTCTTCAGTGTTCTTTGTGTTTGTTATTAGCATTGTTCCCTTTTTTCCCCCACTTACCCTTTCCCACCACTACCTTGCACCTGCCACCTGAAGTAGCTGGTTAGTAAAATCATTGGGGTTTTATAGGATAAAAAGTGTAACACCACCTAATAGCTAAGATAATTGTTTTATTTGTCATTCTGAGCCACTCTCTCTAGTTTTGATTTGTGGGGTTCTAGAAAAAATAGCTGTGGCTAACTTACATCATAGATTTATTCATGGATTGTTAGAGGCTGAAAGGGACCTTGTAGATCAGCGGGTCCAGTCCCCTGTACTAGGCAGGAAAAGACAACTGGGGTCAAATGACCCCAGTGAGGTGACTGTCCAGTCTCCTTTGAAGATTTCTAGGGTAGGTGACTGTACCACCACTGGATGGAGTTTATTCCACAGTCTGGAAACCCTGACTCAAGGAGTTTTTCCTGGAATTAAGCTTGAAGTAGCCTTCTAGGAATTCATATCCATTGCTCCTGATCTTCCCCATGGGTGCCCTGGTGAACAGCTGTTCACCAAGTTCTTGATGTACTCCCCTGATGTAGCAATAAGCCACTACAAAGTCCCCTCTCAGCCTTCTCTTCTTTAGGCTGAAGAGGTCCAAGTCCCCCAGCCTCTCTTCATATGGCTTGTCTTGCAAGTCCCTGATTATACAGGTGGCTGTTCTGTAGACCCTCTCAAGTTTTTACACATCCTTGTTGAAGTGCAGCACCCAGAACTGGATACAGTACTCCAGCTGTGGTCTCACCAGTGCGGTGTGCAGTGGGAGTTATCACTTCCTTAGTTTTGCATGAGATGCAGTGGTTAATGCATGCCAGCATGTTGTATGCCCTGCTGGAGACAGCATTGCACTTCCAGTTCATGGTCATGTGATGGTCGATCACTACCCCTGGGTCCCTTTTGACCGTGCTGCAAGTCAAATTGTCACCACCGAGTCTGTAGGTATGTTGGGAATTGTTTGCCCCCAGATGGAGCACCTTACGCTTCCAAGTGTTGAACTTCATCTGGTTCCAGTCCACCTGACTCTCCAGCCTGTCTAGGTCCATCTGTATCTGCAACCTATCTTCTTGTCATGGCCACACTCCCCCATAACTTGGTGTCATCCACAAACTTGGCCAGAGAGCTTTTCACCCCCACACCCGAATCATTTACTTCAAATTAAAAAGAAGGGAGCATCAAAGACATTTTTTTCACATGAATTCTACTTACAGAAAATGGTAGTTCAGAAAATATTTAACCATACTTTGAACTGGTCTTTGGCAAGTGCAAACCATCTTTAACATTGTTGTGCTTTTTTCATATTATGGATGAAATTAGATTACCAGGACTCTGGAAATGGGGCCAGGTGTAATTTTTCAGTAATGATAAATATCCTTGAACATGAATAGCACGTGTCCCTGGCAGCTGGGGGGCATGACTGCACTAGCGGGAGCCTGGTGGCAGCAGCAGGAGCCTGATGGTGGTGATCAGAGAGCTCCTGCAGACATTGCTGGCACTATCAGCAGCAGGGGCTGGGGAGTGGTGAGCATCAACCAGGGGTCAGCGACCACACACAGGCACTGCTGGCAGTGGTTTCAGCAGCCAGGGGCAATCATGGACCACCCGCAGGCACCGCTGACAGTGCACCCCCATGCACCCCCTATGTGTTGCCCCTGTCCTTGAAATTCCTGGCTTCTGAAAAAATAACTACTGCAAATTAACTATGCAGTGGTACATGATGGAAGTACTATTTCTGGCATGAGCTTTCAGTGATAATCTTTTAAAGACAAGTCATGTTCTGACAAGTGATGAAATCTGGCCATAACAGCCGTTTGGCCCTAGCAATATTTTGCAAAAAAGGTTGTTTTAATCAAAAACACAACAGGTGTCATTATCTCTAGGAAGATTTGAAGTGTGGGGCAAACAGATTTTCATAGCTGAACCCAATGTAATTAAAGAGAGGCATTAATTTTAAAGGAATAAAGGCCATCTTGTATCTCCAATTGCTAGTTCAAATATAGTCTTTTAACATACATTCTTCTTTGAGTGGGGGACAGTGTGGGTGTTGTAGGGGATTAGGGGCCAGCAGGCTTGGCAGGGTGGGGGAAATTGAGGTTTGCAAGGAAATTGGAGCAGGGCAGGAAGAGCCCATGGTGGGGTTTGGGTGTATAGGTGGCATTCACAGTGGGGGCATCAGGAGACAAGGGTGTTTGTTGGTGTCTGGGAGGGTTTGATGAGACTGAATTTGTACTGAATTTTCTTATATTGCAGTTAAGATCTACAATGGCCATGCCCATAGCTGAAAAATGGAGGGGCTGTTAATAGATAACTCCTGACCCTGCAGCCATTAAAGGACGCCCCACCTTATCAAAAGATGGGTTCCTTTCTGTGACTATATTCTAGTCATTAACAAACAAGCTGATAGTACTCAAAGATGAACTAATGAGGTGGGAAACAGCTGGCATTGAAAATGATCCCTTTTAATAAAAAACAGCAGTTACTTTATATTGCAATCACAAAATAGCAACACAGGTTACTAGAACAATATAAAATATGGAATCTTAAACAGTAACAGGCACAGAGGACAATATTTATTTGGAACAGAATACATCAACTAATGAGTGCAAAATAAAATTCTTCTTTTATTTTTAATATAATATTTTTATACTCACCATTAAAATAACTTAACACAGTTACAGAAATAAAAAAAAGTCAACATGATTTACTAATTGGTGCCTGCAAAAAGACCACTTTCAATCATTGCCACTTTCTGTGAACAATAAATACCATTTCAAACATTGGTTCTTATCAGTGAAAACCCCAGATCTAACACATTCATTGTGAAGTTGCCTTTTATAAGAATTAGACTCTGGCTCTGGCAAACTAGAATTGGAAGTAAATGGTAGAGCTGATATAATCATCATTGACAGATTTAAGGTAATGTACATTAGAAGAAATAATTTGAATGCTGGTGCTGGATTTTGATTTAACTGTTATTACTAAAAAAAAACAAAACCCCTTGGAGAACAAGCAGGATAAATCCATATAAACACCTGTTCAATGTGTGTTGGCAATTGAAAAAAAAACAACAAAACATTAGGATGTATAATGAATAGGATGGAAAAATAATACCAAATCTAGCATAATACTGTTATGCACTTTGAGCTCAATAATACTCTTCTGTCTGAGTCAGTCCTTATCAAAATATGTGTTTCAAAAAAAGAATTCCAAAACCAGACAATAGAAATGATCACAGGCAAGGAAGAATATATAAAGAATGCAAGAATGAAAAGTTGAAGACTGACTGTCTCTTTTAAAAAGGAGAAGATGAAGAGGGGCTTATCTTATGATGGAGATAAATGGAATATCTAAAAGAATGGCAGAGAGCAGATAAAATTGGGTACTTTTTTAGATTATAAAAGCAAGATGGTCATTACAATTAAAAGAAAACAAATTTAAAACTAATGAAAAAAATACTTTTTACTCGGTGGGCGTGTCTACATGTGCATTTACACTGCCTTAAATTTACTATGCAGTAAATTACTGTGCAGTAAGTGCGAATAGGCCAGTGTCTACATGTGCAGGCATTAAAGTATATTAACACTATGTGGAGTGACTTGGGACTAACTTTAGTCCCAAGTCACTCCACACACACAGTGTTACTGTGTAGTAAGGCGTGTACCCGTGTGTCACTGCAATAACTAAACGGGCATAAATTTGAGACCTGCATTTTCAAATTTATGCTCAAGTTGGTGTAAGTCACTGTATTTACTGTACAGTACAGGTGTGCACGTGGAGATGTGCACCTGTACTGCAAGTACCATATTTGGTGTTCTCTTGTTTTAAAGAAGTGGAAAGTTTTAAAAAAAAAAAGGGTGTTGTAATGCATAAGTGAATTGAACTTCAGGATGGAAAACAAGTGGATCATTTTGCAGTGTTAGAGAATTTTGCTCTGCATTTGTAGTGCCTAGAGAGATCACTTTGATTAGAGTTCTGGATATACATAAAATAGATAAATAAAAGCAGAATATATTATGAAGGAAGACATTCCAACTCTTGGATAGTAGATAAATAAAATTATCCCTTTACTGCAAATTAAGCAGCATAAAAGCGATTTTCCATGCTTGTTGCTGTTACTTACCAAGAAGATATTCTGGGAAATCAGAAGAAAAATTGTTTGTCTGAGTAATTGGTTCATGGGTTGCTTTGTCAAATGAAAGTTTGGTTTACCCATAAACATTTATTTTGAAGCCCACTCCCCACTGCCATTTATTTTGTACTCTTTGCCATTTATTTTGTATCCAGCATGGTGGGCAAAATCCTACAAGTTACACAAACCCTATGAAAATCAATGGAGATGATAGGGTAAATGTTGGAACCAAATCTGGATCAGCATGACTAATTAAACCATATCTGTAATAGTAATGAGTCCACAAAGGAATCTTCAACAACTTGATGATTTCTGTGAATTGTGATTCATTCCCATAGTGGATAATGTCAGTTTTAGTTGTCTCTGAAGTTTTCTTTTTACCCTCTGTACTCTGGTAAACTGTAAAAGGAACATTCAGGGAATTGGGAAGGGGAAGACTGAGGCATGTTTTGCTCCAGTGGTCACGGCTGGCAGAGGAACTCCTAGGGAGTTGTTATCTGCCAATGCAAGTTAGAGCAGCCCTGAGGTTGCTTTCAGGGGAATTACCAGAGGCTGACTATCTAAGAGGACACAAGCAGCTCCTAGTATCAAAGTTATAAAAGATATAAAAATAAAAAGCCACCTCCTGCTGCCTTTCTGGTGTTCTGAACACTGCCTAAGACCACTGGAGAATCAGTCAAATGTTTTTAGTCACATGCATTAGGTCAAATTTTGTTCTCAGTTTTTAAATAATAGTTCAGATTCTGTAGCCTTGTATCTAAGAGTCTTGAAGCTATTTGGCTTACATGGTTGTAAACTTGAAGAGAATTTCTGCCAGACTTGTATGAATCTGAATTCTGAATGTTTGGCTTTATGGTGCCATCCTGCCCTGCCTTCTATTTAACTAAAGACTATCATTGCTAACAACTCTCTCTTGTATAGCTAACTTAGGTGTTGTGGGAATTACAATAATTGATTAAATTTTCTTTACACCTAGCTACTGAACACCTCTTATTAATGTTATTTGGATTTGTGTTAAAATAACAATCAAGGTCAGTTATAGGGATTAGGGCCCCATTGTACTAGGCAATGTAATGTACAAGCTGTGCAAAAATAGTCCTCAGATCTCAGTCAGATAATATGCAGCAGACAAACAGGCAAGTAGTGGAAGTCAAGGTCAAAGCAGAGACAGGTGTAATGGCATAAACTGGTTGAAACAGTGATTTCTAGTTGAGGGCTGTTTACCAATGACTGTCAGAAACTTACTCTCTACAGAGAATAAATTAATGGCTTTATTCATGTGAATGGGGCAGCTTTCCCAAGCATAAGGCAGGAAACACAAGGAAGTTAGTGGCTAAGTACAGCTAATCAAAAAGCCCAAGGCTGAATTGATTCAAACTTTGCAAGTTGGTCTAAACTGCATAGGTTGAGCTGATAAGCAAGTGATACATATTCACTTTTGATTCCAGAAACACAGCCACATGCCTGAATCTGGGGGATGCTAGCTAGAGCCAGCCCTCCCTGCTCAACTGGAGCAGACAGCTTGTGCCAAGCCTAGCCCACCCACCCTTGGAGGTGGGGTTTGTGGGGAAGGTGTGAAGTATCCTGGGATGCTGCGGGAATGTGAGTTAACATGAACCTGGAGGCCGTCTAAGACACAAATTCCATAAACCAATTTAATCAAAATCAGCTAAGTCTGATACTACATCCATCCAGGTTTACTTTAAACTAGCTTTGGCCTTTTGAAAGTGGTTTATGTTCACTGAACTTTTTTGTGCTACAGATCTGAAACAGCTTCTGATAACTTATACTGGTTTAGGTGTAACTTCTGTCCCTAGCCTGTTAAAAAGGCAGGCAGTCGAGATTGGCATTGGTGGCAGAACAGAAGTAAAGGGGCAGTATTTTAATGAAAAATTAAGTCTGCGTGTAAGAACAAGACTCTATGATGAAGGGCATTAAAGATAGTGACAAGAAACTCACATATGACAATGTGAAGGGAAACAACAAAGTGACAGGAAGAGGAGGAGGTGAGGCTATTTCTAGCAGTTGTTCTGAAGTACTCTGTTGTTTGTTCAGGTAATTAGATTTTCTTCCTTTCTTTCTCATTGTATTAATTTTGCCCCCTCATACACCCAGTTCTCCGCTATTGACATTTAGTAAAGTCCGACTAATTGAAGGTCTGGCTGAAATAATTTAACAGTGAAAGGTACCCTTGCTATCATAGTCACTGGGGTGAGAATCCCTAAGCCAAAAGTCACAAGTTAAAACTATTGAATTATAAATGAACTGGCAGATATATACCCAACTTTAGGAGGTGGTTATTTCATAAATATACATTTTCAGGGGTGATATTTTATTTGAGGTAGCACAGAATTATCATGAAATTACATTACTTGTGTCAAACTATGAACTGAAGGTCTAGACAAGTACACCAGAAAAATATGGATCGACTTACTGTTGGAATAGCTCAAGTATTATAAGTAAAATATATTTGCAGCCTGTGACAGGAGTATCAATATTGGAGCCTTTCTGGGAGTGGCTCCACCCTCCTGTAATGGGCCAACCACCTGCTTACTCGTCTGCCACGCCTTGATCTTATTTGATTAGAAGATGGTTGTAATCAGCGGGAGGCTGCCCATTTTTCTGCTCCCCAGTGACAGGGCGCGCTACCTGCGGCTCCTTTTCCTCCTGTACACCGCAGCCCAAGCCTCGCAGATGGAGTGACATGGTTTGACCTGGGCCTTGTTGTTTTCTGGCCCTCCTCTCTACTCCCGGGGCTCCCCGCTGCCCCCTTCTCTCACTTGCTCTGGGGCTCCTCGCTGCCCCCTAGCTCTGGGGCTTCTCACTGACCCCCCTAGCTCCGGGGCTCCCTACTGCCCCCTCTCGTGCCAGGGCTTCTCCCTACTGCCCCCTCTCGCTCCGGGGCTTCTGGGCTGGGGCCAATGCGCCCCCTAACAAGGCTGCACCCTCTCTGGTGCCAGGAGTCCCCATGCTACTGTGGAGCTCCTATGAGGCCTCCTCCAGCCCTAATAGCCTCGCCCGGTCAAAACAGTAAACATAAAACATAAAGCCCCTGGGCTACAACATAAAAACTAGGCTGTCTGGTCAAACAAAAATCTACTCCCTACTAGAGAGCGAGGGGGCGGGGGAAGAAGGGCTCCACTAACCTCAGCAGTGACCAGGGGATGCTCTCATGGCCAGATTCCTCCTGTCTGTCTGAGCTGAATCCCTACTCCCACAGCTGCTGGAGAGGGACTACCCTCCTGGCCTCCTACCTGGGCTTAAGAAGGGATAAGCCCTGCCCCTTCCTGGCCAGCTGGTTTTACCAGTTGCCCCAGCAACCAGCACCTGTGCAGCCCTGGTGACTGGCAGCTGAGCCTCCCCCTTTCTGCCACTAGGGGTCTCCCTAGAGCAGTCTCCACTCTCAGGCGTGGGGCACCTGAGTGCACTGCGACACAGCCACATAAACATTATCTCATTTTTAATGTTATCTGGTGTTCTAACACTCTTTCTCTACCTGCACATTTCCTGAAGATGAGATGGCAGGAGATAGCATTAATGTTAAAGCATCAACAAAAATAGAAATTCACCTTTAAATTTCAATTGAGAAAAGCTCTTCCTGATCCCTTTTTGAGTCGCACTTAATATATAAATTTAATTAAAAAAAAAAATCCATTTCTCCTTTCTTCCTGCTATAGTTTTTGATCTGTTCCAATTTACCTAAACTTCAAGGCTTTTGTTCTTTTTTTTTTTTAAATTAGCATATCACCAGGTTTTCTAGGTGCTTCATTTATCTTTGTTTACTGTGCCTTAAAATCAGTCAAGGTATGCCTACATTGCAGTCACTGTACTCACTGCCTCTTGTGTGGGTTTAAACTACTTACCTCAGGTTCTTCTAGTACAGGTTTCTGTGGTGCTGCACCTATACTGTGATCTAGCCACCTGAGCATTTCCACAGCCTCCAGACACCTAGTGCTGAGCTTTGCTGTGCTGATTACATTGCTACTAATTCAGCTAGATAGTTTAATCCAGGGGTTGTAAACCTATGGCCCATGGACTAGATCTGGTCCATACAGCCATTTGAATCAACTTACAGATGTGGGCTTTGGTAGCATTAGGCAGCAGGGGGCTTCAGCAGTGGTTGCTTTCCAGTTTGCCACAGCAAGAAGGAGTGGTGGTAGGAGCTTTCCCTGTCTGCTGCAGGGAGAATTGGTGGCAGTAGGCTAGTGCTTCCTAAACTTTTCTTCAGCATGAACTCATTTATGGCCCCATTTCCTCAGCATGGCCCCTTGTTCCCAACCCACAGTTTCCCACCCCCACAACCCCGTCTGCTGATGCTGCAACTCCATTTGGGGTCATGACCCACAGTTTGGGAACCACTGCAGTAGGAGCTTCCCCTGTGCCACCATGGGGAGAAGCCTGGCAGCAAGCACTTTCTAGAGCTGCAGTGGCCAGGCCCTAGCTCCTGCCGCTCTAACCCAAAGGTCATGGAATGACTCCTGCATTTTCATCCTGCAGCCTAAAAAGGTTATCAACCTGGTTTAATACCATACATATTCAATTATAAGACTAGCGGGGCAGGTTTCCCATTTGACATGGGGAAAATTAAGCCTTGCCTTATGATTTTATACAACTTACCTTAAACCAGAAAATGCACAGCCAGCCAGCAGAGGGCACCCAAGCTTCCCTCTGTGTAGTGTTGCCCAGCTGGTGCAGGATCACTCCAAGGCACTGACTCTGTGGCTGCTCCAGAGAGCAAAAAAATTAGTGGGTGCTCAATACCCACGGAACTGCTTGCAGATGTTTAAAAAAGAAAAAAAGACACTTTACCAGAAGAAGCAGCGTGCAACTTCAACCTAGCTCTGCAGCATCTGAAAGATTGGGTGCTTCAGTGGGGCATTTTGGTGCTTTTAGCTAAAGCTGATTCGATCAGCTATTAGATAAAGGTACCAAAAAACCCCCACTGAAGTGCCTGATCTTTACAGATGCTGCAGAGCTGGGTAGAAGTAACATGTTGCCTCTTCTGGGCATACATGGGACTCAGCGCGGGAATGCACCAAGTTAAAAGCAAAGCACCAGTTTGGTTTTTAGTTTGGTTGGTTTTTGAGGGGTTTTAAGCACCCACCAGCAAAAAACAAATTTGGCACCCATGCTCCAAGTTGTTGCCTGCCAGCATGTGCTGCGTTGCTTTGGCATTCTCTGGTTACAGACTCCACACACAGCTCAAAATAACCTAGCAGGCACCAGCCAGACACTGTCCCCATAGCAGGCAGGTTTTCTGGTCAGCACATGCTGAGTCTCTTTCAGCAGCTGCCTCTAGGTGCCTCACCATGGTGCAGGGCTCTCAGTGGTAGTGGTGGCAGCAACAGCACCGAGCTTCTCTACCCTCTTGTGCCAGGTCCCACCCAATGGACCATGGAGGTCCCAGAGAAAGTGCAGCAGAGCTAGGGAGCTTGGAGCCCTGCAGTGAGCAGCCTGCATCCTCCCCCACCCCCATGGGTTCTGCTTGGCTCCACTCTTGCTGATCCATTGGGAAGGGGGGAAGAGGGGCTCTGTACTCTGCTCTCGCTGCAGCAGCCACCGCCTCCTATGTGTGGCAGCAGGGGGTTAGGGGGCTGTTGGCCCTAGTCCCAGGATTTATTTTACATCAGATAATTTGGGAGTTTTAAACAAAGGAAACCAGGATCTCTGTATGAGAAATACAGGAAATGAAAAGTCACGGGTTACAGTGATGTTAGCAGTGTTGGCAAATAGGAGAAAATTTTTCCCATGTGATTTTGAAATGCAAAACTCTGCCAAAATAAAAAATTGCCACCAGGAATAGTGGTTAGGTGCCTGAAATAGAGATGAACGTCGAGCAAACTGATGAATGACTTGTTAGATGTTGTGTGAAAGTGGAGACCTGGGGCATTGTTCAAGAAAAGAAGAATGTTA
>NW_017728911.1:18420300-18425247 GCF_001723895.1 Crocodylus porosus | reverse complement strand
TGCAACTCCATTTGGGGTCATGACCCACAGTTTGGGAACCACTGCAGTAGGAGCTTCCCCTGTGCCACCATGGGGAGAAGCCTGGCAGCAAGCACTTTCTAGAGCTGCAGTGGCCAGGCCCTAGCTCCTGCTGCTCTAACCCAAAGGTCATGGAATGACTCCTGCATTTTCATCCTGCAGCCTAAAAAGGTTATCAACCTGGTTTAATACCATACATATTCAATTATAAGACTAGCGGGGCAGGTTTCCCATTTGACATGGGGAAAATTAAGCCTTGCCTTATGATTTTATACAACTTACCTTAAACCAGAAAATGCACAGCCAGCCAGCAGAGGGCACCCAAGCTTCCCTCTGTGTAGTGTTGCCCAGCTGGTGCAGGATCACTCCAAGGCACTGACTCTGTGGCTGCTCCAGAGAGCAAAAAAATTAGTGGGTGCTCAATACCCACGGAACTGCTTGCAGATGTTTAAAAAAGAAAAAAAGACACTTTACCAGAAGAAGCAGCGTGCAACTTCAACCTAGCTCTGCAGCATCTGAAAGATTGGGTGCTTCAGTGGGGCATTTTGGTGCTTTTAGCTAAAGCTGATTCGATCAGCTATTAGATAAAGGTACCAAAAAACCCCCACTGAAGTGCCTGATCTTTACAGATGCTGCAGAGCTGGGTAGAAGTAACATGTTGCCTCTTCTGGGCATACATGGGACTCAGCGCGGGAATGCACCAAGTTAAAAGCAAAGCACCAGTTTGGTTTTTAGTTTGGTTGGTTTTTGAGGGGTTTTAAGCACCCACCAGCAAAAAACAAATTTGGCACCCATGCTCCAAGTTGTTGCCTGCCAGCATGTGCTGCGTTGCTTTGGCATTCTCTGGTTACAGACTCCACACACAGCTCAAAATAACCTAGCAGGCACCAGCCAGACACTGTCCCCATAGCAGGCAGGTTTTCTGGTCAGCACATGCTGAGTCTCTTTCAGCAGCTGCCTCTAGGTGCCTCACCATGGTGCAGGGCTCTCAGTGGTAGTGGTGGCAGCAACAGCACCGAGCTTCTCTACCCTCTTGTGCCAGGTCCCACCCAATGGACCATGGAGGTCCCAGAGAAAGTGCAGCAGAGCTAGGGAGCTTGGAGCCCTGCAGTGAGCAGCCTGCATCCTCCCCCACCCCCATGGGTTCTGCTTGGCTCCACTCTTGCTGATCCATTGGGAAGGGGGGAAGAGGGGCTCTGTACTCTGCTCTCGCTGCAGCAGCCACCGCCTCCTATGTGTGGCAGCAGGGGGTTAGGGGGCTGTTGGCCCTAGTCCCAGGATTTATTTTACATCAGATAATTTGGGAGTTTTAAACAAAGGAAACCAGGATCTCTGTATGAGAAATACAGGAAATGAAAAGTCACGGGTTACAGTGATGTTAGCAGTGTTGGCAAATAGGAGAAAATTTTTCCCATGTGATTTTGAAATGCAAAACTCTGCCAAAATAAAAAATTGCCACCAGGAATAGTGGTTAGGTGCCTGAAATAGAGATGAACGTCGAGCAAACTGATGAATGACTTGTTAGATGTTGTGTGAAAGTGGAGACCTGGGGCATTGTTCAAGAAAAGAAGAATGTTAGTGTTCGATTCCTTGAGTGGGTATTTAAGACCAGACGTGAAAGTAAAAGTTGGTCTGATGTTGTAGTCAGACATGTTAGTATTACATCTCAACTCCAAATACTAGATGTCCTAGTGAATAAGCCCCTTCAGGACCATTTACAGTGTCAGTAGTCAGACTGGCTCTTGGCAGAGAACCATGAGCTTACAACTGGTGGGACAGTTAAGAAGCTAACCATAGCACTACTTTGCCAATAGATTCTAACTCTGGGAAGGATCTCTTTAGAATCCATTATTAAAGGCTTCAAGAAGTTCTGTATATCTAATGCTAGGGCTGTGTGAAGCTTCGGTCCCTGATTTGATTCAGCAAAGATTTGGCCCAATTTGGTAGCCAAATCTCTGAACTTGAATAGAATCAAAGGGCCCTTTAATCTCTCCAAATCATGTCAGAACCCTAGGAATCGATTTGGAGAGATTCAGAAAGATTTGGATACTCGGACATAGAGACAGCTTTAAATGTTTTTTCTACAAATCTGTAGGTAGCAGGGGCTGCGATGCAGGGGCACATGGAGTGTCCCACGGCTCCCCCGTGTGTTTGGCAGCAGACTCAGAAGTGGAGCAGAAGCACTTTCGGTCCACTTCTAGGTCCACTGGGGAGCGCGCTGGGGAGCCCCCCTCCAGCTCAGTAACTGGTGCCTCCTGGGTCTGGGGGGGCACCCAGGTTTGCTGCCGAGCACATGGAGGCCCCCCTCCCCACGTGCTCCATGTGCCCCAGCTTCGCAGTCATCACAAGCTGCACCTGCTACCTCAAGGTATGTAAAAAAAAAAAAAAAACTTTTAAAGCTGTCTATGTCTGAATTGCTGATTCTCCAAATCAGCTTTGAATCTTCAGATTCAGATTAGGTTGAATTGAATCAGGGACAGTGATCTGAATCAATGAGTCGAATCACTGTCCTGGATTTCTGCCAAATCTGAAGCTGAATCGAAGAGAGCCCGCTTCACACACCCCTATCTAATGCCATGGATGGAACTGAAGACGGTGTTTTTGTGGGAAGCTGAGGGAGAAGCTGAGAGCAGTGAGGCATGTGAGAGTGAGGATGTATGTGAGAGTGACCAGTCCTAAGTCTGAGAAAGGAGTAGCACTTATCAGGTTCTGGGTAGAATCTAATATAGATTAAATTAACTTCATGTTTGAATTCAATTGAAGCTAATGTTCAATTTATGATTTACAGGTATTGTTATAGTAGTTGTCAGTAGGTCTGTTTATAAAAATAATCCCAAATTAAATTTTTTCCTTGTGTGGAATCTAATAATTGAAGGGTTATATTAAATTCAGGGTCATCTTAGATTTGCTTAAATATGTTATATATAGATTCTTGTATAGATATACCCTCAGATGCATCCAGCTTCCCCTACTGCTTCCTCCTAGCTAACTGATCTTCCTTCACATCCCAGTGAGACAAGAAATGGATCAGAATTCTCCGTGTGGTTCCATCAGCCATAGAAACAAAGTTAGGCCCTAGTCAGGCAAAGTGCGAAGCACCGCCTGGGAGCTGTTAAACTCTCTGTTTAGTTAGACCTGGAAGCACCTGGCACCTGGCAGGATCTGAAAGAAAAACTATGTGAATATAATAGAACACTGCTGGGAATGCTAAGCCCATGCTTTATATGCCAAACCTCCAGGGACTAGTTTGTCAGTCCTCAATTTGTTCTCAGCACTAATGAACTGCAATTCCATTTGTTTGCAGTACTAATTGGTATAGAGTTGGTAATTTTTTACTGGAGTTAGTTATCCGTGATTAAGTTTGGAGACTGAGCCACATCTGACCAAGATATAAGTATTCAAGTCTGGGGTTTGGCTTGGTTCTACGCCTATTTCTGAGTAAAACAGTCTTGATTTTTAAATGGAAATCAGTAGGTACCGTACTGTGGGGAAATAACAAAAATGAAACCTCTAAAACCAGCCCACTTTGATTCTGGAGGGAGATGATACAGAGATGCAATTTAAAGGAGACATAATAATTTAAACTTTACATATAATAAAAGTTTAAACTTCACATATAAGAAAAATACATTCTGTGCAGTGTATATAGTCATCCATAGGAAATATATAAATATTCAAAAGTATTGTATTTGGTAATTGTGTAAAATATCTGCAAATATAATGCTAATGAATTTTTTAATTTCTGCTATTGAAGCAAAAAAAATATTCTGCACTTTTTATTGAAAATATAATTGACTGGCTGAATGCATCTTAACACTGCTGTTTCTGTAATCAATTAAACTAGGTCATCCGGTACCATTTCTCTTCAAAGTACTAGCTAATGAGTAAATAAGGATTTTGCTGATAAATGTGTAATTTTATATATGTATTTTTATAGTTTGTAATAGGGGTATGCAAATCAGGCCATATTCAATTCAGATTTGGATTCGGATTTGGCCCAAATCAGGGACAGAGATTTGATTAGTTGATTCAGATCACTGTCCTGATTCAATTCAGCCAAATCCAAACCTGAAGATTCAATGCGATTCACCCATAGACACAGCTCTAAATGTTTTTTCTACATACCTCAAGGTACCAGGCGCAGTTCATGCATGCTGAGATAGTAGGATGGATGAAGTGTGCGGGGTGCTTCCCCATATGCTCAGTGGTGGATCCCCCTTTACCCCCCCAGCTTGGCGACTGCCTGTGGGGGGACCCTGGATGCCCACCCCGCACAGACCCAGGAGGCACCAGTCACTGAGCCGGGGGAGGGGGGGAATCCCCTTGGCTTCTGATCCACCTAGTTTGTAATGCTTACAAAATATATTTTAGCCAGAGTTCACGCCCATGTAAAACAACATTTCTATCTAATGACTTACTGATTTTTTTTTCATCCACCCAATAGAAAATGCACGTCTTCAGAAAGACATTGCAAGCTCTAATCTATCCAATGTCATCAACCACTCCTCACAACTTTGAAGTGTGGACAGCTACAACTCCCACATACTGCTATGAATGTGAAGGTCTCCTTTGGGGCATAGCTAGACAAGGCATGAGATGCACGGAATGTGGTGTCAAATGTCATGAGAAGTGCCAAGACCTCCTAAATGCTGACTGTTTGCAGAGTGAGTATTTCATGACAGCTGATTTTTTTAAATGCTTCATGTCTTCCGACATACTGTATATGCTGAAAGAGGCCAACTGAAGTGAAGGGCCAGATGTTCAGAAGTCGGTGGAATGGTTCTGTCTCACTGTGAGAGAGCGGGCGATAGGGGCGGCCATGAAACTCCCTAGCGCCACTCACCGTCACGTTAGGGTGAACGTAGCACCCTCAGAATCTCGCCCGCCACGACTTTGATGACTAATATATAGTATGGAGGCTGCCTGTTT
>NW_017728911.1:18386900-18419695 GCF_001723895.1 Crocodylus porosus | reverse complement strand
CACACTTGCCTCGGGCTGCTCAGCTCAGCCGCAGAGCTCCTGCTCCTGCGGCAGCCAGAAGGGAACTGTGAGGCAGGCTCCGGCCTAAGTTGTTTATAAAGGCCTGGCCCTGCCCCCTTCTGGCCACGTGACTCACCTGGTCACCCTGGCAACCGGCACCTGAGCTGCCTGGGGGATTGGCAGCTCTGCCAATCACCCTCACAGTCACGGGGCACCTATGTGACTCCGTGACACTCACATGAGCTTAGGACCCAACCAGAAAACTATGAGGTACCCGTTGATAAATTGTCTTGGTCATTTGACTCTCTTAGCCATTTGTGTCTGCTGATCCTTCTGTTTAGTTGCAATTAATATCTTATGACCCCAACACAATTCCTGTTTTCTCCTACAAACAACCTCACCAAAAATCATTCAAACTACATAAATAATTCCTTGTTTGGTTTGTGTTATCCAAAACATAGGTAAGCATCAGGATAAAGATGAAATGAATTTTGCCAATACTTATTATAGCCACAGTAATATACTTTCTGCAGTCATGTTACCTTATTACAATTCTCCTTGCATGGCTACACTGAAGATAGGCTAATGGTAATAAATACATGTGAATGCATCAGCAGTAAAAATGATGGAATTCTCCTGCTGAGAAATCTGCTGTTTGAAGTGGTTGTAATAAAGGAATCTTAGTGAATATATGTGGCCTGATACAATAAATGTTATACAACAGTTACATGGGGGGAGAAGGGGTCTTCAAATTTACCTGCAAAAATATAGAGGCAATTAAAAATTTGAACTACTTTTCTAAAGCGGTTATTTTTTTACAGCAGTGCCCAGGAGAAAATAATCTAAAAAAGAAGAAACCAAAATAAAATAAGGCAGAAAAAAGTATCTCTTCTTCAAAATAACAAATTGCATCCATTTAAGGTGACACTAAGGCCTCTATACACAGTACATGTATATGTACTGTAATTTACATCTCACTTTCTCTTTTGTCTGTTAAAATGACTTTGGACTCCATTTGGCTTTTATGCAGCATTGATGCTTCTATTGATTTAAAAATCTTAATCCCCATGGAATACCTGTACCAAATGCATTCTATTCTGAAGTAAATATTTATTTGTAATGATCCAGTGATGGAAATAATCTCTATCTCTGTCATGCAATCTAAAAGTTTCAGAACATTATGTATTTGTTCTAAAGTAATGCCAAAAAAGAAAAAAAGGTTATCTTGAAAAAAAGCAGCCTTGAATCAGAAGGAAGAGCTGCATTCAGTGGGGATTTTTTTTCCCACATCAAGTCACTCAATTTCTTACTAATGTCTATTCTTTCTTTGCTCAGATGGAGCTCAGTTAATAACTTAAAGGGACATTTCATTGACATAGATAACCAAATAAAGAAACCAAACTCCTTGCAACAGATTATGGTGTAAGCAGGAGGTTGCACTTATTGGCTAATTGAGGGATGCAACCCTTGTGAGGGATGCAACCCCAAAAGCAGAGTTTGCATTCAGTCTCATCTCAAATACTTGCCTCAGCCCATTCATCACAAATAAAAAATAAGTATCAATGAACAGTGCCTAAACCTGCTACTCAGTATTAAAGGACATCACTTTTTATTACAATCCTTCTAGCAGATTCTGGGGTTTTCACTTCTGACCCTGTGGTCATGATTAGGCTGAATCAAATGCCCCCTGCTAATATGGGTTATCCCACAGGACCACTACCACCTGGGAAGCCAGAAATTAGCCATGTTTTGCAGAGGACTGTTCAAGTTGCGTGGCAGGCTCTGACTCCACAGAACTCTGACTGCATGGAATTCCTGATTGAGAACCCACTAAGCCCTCATCAAATAGTGACATTCTTCATTCAGGGATATTACTGAGGACTGATACTTTAGGTCTCTAAGCTAAGCCCTCTGTTTGTCCCCTTAGTTCTCCCCTCTTAATATCCTTTCTGACCTAATTAACTGTGGCCCCCTTGGGCTGCTCTCCCAACCTGTCTTGGTGTTCCTCTCCATACCAAATGAGACTAATTTGGTAGTGCTTTATTACCCTGGGCACTCACTTTACAAATGTTTAAATGACTATGCAAGAAGTAAATATGGGTTCTTCCAACTTTGTGGGCCTACCAAGGTTATTTTGGTCCCTATCATTACTCCGCCTTATGTACATTTGCCATATCCTTGAGGGATTGTTGCAACAGATAGGTATTCAAGGCAGGCCTCTTCTCTTACCATGTTCTCTAGGACTGTGATGAGGAATGGCAGAGAGCTTCTTCTGAGCTCTGTACCATCTGGGGATTCCCATTTTGCCAGGTAGAGTCACAACAAGTCAGCTGTTCTAACTCAAAGGGACCATCGTGCAACAGAGATTTAGCAAATCAAAGAATATTTAACTTTGGTTCCACCTCATGGTTGAAACTATACTAATAGCATCAGTGTTTGACCCTTAGTAGTTCCACTACCATAGTTTCACTAAACAGAAAGAGCAAGTTTGCTTGTAAATTGTGTTCTAAAATCATGCTTTATACCATGTAGACTAAGGGTACATATAGACATTACATTTAAATCAACCTAACTACAGTTGGGTTAGTTCACATGAGGTGAGCTAACTTAGATTGGGAATGAGTTAACCCAATCTATCATACGTTTGCATACATTGAGAGCCCAGCTCTGGGATTGGGAGAGCCCAGCTGCTCGCCCCAGACCTGAGGATGTGCTTCTTCTAGCCCTCCTGATCCCACTCCAACCCCAGGTGGACAACAGACCCACCATCCCCCCTACAAACCCCCCCCCCCCAAAACCGCAGGCTCCAATCTTGCCTGCCTCTGCCCACATCCTGAGTTGCTTACACCAGTTTTTCTGCACAGCTCTCAGCAATGATTAACAGCTATGAATGCTTCTCGCAGATTGCATGATGTCAGCATGGTTTTAGGAAGATCTAGTAGAAGCTGCCTGCCAAGCCAGGACTCTCTTGGTCTGCTGTCTGGTACCATGTAAACCAGTACAGCCTGTTCTATGGTCAGGTTGTGAGCAACTAAACTGGTGCCCCCACTTGGGCTAGCCTGGGTATGTGGAAATGCAGCAGGACTAAAAACAAGATGTATCGAAGGGCAGATAAGCTTTCTGTGAGTCAACAGCCATCCATACCTAGAGTGGAGAAGAGTGCCACCAGGTCATTTTGCCCAAAGAATCCCCAGTGATGCACTGCATCTAAAGTGCCCCAAAGGTTGCACCAGCCTTGGAACTGACTTGACTAATAGAAGCGGCTTCCATACATTCTTCAGGAAATTTTGCTATTACTGGGTTTGATAGCGTTATGCTGGGGCTTTTCCAACCTGCTACTAATTCCAGAATCTGTATGCTATACAATAACACAAAGAAAAGTATCAGGATATTTAATTAGTGGCAGGAAATGATTAGCACTGTGGGGAATGATGTAGATATGATGTACATGTATTCACCCTGGGCCTAAGAGAGTTCTCTTCCTGGTTCTGGATGAGAGGGGCTTCTGAGTGACTAAATCCTTTTCTTCTGCCTTGGAACAGGAAATCCTCACTGGTTACATCTGACAGAGTGAAGGTAGCATGATCTGGCAAATATTTTAGAAACATTTTAATCATATTTAAGAATAAAATCTAAGATTTAATTCTCTGTCTGCAATAGTGAGTTTATATTCTTATATTTCAGTCTAATATTAAACAGCATGAAATATTATAGAGGACATTATAAGTCAAATGACTACTTGCACTGTATTCTTGACCCAATACCTTTCTCCCGTGCTTGGAAGAACCTCTTAGTTGTTGTTAGCCAACCTCCCTCCTCCTCTTTAGCAAGCATCATCTAAAAATCTCTCTTCTGTGAAGTCATTCCAGTAGCTATGATGATGTGCCAGTCAGTGTCTGTTCTGAATGGCAGTGCAGGACTGTTTTTTATCCTAGAAGCTCAATGTGACAGAGATGTTAATTTTGCTGGCACGGTTCACCTGTTCTATAGCACTATCATAAAAAAATCAGTCTGGAAGGGACCTCAACTGGATATCTATTTCAACCCCCTGCTCAAGGCAAGAGCATTCCTCTCTAAAACATTTCAGACAAGTGTTATTTCTAACCTGGTCTTGAAAACTTCCTAGAATGGAGATTGTACAGTATACAGTGACAATTCTGTGTAGACTAACAACATTACACCTAATTTTGGGTAACTTCAGACCTGAATTCAGGCTTGAACTTTGTGACTCCATTTCTACGTTGGACACCTGGGCTCGAGTCTATTTTTTCTTGTTCATGTTGAAAATCACTAGAGTAAGGACTGAGGGCTCCCTGGGGTGTCTGGAAAAAGCTCTCAGATGTACAGAATTTATTTTTAGTGGCTTGGTTTCTGGTCCTTGAGAGAGTCATAGTTCAAAGAAGCCCTGATACTGAAAGAAGTTCTGCTCAGCCACTAGCCAAGTAAATTCAGTAGAAATAAATAATGATCTAAGACATTGGTTTTAAATCTGTGGCCCACAGACCCCTGGGGGTCCGCAGATTATGTTCAAGGGGTCCACAAAAGATTACTCTGATCAATCAAAAGTATGTGAATACCCACGCTTACAATCCAAAGGCATCCACACCTTTATTTGAACTTTTTTTTAGGGATCTGCAAATAAAAAAAAGGTTGAAAATCACTGATCTAAGATTCAGCCCCCAGATATCAGTCTCATGCAAGTCTTACCTATTTGATCCATAGAACCTCTGAACAGAAACCACTTAGGGAGAAGAGTGGTCACAGAGATGTCTTCTTGTGAAACGGCTTAAGAATTGAACAAATCTGCTGTCATTCTGTAGTAAGAAATAATATGGAAAGCAATGAAACTGCTTAAGCACTTAGGTTGGAAGGCTGTTTATAAAGGTTACATTTTTCTAGGTTTAATCTGGAATAATCTGTAGTCTGAATTAAAATTAGCTCCAGTCCAAATTAACTAATCCTCACTGAATGAGGATTAAAGTTAATGCATGCTAGGGCAATCCAAACTGGGCAATTTAAACTGTATTGATTAACTTGTATATACAGGGTTGCTTTTAGGAAAACCAGTCCTTAGGGAGTCAGATAAGCATTCCTTAGGAATGCAGGTAAGCACTGCATATATTAAACCCCACAAAGGAAACTCAGCTGAGTTTTTGGAATGCAACAGAGGATATCAGGCACAAAGTAACACCTTTACAAAGTCAAATGTGCCAAGAACACCTCACTGTTACTAAGTATCAGTGTCCTGACTAGGCCCCCAGCCCTGCCCAAGCACATGGGCTACTGGTCTGTGAAGAAGGGGGCAAACTACCTTGATCATCTATTAACCCTTAATTTGAACTGAAATTTGAATCAAACTGTGTGATGTGAATCAGTTAACACATCTTAGAAAACAGTGATCATATCTACAAATGGCCCAAGTTATCAGTACTCTGTAAGATTTCAGGTCTTTTTACATGGGGCACTTAGCACTTTAGATTATAGTAAGAATTAACACAACTCAGAAAGCTTTCTCTGCTGTTGCACATTAATGCTTACTACTAGCTAGATATAGTTTATACTGCACACTGGAGTCTTGAATCAGCTCTGATACCATCTCAGGGCTCAGACCAAAAATAAACCAATTGCCCTGGGATGGCATCAGAGCCAGTTCAAGATTTCAGTGCAGTTCCAGGGCTGAGATTTTTTGTCTCAGCCTAAGGATGCACTGGAGCAATCCCATGCTGCTCCCTGACTCTGCAGCAGGTCCCAGGGACCCTGTTTAGAGGCCAGTGCTATAGCAAGGTGGGGGGCAAGCAGGACGACTGCCCCAGGCGCCAAAGCAAAGGGGTACCAACAGGAGCAGCTCATTTGGGGATGGCACAGGGGTGGGGAGGAGGGCAGCTCCCACCACTGCATACGCTCCCAGGCAGGGGTCGTGTGACCCCCGATCTGGCTGTGAGGAGAGAGTGGGCTGTTGCTGTGGGCTTGCCCCAACCACCAAACTTCCTAGCTACAATACTGGCGGAGGCAGAGAGCATCAGGGGACCTGGGACTGAGGACCCAACCGTAGGGCTCCCTGCTTCCATAGCAGGTCCCACATTACTTCTCTCTGTGACTGGACCCAGGGACGAGCACAGAGGCAGGGAGTGGTGAGATCCAAGTCTCACAGTCCTCCCTGCCCCTGTGCTAAGTAAAACACAGGGTCCAGCATGGAGGCAGAGTGCCACAGGACATGGGATCCAGTGTGGAGGCATAGAATAGGAGAGTCCCCACCCTCCCACCACAGCACAGGGGGCTTTGACTGACAGTCAGCTGTTTGTTGGTCAAAGTCCCTCCACTACACTGGAGCAGGTTCAAGACTCTGGTACTGTGGGAGGGTTGGGACTGACAATCAACTGTTAGTCAAAGCCCCCCCACCACAGTGGAATTTAAATTCACTCAGATGCCATGGAGGGGCTTTGGCTGGCAAACAGCTGATAGTCAGTCCCAGCCCCCCCCCCCCAACTAGTCTCTGATCCTATTATGTCTGTGGAACAGTTAGATGTTCAGTATGTGTGAAGTAGCAGGATCTGGAGATACTCCTCGCCAGAAAAGTCTTAACTTTGCTACACTAGATAGCACTTAGCATGTGTTTACTGCTTGAATGTAATGCTAGTGTTTTAAGTACAGTAAAAATGTGCTAAATGTACAACAACCCCCTGAGCTGTGTGTGTGAGGATATCTTAAACTTGCACTTTCTTACATCTCGATTTTGGCTGTTTTACCTAGCAGATTCATCTGTTGTTGCCTGCTTGTGTGTGTATGCATTCCTTTTACTCAGTTCTGCTACTTTCCATTTAGTCATTAATATAGAATTTAAATGACTTATATATGATTTATCATCTCTGAATCTGGATTATTACCTGTAATTGTTGATGGGCCCAATATATGCCTAGTGTATATCCATGGAAGTCTGATAGGCACTTTTGTTTTCTATTTCTCATTTACTGTACTCATGTTGTGTATATTTAAAATAAGTTTGAGTTTAAAGATTGAAAATAATCTTTGGCTTGACTTTATCAGCATTATAGATCTATGACAAATATTAACACCACATCCACATAAGTACAAACATTTGGTAGGCTTGTTTTTAACATTTTCACAGTACATAATACAGTACATAATCCTCTGGAATTAGATTATAAGCATAATAGTCAGGGTTCTTATTTTTTTAATACAGCATCTGCCAATCCGTCTAATCTACCTATCCTTCTCTTTTCATAAATTGACAGATTTTGAGGTCAGCAGGATCATCTAGTCTGTGCTGTAGTCAAGTACAGACCTAAGTAATTCATCCAGTAATGTGTGCGCCACCTGAATCCAGATGCTGGCTGGCCAGAGCCACACTCTGGCTGCCAGCCAGACTCCATGCACCCAGATTGTCACCTCTGAAGCCCTGGGAAGTCCCCAGGACCCCAGGTAAAGCTGTTGGGGCCAGCCCAGAAACTGGCACCAGCCTTCTCTACCCCACACAGGGCAACTTGCCATGCACCAGAGCATGCATACAGGTGTGTTCCCTGGGGACAAGTAGCAGTGGCACAAATATATGCTGTTGCTATCTGTCCCCAGGGAAACTCACGTTCCTGCTCAGAGGGATGCACCCTTACAGTGCAAACCATAGATAAAACTATTTCATATACATAGGAGACCCTAAAACTTTTCTCTCTTCTGAATGTCCATGAATTCCCAAAAGCACCATAGTGATTTAAAAGCACAGATGTTGTTGATTTTCACTTAGGATACAGTATTTCAGCACTGGCCTCATCACTAACACATACCTGAGAATAACTCCTGCCAAGTTCTGTTTGAGACATTGAAAAACAATGTTAGCCATTTTTACCATAGCACCAAAGTGGGAGCTCATATTCTGTTGGCCTGTATGCCACATCCATCACCATACTATCTAAAACACCTTTTACAAATATGAAGCAAACCAGAGGCATGCATGTCTAAGGTAGAGGTATCCTTATTAGTTTCCCTTCTCACTTAGCCAAAGCTTAGGCAGTCTTGAAAAAGTGAACACTTAGAATGTGTCCACACAGGTGTGTACATGCAGTTTGTGGTGCTTCAAAGCACGCACATTGCACATGCATGCATTCACCATGCTGCCAATTAGTATCACGGTTGTGGGGGTGAGGGGGGTGGTTATACCAGGATGTCCAGGTGTCAAAAAAAAAAAAATGTCAAAAAAAAGGGGGGTGGTACATGGCAGTAGAATGCACTACCTGAAACCAGAGCCTGGCCCGCCAGACCACACTCCAGCTGCTGGCCATATTTTGCACACCCAGATCAACACCTCTATAGTACTGGGAGGTCCCCAGAACCCCCAGTAAGGATCTTGGTGCTGGCCCTAGGCTCCTCTACTCCACCCAGGGTAACTTGCCCTGTGCCAGAGTGCATATGCAGGTATGTTCCCTGGGGACAAGTAGCAGTGGCACAAATATAATGCAGTGCTCTTTGCTGCCCAGGGCTGTGGGTCGAACTTGATGATCTCTTGAGGTCCCTTCCAACCCCTAATAACTATTAGTATGAAACTATTTGCCATTGCTGTTTATCCCCAGAAGAATGTATGTTCCTGCTTGTAGGGATGTGCTTTTACAGTACAAAACATAAATAAAATTATTTCGTATTCATATGGGGACTGTTTTTCAAATATAGTCACAAATATTTTAGGATATCCAGATTATATGTTTGGTACTCTAAATAGCATTTAGAGGTCAGCTTATTTGAAATTTGGATGCTCCCTCTTTAAAGTTTAAAACAGTTAAAGTTCCATCAATAAAATGGTGTCAGTCAACAATATTAAAAAAAAAATCTCTTTTAAAATAATGTTATTCATTTATTGATATAGTAATGAGCAGTCCAATAAGTTGAAAGGGCCAGATCTGTACCTGTTTTGATTTCTTTGTACCTGTTACCACATATTCATCAGAGAATCTGCTCCAAGGTTCACTTTTAAGGGGTTTTAATAGGGTTGTGTGAAGCTTCAGTCCCTGATTCGATTTGGCGGAGATTCAGCCAGATTCAGTGGCAGAATCTCTGAATCCTGAATCGAATCAGAGGACCCTTTAATCTCTCCAAATCAATTCAGAAATTCAGACAGATTTGGCAATTCGGACATAGATACAGCTTTAAATGTTTTTTCTACATACTTCTAAGTAGCTGGGGCTCTGAACACTGCAATGCTGGGGAAGATGCAGCATCCCACAGAAGCACAGGGGGCTCCAGATTCAGATTCGGCTGAATCAAATCAGGGACAGTGATCTGAATCAATGGATCGAATCACTGTTCCCAATTAGGGCTGAATCTCAATCGAATAGGGCCCATTTTGCACAGCCCTAGTTTCTAACTGTTTTCACACTGTGCTAACTACTGGGATGAATTGGTGTCTGAGCTACTGCAGTTTGATTTTATGCAAATACTTTTAGTGTTGATTGTTATTCAGGAGAAATTAGTTGAGATTTAATGCCATGTCTGCCAATCCATCTAATCTAGTTATAATTGATACATTAATGAATTTTGGACATTAAGACAGTATCCCAACTGACTTTTAGATCATGGTTTTAAAAAATATCAGTGCTCTGTTAATTAGGCCTTTCATCTTTAGCAAATTTCAGTTTGTAGAAAAAGCTACAGTATTAAATCAGAATTGATTTCTGTCATGTCAAGTTTGGATCCATCCCTCAGATAAAACAGAATTGTTAATTTACAATTTACAATATAGGAATTGTCTTAATATGTTATCTTAATTATTATAATTTATATTGCATGGACAGGACTCTTGATGGTTTGGCAGGATCACAGGATGTAACAACAGCTGTGTTCAATTACAGTTTTTGTTGCTTTTTCCTGTAAAAGTTTGGAAATTATGCTTTAATAAATGTTCAAATTTATCTGGATTGTCTAGAAGTAAATAGAGGTATCTACAGAGACACACTGCTGCTGCTATGAATGCTTCTGTGATTTGTTATTACATTTGCCTAAGTCTATTCTTATTAATGGAAGACAGACAGTGATGAAAAATGCCACAAGTTGCTTTCTGATGTCTGGCAAGCTGTGTAAGGTCAAAGTTGCAGTATTTATCACATTGTCAGTGCACCTCAAAAGCCAGTATTTATCTAGATCATTTAAAGTGTTGCCAGCTTGTATATTGTTTTCCTGGCAATTAACTTTTGTGTGCTCAATTTTTTTTTTCCTGAGAATATCTCATTTTTCAATGTGGAAGATTTTTACTTATTGAAATGCCAGTCATTGACCTATATCTGCCTCAATGTCTAGCACCCAGAAATAGTTGTGCTGTAGTGTCACAGTATCTATGTTGTTTGGCACTCCAATCTCTCCTCAACCCATGCCTTTTTAGCCTTTTGCTGTGGCTCAGACTATGCCTTCCTTATGGTTATAAATATATCAGCCTCTGCTCATTCTTGTAAAGTGCCTACAACCCTTCAGGCACAATAAAAATAATGAAAAGCAAACTAGAAGATGATTAGGATAAATGAGACTATAAGACTCCATTGAGATCCTGTATTGGTAGAGTAACCTTTCCAGGATGATGGCTAGATTGATAGTCTCTTCTTTAAGTCTAGCAATCTGAGACAGCATTAAAGAAAAATATGATTAAAACAAAATAACAATGGTATTCTGGAAGAGGGATTGTGCTCCAGCAGATGGATCACAGAGCAGAAACTTTCTAACTACTAAGCAAGTTCCTTGATGTCATTTTATCTTAATTTCAGCATTTATTTAAAAAAAAAAAAAAAGATTAATAATGCACACAGTATCTCTTTGTACCTCTCAGGAAAATGTGTGAGAAGGGCAAACATTATCTAATTAGCCTCGCACTTTAGCAATGTAAACTGCTCTACTGCTGTTAATAATCATGATCCTTATGATGTCCTGTGTTACAGTAGATACTAAAAGAGCACTTCATGGCAGAAGGCCAGGTGAGGTGGCCAGAAGACCTGATTACTATGATCAGAATACCAAAACAAGCACAAGGCAGCTACAAACCCCTGTCTTTGTCTTTGATTTTTGCCATGCAAAACATCTCAGTGAAACCAAGGATCTACCTTGGCTCCCTGTTTGTTATGTAGGTTATATTTCCAACGACAGTTACATACAGTGCTTACTCTTAGAAACAGAAGTAGTATATTTTTAACACAGGCATTTTTGAGGGCTTCCACTGTACTTCTAATAAGAACTTTTTAGAACTCAATATTTTTGTGCAGCCAAGTGAGAAATGGGCAAGTCTTCTCCTCTCCTCCCCCTACCTGCCCCCCCACTGCGATAGAATCAATATTAACTGATTTTTGTGTGGCCGGCATTCTATGGGGATTTAACAGTACAGTGTGAAATGGAAAGAAGCTGCGAGATGTGGCAGTGCCATTGCCAACTGAGAATAATTTAAAGGTCTCTTCTAAACTAAACCCACGAATCAGGGAGCTGTAAACAATTTCCCCAGGCGTGCCCAGAGCAAGGTTGAAAATTGAGAGCTCCCTGTTTTAGGAATAGCATATGCTGTTGTGTTGTGTGGTGGGTATTGACTAGGGCTGTGCGAAACAGCACCATTTCATTTCGACTTGTGTTTCACCGTTTCAAAAGGACAGTTTTTCATTTTGTTATTTTGTTTCGTTTTAAAGAACTGTTGCATTTTCTTTAATTGAAACTTTTGCTGTTTCGACATTTCACCCATAGGCTATAATGGGGAATCATGAAAATGCCTATACCTTTGTCATTTCTTGCATGATTCAGATAAAAATTGCAGAGCTGGTAGCCCCTTCTGAGGGCATGAAGCCTGCCAAGTTTCAAAGAAATAGGTGCAAGGTTTTATTAGAAAGTGCACCTCAAACCACTAAAAGCAAAACTTGTGTCACTTGCCAGCAGCAGCAGCCTCCTGTCATCCTGCGCACAGAGCTTAGGGCCCGCACCCCCAGCAGGAGTCCAGTAGCACTGGGAGGGCAGGTTGAGCTTGGTGGGGCTGGCAGAGCTGTTTGGAGTGCAGTCCTGGCTCTTCCCTGCCTCCCGCCGCTGGGCTGCACGCCGAGCAGCTCCGCCAGCCCCATGGAGCCAAGCCTGGTGGTGGAAGGCAGCAGAGAGCCATTGACCACGGCTGCACTTGGAGTCAGGGCTGCTCTTGGAGCAGCTCTGCCACTGGCTCTGCTGCCGCCACCCGCCACCAAGCTGAGCTCAGCCCGGTAGGATGCAGGGGAGAGCCAGGGCTGCACTCTGAGTGGCTCTGGCAGCCCCACGGAGCTAAGCCTGACATCGGGAGGTGGGGGAGAGCCACTGTCCAGGGCTGCACTCCAGCAGTTATCTGGTTATCTGACCCCGGCAGTTCTGCCACTGGCTCTCCACCACCTCCCACCACCAGGCTCAGCTCCATGGGGCTGGCGGAGCCACCCAGAGCACAGCTCTGGCTCTCCCCACCACCCACCACTGGGGTGGTTTGAAACTTAAAATGTTTCAAAACTTTCAAAACATTTTGAGTGCTCTCATTTCATTTTGAAGCTGTTTTGAAGCCTTTTGTTTCATTTTGATTTTGCTGTTTCGAGCTCAAAACACATCGAAATGTCTTTGAAACAAAACACCCCTTGATATTTTGCACAGCCCTAATATCAACACAAAATAAACAGGTTGATTTGGCACATTCTTTAAAATATGTTCAAAGTTTGGCCCATCCAATTTTTATATGATCTTTTATCTAGTATAGACAACAATTCTTCTCCTTGCTCTACCACTGTATTAATTTCAAAGTACTTCAAGACTGCCTATTGAGGAGGAGTTTGTGGGCTTTGACTATAAAAAGCTTGAACAAATTACTTGCTTCATTAAACAGGCACCAACGTTTTCTGGTTTGGAAAAAAAATGTTAATCCCTTATTTTAAGCAGCCTTGTCAGTATAAATATACCTGAAAACTGGTTGTTCATTCTTGTAAGCTGCTTTGCACACAGATTTCTGCATCATGCTGTATTATATTAGGTATTATACTGAAACCTGTTTTTGTAAGATGGTATGGGCTCCTGGGACCCTCATGAAAACAAGGTATGTATCTCATGTGGATAATAAAAATAGCAACATTTTAAATGTACACCAGGATTGGTATCAAAAGAGAAATGTGTATCCAAAATCAAATTATGTAATCCTAACTCAAGCAAGTCTTTTACTGTAGTCAAAGGCAAAGATTAATGTGGGTGATATATTTTATTGGGCCAACTGCATGGTTGGGATGAAGTTAGAAAAGCTTTCAAATGCAAGTCATTTTTCATCAGGGTGTTAAGTAAGGATATGGCAGACCTGGACAGGTTAGAAAAACGGGCAGAACACAATAGGATGCAGTACTACAAGGACAAGTGCAGAGTGCTGCACCTAAGGTGCAAAAATATCCAGCACACCTACTGGGTGGGAAGTGACCCTCTCAGCACAATAGAAGCAGAAAGGGATCTTGGAGTCATAGAGGACTCCAAGATGAGCATGAATTGTCAGTGTGATGAAATCATCAGCAAAACTAACCACACTTTATCATGCATCAGCAGATGCATGACATAGAACCAGGGAGGTGGACACTTCCCCTTCGTGTAGCATTGTTCTGACTGCAGTTGGAGTACTGCATCCAGTTTTGAGTGTCGTACTTCAAAAAGGATGTTGATAGACTCGAGAGGGTCCAGAGGAGGGCCACTTGTATGGTCAGGGGCTTACAGGACAAGCCCTATGAGGAGAGACTGAGGGACCTGGACCTCTTCAGCCTCTGCAAGAGAAGGCTGAAAGGTGATCACCTAAAAATTCATTAGGGCGATGCATGAACCAATTACCACAGAACAAATGACTCATCAGAAGTTTCTTCTGCCCCTTTAACGCCACATAGTTTGTTCATCTGTCTGAAATGAGTAGTGCAGAATTTGCCCTATTCTGTTTTCATAGTAAAAATAAAAAATCAATTGTACCTATTTTTCAGACTGGTTGCAAAAACAAATGAAGTTTCCATCACATCATTGGGATGTTGTGTATAACTTCTTTGTTTTGGTCTGTCATCTTGCCTTGCATGCCAGTCTTTGTTTATCGTGTGCTCAGGTGAGGTGTCCTGCTCAGTAATCCCAGCAGTCCCACTTCTCTACACCCACTGGGCATTTTTACACATGTTGTGGGATGCAGTGCTGGGTACTTTAATTAGCCAGCTGCACTAATAAAAAGCATCTGCATGTTGCATGTATCAGTGTTGCCACACATCCCCAACCTGAAAAAATGGCAATGGGGCACTTTGAAGTAAAGCTCATCAAACATGTTTTATTTCAAAGCACCTCTCCATCATTTTTTCAGCATGGAGGTGCACGGTGACACATGTGACACAGAAGGCTGCTGGAGCACAGACTTGATTAATCAAGTCTGCTGTGATGATTTCCAGCATGTCGGAGCAAGCTCCACATATGTGTACATAGGAGCTGACTGTTTCTAGCATAGCTTTGACCATGCATGTTGAATGTTTCCATCCTCATCTTCAAATTCACATTCTTCTCAAAGCTAAAAGAACAAGCTAACTGTATCAGAAAAATACCAAAGTTTTCAAAATACAGAATGTTATGATGGAGATCTGGCAGATCAGCTTTTGTCTGACAGAAACAAGAGAACTTTACACGAAGGTAAAGCTGGCTCTAGAGTGCCACAATGATCAGTAAATACTTTCATGCAGGTTAGTACCTTCACAGCTCTATCAGTTCTCCACTCATTCCAAGTTCAGCTCTTGACTGTGAAGAATTTTTAATGGTTTGCTCCTCAGTGGGCGCATCTACATGAGAGACTACTGCGCAGTAGCAACAAGCTACTGCACAGTAGAGTCTGAAAAAAAACCCATGTGGTGATGGTCTTGTGCAGTCACTTGCTGTCATCTGTTTTATGTGCAAAGGAGGGTCTAGCAGCTTTCCTGTCCAGAGCAAACTTTCTTCCTTTTAGTCAAATCACGTGAACAAAATAATATGGAGATTTTACTGTCCCCTATTTTGTTTTCTTCTTCAGCTACTTTTACTGACTGTAGATAAGTGCTAGTCTTAAGGAAGAATTATGGCGCTGTCTTCTACCACCTCACACATTTAAGGAGCTAAGAGTAGGAACAGACATTGCATTTGTCTTTGGACAAGTTGTCCCTGTGTTTGTTTTGGATCATTGTGTACATGCATTGCCCTACTAATCAGGGTTTAGTCAGCACCATTCTCATGAGCTTCTGAGTCACCAGAAATCCCCCAAAAGTTCTGGTCAAAGGTTTCTCCCTTTCAGAATTATGTTCTATAATTAGATTTCCTTCTGGGATGCATCAGCAGAACAGAGCATCACCTTTATCATCTTGCTTGGACCAACATGGAGTTTATAAGGTGGTTTTCTACAATTATGACATTTGCATAGCATTGGATGAAGTGGACTTGGGTTCATAAAAGCTTGTTCTATGTGTATATCTTATTTAGTCAGTCTATAAAAGTGAATATCTACCCTGCCTTCTGACTGACTTCAGACTAACACAGCTAACTACCTCTCCCCATTTTATTGATGCAAGATCTATTGATATTGCTGACTCCTAATGAAGGAAGATCGCTCATTTTTCTCTTGGAAGCAGGCACCTGGTTGTCATGACCATTGTGCACAGTCCCATCATTCTGAGTTTAATGTTAAATTATAAGGTGGTCCCTTGATTGTTTTTAAGTAAGTTATCTTCTGTTTCCTAGAGGCAGGATTTCTTGCCAAATTTCCTAGTGCTATAACTCTTGGAAGAAATTTCCTTAATTTTTGTAATATATTGCAAGCAACATATAACATTCCGGGTACCCATGGAGCAGGTCCTCATGGAATCCATTTTGAAGCACCTTGAGGAAAACAAGGTAGTTAGGAACAGCCAGCATGGAGTCACTCAGAGCAAGTCATGCCTGAATAACTTGATTTTTTTCTGTGATAAAGTGACAGGCTCTGCAGATGGGGAGAGAGCAGTGGATAAGACATATCTTTACTTTAGATACAGTCTCCCACAACATCTAATCAACAAACTAAAGTGGCGCAGGTTAGGTGAAAGTGCTATAAGGTGAATAACTAGTTGGACCATCATGCTCAAGGAGTAGTCATCAGTGACTCAACGTGTAGTGGGGCTCTCAAGGAGCCGCCCTGGGTCAGGTATTGTTTAGCATCTTCATAACTGTTTGAACAAGGGGATTGAGTTCATCATTTGCAGGTGATACCAAGTTGGTTGGAGTTGCAGGTACTCTGGAGGGTAGGACTAGATTCCAGAATTACCTGGAAAAACTGGAGGAATGGTACAAAATCCATCAGATGTATTCAGTAAGGAGAAGTACAAAGTGGGATAGAATAACTGCTAATTGGCTAGACTGCAGTCTTGTAGAGAGAGACTTTGGGTTACAGTGGACCATAAGCTAAATGAGGCAACAGTGTGCTCCTGTTGCAAAAATACCCAATTGTAAACTGAGTTGTATTAGCTGGAAAGTCTCTTTCAAATCAAAGGAAGTAATTTGTCTGCTCTATTTGGTATTGATGAGGCCTCACCTGGAGTATTGTGTCTAGTTTGGGGATACAGATAGCCTTTTCTCCAATAGCCTCAAACTGCAGCAGAGGAAAGTTAGGTTTGAGATTAGAAAGAACTTTATCACTACAAGGGTGGTTACACATTGGAACAGGCTACCTAGGAAGTTACAATATCTCCATTCTTGGAGATTTTTAAGAGCAGGTTAGACATACACTTGGCTGGGATGTTTCAGTCGTGGATAATCCTGGCCTGAACAGGGGACTGGATTAGATGATCTCATCAGGTCTCTTCCAGCCCTAATTTCCTATGATCCTATGATCCTGTAAGTAAAACACAAATCCATCCTACTAGTCTTAAAGCAATAGACAATCTCAGGGATGTAAGGTATACATTTAAATATTCCTGATCAAAGTTTATAAAAACAAAAAAACAGCCCCTCCACACCCTGTGGATTAACAAGAGCATTTGAAACAATGTTAGTGTCATCCAGTTAAGTAATATAGGTCTCCTTAAACCATAGGATCTTTAAATAATTGTGTATCAATTCAACACACACGGTTATTAAGAGTACTACTGCAGCAGCTGCTTTGAAGAACAGTCCATAACATGAAGCTCCATATAATTCAAGTAAGAGTATAACAATAGGCCTGACCAGCAAAATGGATACCAGAATACCATTCCTCTTGTGTAATGGTACTTTTGCTTCTTGTTTGTAAATTTGGGAAGAGCTATACTCCATTATTGTACATAGTATTGGCTAGAGCAAGGATGTCAAACCTGGCTCATGGTTCAGTGTCATCTGGCCTGCAGGGTTCCTAGAGAGGCAAGTGACACTCACAGCTTCCTGATGCTGTTTACCCCACCACTGCTCGGTCTCGATCTGGTTCTCAAGGAGCGCCATGGTCCAGACCCAGCCTCGGGGTCCTGGTGAGTTTGACAACTCTGTGAGGATATAGTAGAAAAATCCAAACATGATCATACAATCTCATTTAATATAACATCCCTGTGTTTGACCTGTTTAATATAATGTCTTCATATGTTTTCACCCATTGCATTTTTCCCCCAGGAGCTGCTGAAAAGAGTTCGAAACATGGTGCAGAAGATAAAACCCAGAATATTATTAGTGCTATGAAAGAAAGAATGAAGATCAGAGAGAGAAACAGACCAGAAGTATTTGAAGTGATCCAGGAAATGTTCCAGATTTCCAAAGAAGACTTCGTACAATACACAAAGGCAGCCAAACAAAGTGTGCTGGATGGGACATCCAAGTGGTCAGCCAAAATAACCATCACAGGTGAGATAATTCCAGGGGAATTTCACACTGAAATTTTCTATGTACTTGAAGCAAGCTTTTTCTTCTCTAGTCCAGTTGCCCTAAATTAGATTTTGTTGTGTCCAAATTGAACTTGTATATTAAATTTTCTCTGTGCAGTATTCTTAACTGGTGGATTCAGTCACATATTAGCTGGCAATAGCCAGAAAAAATCCTGACAGTAAAGTAATTGTATATATCATTCCTCACATAAAAACCATCCTGCTTTCTAAATGGCTTATTTTCACTTGTTCTGCCTCCAACCAACACCTTCTACGTTCAAGATAATTTTTTTGCCAATGTTGATCAATTGCAAGACTTATAGTTGATGATCTCTTTGATGGGTTTTTAATGACTAAAATACTAAAAACAATTCCAATCCCCTTCGATTTGAAAGTCCCCATCCATTTGTGCTGCTTGAGTAAGTATGTGTTCCAGTTAAATGATGTTCACTCAGGGAGACCTGTGCATTAAGCACATCTGCTCACCATTGCTGCCAACTGTTCTTAATCTTTGCATTTGACCAACCACTCACAAAGATTCCCTGTTATAGTTCAAGAACCAAGCTCTTAATGCTTTATACATTTATGTTGCTCAATTGATATCAGCACAGGAAACCTCCTATACAATGAAACTTTCAGCTGATTGGACAAATAACCTCCTTGCATATGAAAATAAAGGAAAAAATAAGGATTGAAGTCAGAAGAACTAGAAGCCAGTGATGTGAAAATTGAAAGGGTAATGAATTTGATCCAAATCAACATGTAAATTAAGCTTAATTTATTTTTAGTAGCATTAAAAGTAGTTATCCATATTCCCACATTAAATGTGAATTATATAATCCATTCCCCTTTAGGATTTCCATGTTCCTATCACTGGGCATCAGAAAATATGTTTTTAGCTCTTTCTAGCGTTCTAGCATTTACCACCCACTTATAAATAAAATAAATGAAACAAATGTTTTGCATTCTATTAAGTATTAATGCATATTTAAGAAACATGCCTAGAATTATATGTTTGTTTTTTTCCTGATAGCAGCTTGCAAACTCATGTGCTTAATTTTTTTCCGTGCTCTTTGTGTACACCGAGCTACATTTTCCTAATGTAGTTTAAAGTGCATTTCAATCAACCCAGCCATTTGCTGCATTTCTTCAGGGTAGGAAATCCATGCATAGTGCTGGGATGTGCAAGAATGTCCTTGTTAATGGTCTTTTCAGTTAATTAAATGAACAGCCCAGCCTACATTATTATAACACGTTACTGAGTAAATATGTGAATGCAGTCATACTTTACCTGCTGGGTAAAATACAATGATGGATGCAAAAATCACAGTACCAGATGGTACAAAATTAGTTCTGGCATTAATAGCTTGATCCTACTTGGTGACACCAGTGGAAAAACTCCTATTGACTTCAGTGGTACAGGATCACAGACGAAGATATAGTTCCTTCAGTTTGGGATCAGTGCCCTGACCAAGGTCAGAGGAAAAGATTATTTTCTTTTGCGTCCTTCCCTCATTTAGAAATAATGTGTGAAGGGAACAGATCCTCAAGGAATCCATTTCTAAGCACTTGGAGGAGAAGGCAGCGATTAGGAACAGTCAGCATGGATTCACCAGAAGCAAGTGATGCCTGACTACTGGCTCTGTGGACATGGGGAGACCAGTGGATGTGGTATACTTTGATTTTAGCAAGGCTTTTGATACAGCCTCTAACAACATTCGTGCAGGCAAGATAAGGAAGTACAGGCTGGATGAATGGACTGTAAGGTTGATAGAAAACTGGCTGGAGAATCAGGATCAGAGGGTAATAGTCAATGGCTCCATGTCTAGTTGGCAGCTGGTATCAAGTGGAGTGCCCCAGGGGTTGGTCCTGGGGATGGTTTTGCTCAATGTCTTCATCAGCGACTCGTATGATGGCATAGAGTGCACCCTCAGCAAGTTTGCAGATGACACCAATCTAAGATCCTGTGATTCTAAGGGACTGTGAAACTTGCTTGAATCTAATCATATCTGCCTACAAGAGAAAGGTCAAATCCCTTAAATGGGAACCTGATCCACACCACGCTGGAATCAGTGGAAGAACTCTAATTGAACTCAGTGGGTTGGTGTCAGAAAGCAGCAGGAGGATGTTGCTGTGGTGAAAAGTAAGATTGAGGTTACAAGGCTTGTCTGGGAAGTGAATGTAGGAAATAAACAGGAACTAGAGGAGGAAAGCAGGAAGAGGAGCAGTGAGCTGGAGGGAAGCACAATCTTGTTGTTGTTTAGGTATCTTGTTTCTGCTAAAGGAATAGGACTGCAGTAACACAGACAGCTGCAGCACTGTGAAGCCAAGCTACAGAAGTACACACCATACATTTTAAATGCTGGAAGGGTAACAGTAATAACAATGTCAGCCAAGTAATGCCCAGTCCTCATCACTGCTGGTGGCAGTGTTGCAGGTAGGGTTGACAACCCTTCAGGATTGCCCTGGAGTCTCCAGGAATTAGGTATAAATCTCCAGGAGACTGCTGAGAGTTATCCAGGAGAAAAATGAACAGGACATTCATCAAAATAAATATTAAATGTTGAATCTGATTTATACAGTAGTCCAGTGGGTTTTTTTATATGTAACAGTAATGTGCATTTGCCATCCTGATGTGAAGTCTATTCACTGTAATCCATAACTGATATACACAGGTACGCAGCTACATACGTGTTGTATGTCGCAGGCACATTGGCATTCCAGAAACCTCCCAGAATAGATTCAAACAGAGCTGGCAACCCGTGTCACAGAGTTTCAGAACCCCAGACATGGAGCAAGACCTATTCAGGCTGCAAAAAACAATGCTTGTGCAGCACCTTCTAGTTAAGTTTTCCAAGTGTTTTGCAACATTAATGAAAGTGAGATGACAGCAAACAAGAAGGTATTATTTAACCCCCTTCTTTGGTGAAACAGATTAATTAGCTTGGCCTTGGACAAGACTGGGAAAAGACTCCAAGTCTCTTGGTTCCCAGACCCTGTACATAAACAATATTTCCTTTCCTTTCCTGCAAAGTGCAAAGAACAAATCCACATGCTGCTAATACTTTATAAAGAGAAGGGCAAACATTTAGCCTTCATAGAGTCTGTATTTCAACTACTCTCGGTGCTTCTACAATATAATTCACTGGACACTTTCTTGCAAGAAGTGTATTTAGCATTAATCCCAGGCCACAGAACTCTGGCTATCTCTTTCCCAGGTTCAGTTGTCCTCATTTCATTCTGTAAAAATGGAGCTTTGTTCTGTATTCTCCTTTTGACCTGGTTTTCCCTTGCCAGGCCCCCACGCACCTGTCACATCACACTTCGTAAGATTTTTGGAGTCTTATATGTGGCTTTTGAACAGAAGCAGCACAACAGCAGTTCCATAGACAATGTATCATCACCCCTCTGGATTTTTCACAGCACAGAAAGTGCCAGCACCATATGCCCCTTTCAAGTGTGGTTCCAGTCTGAAAAATTGCTTTAGAAAATGGCATTGTGTAATTCCATGTGTATTGTGCCTCAGTTATTTCCATCCCAAATACATTCAGTTTGCAAGTAGGAAGATGAATGGTTGTTTTCTTTTTCTCTTACTGTCAGTCCTTAACAAAGTGAGTCTGATTTCAGTCTAGGAGAGTTCATTGTGACTCTTGCATTAGTATCAGAAAAAACAATTCTTCGGGCAAAATCCTGCTTCCTTTTTCCTCAGTCTATGCCCTAAATTGTACACTGACTTCAACTGCACAGGTATGTCAGAGCTCAGAAGTGGGCGCCAATTGGAACTGACTGTATCGACATTAAAGTGATTTAGCAGCAGGGCAGGTGTTTAC
Source organism: Crocodylus porosus (assembly GCF_001723895.1). Taxonomy (NCBI): domain Eukaryota; kingdom Metazoa; phylum Chordata; order Crocodylia; family Crocodylidae; genus Crocodylus; species Crocodylus porosus. The sequence continues at coordinate 18,398,016 of NW_017728911.1, read as the reverse complement.
TGTGGAACAACTGATAAATAGTAACTGTTTGGATACTTGCAGTTATTTGAGTGAAAGCTAAACTAGGGTAGCTTGGCCCCAGCCCAGTTCTGGAGGACATCTTTAAAGCTGAAGTGGCAGTTTGGCATCTCTCTATCATTGAAAGTCAGTGGGAATTGGTTACGTACTTGCTATGTATGCCTTTGAAAATCTCTCCTATTAATAATGAAGTGCAAGGCAAAAGAGAATCAAGTTCTCAGAGCTCTGTTGTTCTGCAGGGCTGACAGGAGTAGAAAGTAATGAAAACTTACTTTTTTCACTGAAGTCAGCAGATGTAATTCTGAACACACACACAGGAAGCAGCTCTGTTGAGTAGAAATCTGCCATTTTTATATAGTTACTTTTTTTGTGCATGTAGTGAGCAAGCTTCATTATCCCACATGATTGACAGTGGGAAATGTTAACAAAATGCTGCCACGGAGACATTTTAAATAATATGTACAAAATAATAAAACAGATCTTTGCAGTTGTTAGCAGCTATGACAAGTTTTTTAACTGCAGGTTATTCTGGGTTTGGTGGGCTGTAATTTAACAGTTTTGCATTCTCCTGAGAGAATTCTAATGTTATGATAGATGGTGGAAAAGCAAGGCTGTATACATGTATTCATGTGTAGAATGTATATACATTAGCCATCATAAATACTGACAAATATTTACATGGCTAATGACAGTAATAGCATCTCTCTCTAAATGTCTTCATTTTCCACAGTTTTGGCTGGTACATAAGCATAGGCTTCCTGAAAATATTGATTGTTCTTCTCCAGCATGATACAAAGGAATAATGGTGTGAAGTATCCATTCAGAATATCCAGATTTAGTTCCAAAATTCATGACCATGGCTTTTGCTACAAAAATTATGCAGGTGTTGAAAACATTTTCTGCTATATAAAAAATCATGAGAATCTGAATTGAATTACACTGGAACACTGCACTGCTTTACTATTCTAATAAAAACACATCTTTCAAGGGGAATCTCGGGTAGCCATGGAAAAATAAATGTTTATTGTATTTAGTATATTAATTCTAAATTAAATCTTTAAATTATTTCCCATAGCCCGGGGTGGACAACATACGGCCTGTGACCTGGATTTGGCCCAATTGGTTTGTAACCAGCCTGCTGCTGTCCCTGCAGCACTCTGCATGGGGCTGAGCTTTGCCTGCTCCCACCCAGTGCAGCCCACACCACACTGTCACCTGCACCCCCACCCTATGCCCACCCATAGCACCAACCCACCACCAGCTTTGGCCAGCATACACAGCTTTCCGGTGGAGCTGCTTCTGCTGCTGTAGCCACCTGGGTACTGCTTGGCTTCCTCCGCCTATAGTGGCTTCTTCTTTTCCTCCTGCCACTGCTCTGCTCTGGGAAGCAGGTAGTGCACGGAAGTGGTGGTGGCCATGGCAATTCATGCTTGGTACCATATGCCCAGCCAGGCTGGGGGGAAGCTGTAGCTGGGTGGCTCCTGCCCCAGCACAGGGCTTCAGTTCCCAGCCATCTTCCACCCACTCAGCCACCTGGCCAAATGAACAGCTACTTACGGGCAGCCAAGTGGGTGGAAGGCAGCCCCTTAGGGAAGCTGTGAGTGTTGGCCGAGGTGGTGCAGGGTGGGTGTGGGTGGGAGAATGGCATGGGCTGCTCCAGGTGGGTGCAAGCAAGGCTTGGCCCCATGCACATGGCCATAGGGGCAGCTGCAGACCAGATAGGGGTGTGGGCAGACCATACCTGCACCGTACTGCCAGGGCAAGCTGTACTACACATGCCCCCTCCTCTCTCTCTCCCTCCATCCCCAGCTGGTTCCCAGGACCTAACGCATGGGCAGCTTCCCCCACACACACCCATACACCCACACTTCCCTCCCACGCACACACCCCGCCCCCCAAACACACAACAGTTAGATTTTATTTTGAGTGAGTAAGCAATCATCTCTATATACACTACTCAAAAAAACCATAAATGAGGACAAAAACTAGTTTTTTGAATAAAGTTAAAATATGTTATCCTAACTGTTTGATTTGAGTATGTGATTTGGGGTTGTTTAATCTATAATTTGTTAAAAAGATATCTTCTGAAAGATTTTCTGTGTGCAGCCCTCAACAGCTTACCAAAAATCATTGTGTCCCACCAACTGAAATAATTGCCCACCCCTGGATTAGTTAGATTCCTAGATTACATGGCTAGAAGTGACTATTATGGTAATCTAATCTTCTGCACAACACAGATGAAAGAAACCATCCAGTAATTTCTGCAACAGGTCTACTGCTAAAAGGTATTAAATTGATATTCTCTTCAGCATTCCTTTTGATTTCTCATTAACTTTTCAAGAGTTCAGATGTGGAGGGGTTTGGTTTTGTTTGGTAACTATCTTGTGAATTTCCTCATGAAGAAAAGGTAAAACATGTTTTTTCTCTTTGTTGCAGTGGTTTGTGCTCAGGGTTTACAAGCTAAGGACAAAACGGGCTCGAGTGATCCATACGTCACTGTGCAAGTTGGCAAAACCAAACGGAGAACTAAAACAATTTTTGGAAACTTGAATCCAGTATGGGATGAAAAATTTCATTTGTGAGTATTCAGGATTATAGGGGAAGGGGCTGGTTAACTGTGTGTGACAATGTGAATAGGTGATTACTCCTGGAGTTGCAGATTACTCAGTCTATAAATACTTGTCTATGTTATATGCATCCGTAGCACTGTAATTCTGGTTAGAAAGGTTACATCAGAACTAAATTTTTGCTTATATTGTGACTCCCTCACAAAGGGATGGAAGAACCCAAAAACACAATCAAACAACCAATCCGGTTTTTTTTAAATTGAACTGAGGCAAAATAATTATGGCCACTGCCTGTCTTTTAAACATCTGCTTCCTTTTACAGTGGATCTCTGGGTTGAAAGATTAATGACACATAGTGGTAGATTTTTAATGATTAATTCTCACTCAAGGTAAAAGGGACCTAACAGTTATTTGAATTTAAAAATCTTCCCTTTAATGCCTTTGAGGAGAGCCAAACCAACACTGGGGTCAAATTAACTTTGTCATCCATAAAAGTTTGAACTCTTGAGTGTAGAAATATGTTGCCTAATTTAAGTAATGAGAGTTGAATCATGGAACAGGTGTTCATTTGGAAGTATTTGAAAAAATAACTAGACATATTTATAGTCTGAAAACAGACAAAGAGAAAGAGAACTCTGACTTTGTACTTAATATTTCAAAATCAAAAATGTTTCTTCAGGCAGGCCGTTAAATTTTGTAGTAGTTCTAGTCTATTCTGGTCTATCTCCTGTTACATTATGATATGCTGTTAGAAGAGATTTTCATTAAATAAGATCTCTGAACAAATTTCTAGACAAAGAAGGCCTGTCTAGGAAATTCCATTTAAACACTCGTCCTCCTTTTAAAAATGGGACTACAGATAAGATTTGAAAAGTCATTTAATTAAATAAATCTGTGTGTCTAAATTTTCTGTTGTCTTTTTCATATATCAGTTAGTATAATGAACACATTTTCTTTACTCTAGCTCTTTGTTTTCTATTTGTCTAAGTGTCAGTCTTTATGTATTTTTGATGTAACAATAGGCATCAAAATAATTATTTAGAATATATATATATATATATATATTCATCAGGTATATCAAACCCCAGTAGGAAAAAAAAGTTTTACTGTGGACAGAAAAATAACTCTTTGACTGGAACTTACTGCTTAATTTCAGAATTTCCTTTCTTTGCAAAATGTTGCCTATAGTCATAGACTCTGTTGTCTATATTTCACTTTCGTCTGTGCTAGTTCCAAATGTTGCAGAAACCTCAAAAAGGATGTAGAGGAAAAGATAAGTTTTCATGGCTTATCTTTTGTTAATATACTGAAAGTTACAATTTGTTTAGTAATTTAAAGGTTTATTTGTTTAAACACTGGCTGCTCCAGCTGAGCACAGCTTTATACCACCTTTATGACTACGCTTCCTATTTTCATCCTTTAATATAACTAGGGAATTAATCAATCCCTGGCATGTCTCAACCTTTGAAGTATTGATACAAAAAGGGTGTAGAGGAAAAGATAAGTTTTCATGCCTTTAATCTCAACAGGTCTCTCCGGTCCTTATTGCCAAGGAAGTCATGCCCATATCTCTTTTCCTTGGCAACATCCCAGGACAAAAGTGGCATGCTATTCAGACAGTCATGTTGCAGGAGTCTTGCCCCCCACCCTTGTTAAGCTGGTACACAAGTGTTTTGCCTTGCTGGAGCAGTGCAAAATTGCTGTATGAGGACCTAATATCCAATAGTCACAATACAACATTTAGTTCACCAGTCCTCACAGAGATTTGAAAGTGGTTGTATCACATTAGAAATGTTATTTTGTATTGATAAACTGCATTAATCTTGAGAAGTTTATTTCTTTATCCCCCTTTTTTCATTTTATTTAAATTTAATTTTTGGATTTCCTATGTGGGATGGGTACCTTGTACATAATCCACCCCAAACTGCATTATGTTAGCATGTTCAGCCTGGTGCGGTTTGGCCTTCCAGTGACATCAGATCAGCTGAAGAGCTCTTATACCATTTCTGCTTCTTAGTACTTGTTTAGCTGTGAAGAGGAACTGTTCATTAGGGGTGTGCAAAGCGGGCCCTTTTCGATTCAGATTCAGCCTGAATCAGAGACAGTGATTGGATTAGTTAATTTGGAACACTGTCCCTGATTTGATTCAGCTGAATGTCAATCTGAAGATTTGATGCTGATTTGGAGAATCAGCGATTCAGACATAGACACAGCTTTAAAACTTTTTTCTACATACCTTGAGGTACCAGCGTGGCTTGTGAATGCTGCGATGCTGGGGCGCATACAGTGTCCTACAAGAATGTGGGGGTCCTCCACATGCATGGCAATGAACCCGGAAGTGGACTGGAAGTACTTCTGGTCCACTTCTGGGTCTGCCACGGAATGCACTGGGTCCACCACCCCTCCCCAGCTCAGGGATCAGCCGCAAGGGGATCCCAGGTGCCTCTGCCCAGACCCAGGAGGCACCAGTCACTGAGCCCGGGGGCGGGGTGGGGGCAGGGGCAGACGGACCCAGAGGTGGACCAGCAGTGCTTCTGATCCACTTCTGAGTCTGCTGCTGTGTGCATCCGAGCCCCCCGCGCTGCTGTGGGACACTCCATGCATCTCAGCATCGCAGTGTTCATGAGCCACCTGCTACCTAGAGATGCATAGAAAAAACATTTAAAGCTGTGTCTATGTCTGAATCTCTGAATCTCTCTGAATTGATTTGGAAGATTCTGATTTGATTTGGTGAGATTAAAGAATATTCTGAGTTGATTTGGATTCAGATTTTGTCCGCCGAATCAGGCTGAATCTCCACTGAATCAAATCAGGAACTGAAGCTTTGTACAGCCCTGCTGTCCATATGCAATACCAATCCTAACTGCATTAGGGTCATTAATGGAAAATGAAAATGTAAGAGGCCTAGAGGGCCTAGGGCACAGAGGAATCAGCCCTATGTACAGTAGTGTTAAGATTGGGGGAGTGTAACTGTGAATTTAAATTCACTCTCTATTTCTCCTGTATGCACCTCAACCGTAGCCAAGGATTTAGACCTTCAGAGTTTAAATAAAAATAGGCCCAGAATCTCTCAGTCTTAAATCTGGCAGAGTAAGGGTGGCAATGAATGCCTGGATGTATATCCAATACAAGTTTCATTATATTGTGTCCCATTTTCAGCATGAGATACTACAAATGGGATAAGTTACACATACATCTGGAATTGAGAGTAGCACTTTGTCCCAGCAGTCAAAAAATAAAATTACTTCAGTTGGAAATATTGTATCCTGCATTTCATCCTGAAATGAAACAATGTCACAATTGCTAAAGTGATATTTCAGGATAGTAAAGGAAGTGTACCCATAGTATTCATTGTTTGCAGCTAGGTTTACAATGGATCCAATACCTACAAAAAATTGGGTAAAGGTATTTGCTTTCAATGTCTTACTAAAGTTTAACTGTGCCTGTAGTGTAAATGTTTTTCTATGGTACATTGAGTCAGTGCTTGACTATGACTCTTCTTTATGTTGTAAAATGTAGAAACAGACATAGGCACAGTCTACATGTACCATATCATAATTTTGGCATCATTCCCAGAAGAACTTATTTCAAAAAATGGTATTATGGCTATGATGTTACAAGTGCACAAAATCCAGATTTGCAAGTGCTATAAACTTATTTCCTGGAAATACTGTTTTAGATGCAACACATTTCTGGGAATGGACTCAGTTTGTATATAATATTAATTAGTGTATTACTCATCTTTCTCTCATATAAAGTATCTCAGTATTTATCCAGTTCTCAACAGGAGAGCTGTGGGTCACTACGTGATATGATGTACTTAACTATTATTGTCAAACTCAATTAAGAATTCTGGAAAGCAGAATGAACCTCTGGGCTTAGTTTAGAAAATGGAAGTGAAACAAAAATATTTATTGAAGCAAGTTTTTCTGTTTTTAGAATAGTTCTAGGCTAGGTACAGACATTCAAAACGCCCAAGGCAGAATCAATCTAATCGAATCAGGTTTCTCTGAGCTGCATAGATTGGATTGGGAATGAACAGAACACAGATTTGCCTACTGGTGGGGAGGACATGCAAATGACTGCACTGGCAGTCATTGACTGCACTGGTGGGAGGTGCTTCCACAAGCCTCCCATTGTGGTCTCTCTCCTCCCCACACCACTGCCCAGCTTGGCTGACACAGGCAGGCAGGAGCTAAAGCTGAGAGCTGCACAAGGCTGTTAGCTGAGCTGGACTGTGCCAGAGGGGTGGGGAGCAGAGGCCCCATACTGTGTGGTTCCCCACCCCACCTGTGCTTGCCTGGGTCAGGGGGGGCAAAGGCCAGGCCTGTGAGAAGGGATGCCCCCCACCAAGCTTGGCTAACAGCCCCGTGCAGCTCTCAACCGTAGCTCCTGCCTGCCCATGTCAGCCAAGCCTGGCAGCAGCAGCGGGGGGGGGGGCAAGGAGAAACTAACAGCACTGTGGGAAGATGCTCACCATTGCAGCTCATTACCACAGCAGTAGTCAAGCACTAGGCTTCTTCCAACCAAATGGAGAATGTGCCACCTGTGGTGCCCATCCTGGACCAGCCCTGCACAGTGTCACATGTAGTACAGTCCTGGACCCTGCATGGTGTGCAAAACAGGCAATATTCGATTCGGATCTGGATTTGGCCTGAATTGGGGACAATGATTCAATTCATTGATTCAGATCACTTTTTCCAATTCGATTCAACTGAATCTGAAGATTTGATGCTGATTTGGGGAATCAGCAATTCAGCCATAGACCCGGCTTTAAATGTTTTTTCCATATACGCCAAGGTACCAGCATGGCTTATTATTGATGCAATGCCGGGGTGCATGGAGCATCCCATAGGAGCAGGGGGGCCCTGAATGCTCAGCAGCGAACCCGGAAGTGGACCAGAAAAACTTCCAGTCCACTTTCGGGTCTGCCACTGAGTGCACAGGGCCTGCCCCCACCCCGCCCAGCTCAGTGATCAGTTGCAGGGGGACACCAGATACCCCTCCAGACCCAGGAGGCACCAGTCACTGAGCTTGGGCAGACCCAACACAGTCCTTGGCAGACCTGGAAGTGGACCAGAAGTGCTTCTGGTCCACTTCTGGGTCTGCTGCTGAGCATGCTGGGGACCTCCCCACGCACTCCTGTAGGATGCTCCATGTGTCCCAGTGTGAGAGGGGAGACAGAAGCCCACCCAGTATGGCCCAGACCCCTAACCAAAACACCACAGCACTCACCATAGGAGCCAAGACGGGCAGCAGCAGGGAGGAGACCGGAGCACAGACACCAGCACAGACGTAGGCTTGGCAGTTTCGCAGTTGCTTGAGCCTGCATGTCAGGGAGAGCTGAGGGGGTGGCCTCTGAGCAGGCCACCCCCTCTGCAGGCTGCTGAAAAGGCAGCTGGAGAAACAGCTGGGGAGGAGCGGGGGAGAGAGAGACAATGCACCAGCTGCGAGATGCTGGCTCAGGAGCTGGGAGGCTCTAGCTTTAGCACCAGCTTCCTGGAGGAGGAGGCAGCTGGCCACCAGGAGACCAGTGAGGCAGAAGGCAGGTTTGGGGGTCAGCAGGAGCCATAGAGCCCTGCTGGAGAGCAGTGATCAGGTGCCACTGGGGAACTGCAAGGCTCTGACTAGGAGCCCTGGAACTGGAACTCAGGGCAGACCCTCAAGTCTGCAATCATCCTCAGACAGCTCTGAAGGGGGCAAAGCATGGGGAACCACAAGCCCCAGAAAAGGGGAGAAGATTGGCACTGGCAAGAGGAACCAAGACGACAGGACCCCAGGTCAGCCAGGCTCCAGGGTGGGGACACCGAAGGAACTGGTGGGGACAGGGCGAGGGGAGGTCCCAGTACTCATGCCCGCTAAAGGGGGAGAAGACAGACAAGTCCCTAGGAGGCAGAAAGAAAGGAGCCCTGAGAAAGAGAGAGAGAAAAGCAGGCTCAGGAGTTCCACCGACAGGTGTCAGCATTTTTCTGTTGAATTGTGGATGACCCCAGCAGGGGCGAGTTTATTTTCCTTGAAGAGGGGGAAACCAGCCTGAAAACCAGGTGTGATCCCCTTAAGGTTCACGGCCCAGAAGACCTAGCCCTGGCAAGGTGGGCAGTTTGGGGAAGATCTGTGGGGAGCAGCATCAACCCAGGTCGAAGGCATGGTAAGGGTGGGGTAAAGGGGAAGTTTGGAGCCCCACAAAAACAACCCCAGGTTAGAGACACCTCCAGGCCAGGAACTGCCTCTCCAACTGATAACAACAAAGATGTAGCAGGCAAGAAAAAGGGGCAGCGCCCAGACCATCTAGGTGGCACCAGAATAGGGTTTCACCCTGATGTCACTGGCAGGCAGGGCACCCACAAAGAGGTCCCCAAAGCCTCACAATACCTACCAGAGACACCCAGTATCACAGCATTCATGAGCTGCCTGGTACCTTGAGGCATGTAGAAAAAATGTTTGAATCTGTGTCTATTTCCGAATCTTTCCGAATCTCTCCATGTCGATTCAGAGGGTTTTCCATTCAATTCAGAGAGAATAAAGGGTCTCCTGATTCAATTCGGAATTAGAGATTCGGCCACCGAATCAGGCTGAATCTCCACTGAATTGAATCAGAGACTGAAGCGTCATGCATCCCTACTGCATGGGTAGGGGTGAGTTGGATCTGGCTTTGGTGGCAGGGGAAGGGGGGGGAGGGTCTATAGGACCATGTAATTCATCCATCCCATGGACCAGTCTCACAGCATTCATCCAGCCCACAGGGCCAGATGAGTTTGACACCCCTGACAGATACCATAAATTGTGCCCATAAATGTAAATCTGTCTCTATTAAAACTGAACAAATAGTGCACAGTGTAGTCTGTAACACAACCTTGTTTTCTGCTTACAGAATATCCTCAAGAAAATCATGATTTGTTTTTGAATTATTTGCATTTATTCACCAAATACCATTTTGATTGCTTTATTCCACTGACTGATTGTAAGCATCCTAAAATGAAAGCTGTATGTCTTACTTGTGATTTATCAGATAAGTTAGATGATAATGTTTCTATTACTGCTTCAATGAGAAAATAATCAATTAGGTTTTCATTCAAAAATTATTTTTTCATCAGTAACTAGACTTTTCAAATGTTCATCAAAGAAGGACACATAAAGTTGTGAGTGGGGCTAGTGTGAATTAATTTAAACTTGGAACAAATATTTTAATTTTTCTCCCAGTTCTAATCCCTGCTAATCTGTGCAGAGCGGCCCTATAGAGTTTTCCATCTTGTAATATACATCTCTTAGAAAAAAATGTATGGAACTGAACCCAGATCCTTTATCTGTTTTCTCAATACAAGTAATAACACTTATATTTTTAAGTACAATTTTCCCTTTGAGTTGTTCAGTGGACTACATTTGGATTTGAGATCTATGAAACTTTATGAAGCTTATTAACCTTATGAAACCTTATTAAGCTTATTAACCTAAACTACAAATCACATTAACTCCGAAAACAGATCAATGCAATCATATTTCAATGACATAGCAATATTCCTATTTAAAATCAACTTCTTCAGCACAACGGAGCACCGTAGGGAAGCACAGCATGCCTGCTCATTCATTATCCCCAAAAGAAAATGTAATGTAGTTGCCCTAGTACAGTGCTGGCTGGGCTCCAGGAAGCTCTCCCACAGAGACCTTGGCTTATATGCAGCCCCACAACTACATTACAGCTGTTTGGGAGATTCTGCATGTAGAGCAGACATGCCATGTATCACTGCAGTACTGCAGCCCTCAGGTGATGTAGAGATGTCTTCAATCAACACTACAACCCCAAAATGTTAAACCTTGGGGGAAGGAAGATCTCTCAAAATCTCATAATCATATACTTAATCAGAGTAACAAAAACCCTGATTGAATATTCCCAACTGTTCCACACTGGCTTGAAAGAAACATCAGATTCTCAAGATATGGTTACTTTCTCGTGAGTAAGAGGTAAACTCAGAGAACTGATGAGAGTTGCACATTCTAACCTGATTCCAGAATGATTCTTTCAGCAATAATTAGTGAGTTAACTTAAAAAAATGTTATTACTGCTTCCTGCAGGCATTATAGAGTTCTCCTAACTGACCACAGAGAAGAAACCTGAGAGGATTCTGCTCATATCTATATATAATCCAGCAACATATCGAAAGCTGCATTAAAGCTATGTTTTATAGTTTAAATGATTAAGTAGATTGCATCAAAAGAAGATTTAAAAAAAATTATTTACATCTATATTCTTAACTAGCAAATTGCCCATCAAGAATGATGGGGGGCAAGGATGGAGCCCTGCATCCAGCCCTGCACCCCACCTTCTACCCCTGCCCACTGCTCCAGGTCCAGCCCCATTCCCCACCCCTGCACTGCTCTAGGTCCAGCCCTGTTCTCCCTTCCCTTCTGCTGGATGCTCTGGGTCTGGCCCCGCTCTACCCCCCTGGGGTCCAGTCCTGCTCCACATGCTCTCCCCAGCAGTCCAGGTCCAGCCCTGATCTACCCACCCTCCTCCTCTGCCTTGCCCTGCTCCA
>NW_017728911.1:18385457-18386800 GCF_001723895.1 Crocodylus porosus | reverse complement strand
GCCCTGAGGTGGGGGGAAGCCTTGCTGCTTAGGCAGCCCACTGCCACAAACTTCTCTGGTAGTGGAGAAAACATGGACCCATGTAGCATGGGCCATGCAGCCAATCACCACCTGCCCTCTCAGCACAATTGCCCAAAAGCATTAAAGACAGGCATACAGACAAAGACAGATTAAGCCTTTTATTTTATTAGAATACTTGACAGTATAGAAGAAATAGTTTTCTTCTCTTTAGCATCATTAAAAGATATATCAGAAAAAACGTACTGTTGTAATGGGTAGTCAAGTATTGCAGTTCTTGGAGAATGTTCAGTGGTCCAGGTTTTTAATTTGCTGGCCCAGAATCAAAGGAGCAGGCTCTAGAGCCAACTTTGTCTCTATTCCTCTCAGCTGCACTGCGTGAGTTCTCAGTGCAACTGAGTCAGGAGCCTGGTAATACAAAAGAGTTTGCATTTTATTTTTGTAGTAAAGGAGGGGAATAAACAAAACTTTCCCAAACATTCCAAGATCTGAATAAGATTGGCTGTGGAGGTGCAAGCTTTGGACACAGGTTTGTGCATGCACCTTAAGTAAATCTCTCCATCATCGCAAGAAAGACCATTTCTTTCTTTTTGTTTCCTCCCTTGCTCTAGTCTACTTTCTATTTGTTCACTTAACAAATATATGTAAAATTGATACACACTTTCTACAACCAGCATGCTACTGGAATTGCTTTGCAGATTTTCTGAGAGTTGAGCTGAATGGGCTCTGTCATATTGCTTGGACCTTTAAACTACAGTTTTATAATCCAGAAGCTGGATGGTTATTTTATATTACTCATTCTACCTATTTTGGCTGCCACTAAACTACCATATGGCATCAATAAGTAACATCATTGGGTGTTTATTATTCCCTGCAAGTATGTAAACATATGCTAATTAACTCAAATGAGGTCAATGAGGCTTTTTGAAGATCATGATTGCTACCTGGCCAATACAAATATCCTGGGTAAACTGTTAGCACTTGGCAGATTTCTTGAAGATTTTCTGGTTATGTGCTAAACAAAGTTATCACATCCCAGAGGCTGCCCTAATAAAGAGTGGTTGAGAGGATTCACACTGCTAAGGGATACAGGGAAATAAAGGTTCCATTTTTATACCCATATGCTGGATTGTCCAACAACATTCTTGCTGCTGTAGACTTTAGCAGATAATAGTCCAAAAAATATGAGTAAAGGGCACCATTTAATGCTAAACAATCTTCCTGTATGACAGTGACCAAAATGTAGAGCTAAAACAGTGTGGTAGTCTCTCAGCTAATGGATTTGTCAGTAATGGATTTTTTAGGTTTAGAGCTAGTGCTGATTT
>NW_017728911.1:18380369-18382113 GCF_001723895.1 Crocodylus porosus | reverse complement strand
TCCAACCAAGAGCCCTTCAAAAACTCCAGCAAGGTCACCTCAAAGTAGTCCTTCCAAGTCAATAGGATTGCTATTTACAATATAAACACGTTAATGTTGCTATATTAATCATTTAAAATTGACTGAGTACAAAATTCTGGGTAATTTTGGTGAAAATAGGGTAGCAGGCCTTGGTTCAGGAACAAACCCCCATTTATAACATTGTTTCCTATGGGAAAATCGGTTCTGAGTTACAACATTTCAACTTAAGGTGTAGTTTCCAGGAACCAATTGTGTCGTAAGTCCAAGGACTGCCTGTACTCAGGTTGATTTACAGCACTAACAGAGTTTGCACAGATATAAATAGATGAGCAGTGACGGGGATACTCAGTGGTATAAGTGGCTAGGACTGTGCCTGGGGCATTCTTCCCGTCTTTCTCACCCTGTACTTCTTGCAGTACTTTGGCACCAGAGTCCCATATCAAATAACAAGAAATGGGGTGAAATCTTCACCCAGCTGGAGAAAACTCTGCTGCTTCCTGGCAGAACTGGATTCCCCATACTCCCCTTCACTAACTGATGTGTGCTCTTGCACCGCTGCTGCTTGCTGCTAGGGCTGGAGCTGGCAACTGCTGGGGAAGCAGAGGTCAGGCAGGTGAGGCACCCCCTGCTCCAGTCTGGTGTCCCTCACCTTTAAGCAGAACCCAGGGCTCATGCCCCACTCGCCCACCCATCCTTATGCTACTTAGGGTGCTCGAGGTATGCTCACATAAAAATGAAGAACACTAACCATAGGTTACCTTTTGAAAGGCATGGATGTTAGTGACCATTAACAGAAATGAGTTACTGTACCTGCTATTTGTGTCTTTAAACAACTGCCACTATGTAATTTTACCTCAAAAGATAACCCATGAAAGATGCAAAAAAATGACCCGGATGATTTGGAGTCACAGGCAGATCTAGGATTTTGAAAAGCAGGGAGTAGATGGTGTGGTACATTATTGCATATAACACAATACATATTTTTCTCTAGATAAAAAGAAACTAGAAGCTTTATTAATATGATAGGGGCCTAGGGCTATATTATTCAATTTAAGATCAAAGCAAATACAAATATAACTTTACTGGAATGTGCATTATTTGCTAGATCATACATTTTGTATTAAGCAGAACAAACCAGGCTAAAAGAATAAAAAAAGCTGTTTCTTTAGTCCTGTAGTCATTATAAGTAAATGTACTTCTCTTTCAAATTTATAAAATAAAATCAAAGTTTCTTAAGCATCTTGATATTGCATCCAAAAATTCACAGAAAGTTATTTCCACACCTGAGTTAATGTTTTTAGCAAGAGTTAAAAATAGTCTGCAAGGTTGTGAAGTAGGAGTTGCATTACCAGGAGGAAATAAGAGATAGCAAAATTGCAGAAGAAAGAATAGTTTGATTAGTGAAACCTTTATATTATTAAAAAGTAGAGAGGGACATTAGTACCTTTGGAAATAAGTGTTTAAAACAAATCAGATTATAAAGAGCCTAGGAATGATATCCTCATTGCTGCTGGAACAGATAGGCTACTGCCACTGCCAGGCAGTTTGTTTTAAAATTTGGATTGAGCAGGAATCAAAGTTCCTGGATCCACCCCTGTTTGGGTGTCCTATGAAAAATAGCTTGCCATTACATAATTTACATCAGTGTGGTATGAGAATGGGACAAAATGAAGATTGTATGGGTGGCTTTAATTCAGAAATTTTGTTGTTTTTTAAATCCTAC
>NW_017728911.1:18379236-18380269 GCF_001723895.1 Crocodylus porosus | reverse complement strand
ATATAACTGATTCAACTGAAGGAATCACTTTTTAAACTCTCTTTACAAACACATGTTTTAAGTGCTAGTAACACCCTTTTCAGTTTACTAAGAACTTAGGGAACTATACTCAGATATATTATAGAAAAAAGGATCAAAAATCAGTGACAGCCTTTGAAAGTGATACTAGGTATACATTAGGGCTGTGTGAGGCTTCAGACCATGCTTCTGACCCAGAGAAGATTTGGATGCTTCAGATGCCGAAGCAGCATGTCCAGATCGAAGCGCTGGCTTCTTTAGGCATTCTGAAGCAGTTTGGAGCTTTTGAACCACTTCAGAAAAGCTTTGGAGCTACTTCAGAGATCCAGCCATAGGGTATAATGGGGAATTAATGAAATATTTATAACTTTGTTGTTTGTTTGGGCTACTAGATAATGAGTTGAGGCCACCAAGCCTGCCGAGTTTCAAGAAGATAGGTGCAGGGATTTGAGGGGAACTGCACCTCAAGCTGCTGACAGGCAAAACTCATGACATGGGTGCTTGTGCAACTGACTGTCTCTGTCTTGGGGCACTGATTTGCTGTATTTATTATTTCTCCTCCTTAATCTGTGGCTTTGTAGGTGTTAATCCTTGCTAATTAACTCATTATCTAGTAGCCCAACCCCCTGCACCTAACTTCTTGAAACTTTGCAGGGTTTGTGGCCTCACCAGGGGTACCACCCCTGCAGTTTTCACCCCCCTGTGGTGTAACACATACACATGACACGAGTTTTGCTTTAAAAAATTTGGGGTGCTGTTCCCCCCAGACCGCTGCATCAATCTTCTTGAAACTTGGCAGGCTTCACAAGAAGCTACTACTCCTGCAAGTTTCATCCAAATCAGACAAAAAACAACAAAGTTATAGATATTTCATTGATTCCCCATTATACCCTATGGCCGGATCTCCAAAGCGGGAAACTAATCCGGAGCTCCAGATTGGATCCCTGGCATCCAAAGCAGCTGTATCCGAAGCTGAATTGAATAGCTGCCTATTCAGGCCTAGTATATATGATGG
>NW_017728911.1:18361726-18372041 GCF_001723895.1 Crocodylus porosus | reverse complement strand
GTATTGTCCATTCCTGACTGGAATCAGTTGAAAATATGATGCCAGACTTTCAGCATACTTATACTGAGTTTTGTGGAATTTCCCAGTTTATACCAGGCAAGGATTTGACATTTCAAGCACAACGTATGTAAGGAATTTCAGTGGATGGCGTTTCTTCGATCTTAATCCAGCAAGGTACTTAAAGGATGGAGGAAGGAAGGGAGTGAGAGAGAGGAATGTCTGCAGAAAATTCTGTTTGTATTTCTTAGTTTAATACTTACCTGTTTAGATAGCTGATGTGAATAAAAAAAATTGTTCGCATTTAAACAGTTTTAAGAGGAATAAAAATAGGTAAAACTATTTTTAAAAGACACTATTAATTAGAAGAAAGAATTCTCACAGATATCTTACTTTCTGGTACGTTTTGCATTTCAGATGTACAAGGCTTCTTGTTTTTCTTTTTTCCCTCTGAGGTGGTTCTGTTTCAAACCAGGAAAAAGCATTTAACTAAACAAATTTAGTCTAGAACAAAAAAAAAATTCTGATGTACGTACTGGTTTATATATCCAGTTAATATCTTGGTCAGAATTGTAGAATCCCAGAATACTGTACTTTCCCACAACTATGATTCCAATAATGCTTCCCCTCAAAGGTTCAAATAAATTCTTCTGCCAATGAATATTGGCAGTATTTTTAAATACTTTTTATGATATTGAAGCATCACTAGGCTCTCTGTTAGTTAACAGAACTAATAGAGACAGAATCCCAGGCTTGCTGCCTTCCTCAAAGGTGTGTGCATTTGAGCATTATGATTCTCTGTACTCCCATAAGAGTTCCCTTTCCAGTTCCCAGTCAGTGATTTCCCAGATACACTGAGCCAATTTAAAACTGCAGTACACATTGGCCATGCCCATCACCTATTCATTACTGTGGCTGTGTTTCAGGACTCGGAGATCTTTTTCCTTGGGCATGTGAGTTTTATTTTCATGATTACAGTCTAAATAGTATTCCTTGAGCTCATGCTAGTGATTTTCCCACTCAGCTTTGAGGTCTTTAAATTCAAGGATAATTTAATATTCTGATTTTTTTATATGATCAAAGGTAAAGTTTTGGCTTTACAAATGAAAGGACAAAAGTAGACAGAAAATGCTTTTTTATGACATTAATGTGGTATGTAGAGCTTAACTGTGTGCTCTGTTTTGACAACAGCTTCTGCTGCCTCTGGGTTTTTATTTTTCTCTGCTTAAAACATCTCTAGACTGTACTATTGGAAAATTAAACCTTTGGGACTTGCCTGCACAAGGGAATTTACATCAAAGTGAGATTTTTCACTGTAACTGGTAAAGTCTGCATGCATGTCTAAATGAATTGCCAGATGGCTCTTACTTTGCTCTGAAGCATTACTTTGACAGTGGGACAATTTTCTTTGAGGTGCATGTTCAGACTTGAAGGCAGGTATCGCCAATGTTCTGTTCACACTACTGCTAGGTCTTCTATATCATGGGATTGTTGATGGCTGACTAGGAAAGAGATGATATGTATATTGCACTAGATGACATACGGTAGGAAGGCTGACTACAGGCTGAACCAAATGGAGAACTTTTGTCCGTTCTTTGATGGATTGATTGGTATCAGTCTGTGGCAGAGCATAGATCATGTCTGTCACTTTAAGAGGATTGAGCAGGCTGTGCAGCAGTCAGCAAGTGCAGTGAGGCCCAATTAGGCAGTCACATAACTGCAAGAGGACCCCTGGATTGGAGGAGGGCTGGGCAGCCTGTTTAAAACCAGGCCCTAGGAACTGAACTGGCAGTTGCTGCAGGAAGCCAAAGGAACAACGTTGCCCAGCTGGAGATCTGCTGCTCCCAGAACAGCCTGCAGGCCACAGATAGGAACTATGGGGATGGAGGAGGTTCTTGGTCCTGAGGCATGACTTGAAACTATACCCTGCTGGGTTTGGATGGTGTGGTGGAGCTGCCTATGGTGGGGCAATCTCCAGGAAATGTCACACCTGTGCCTCCCCCGTGGGGTACTATATAGCCTTAGTCCCATGACCTGGTAGGTAACCCTGTAGAAGAGACAGGTTTGAGGGTCCAGGCATGTCATCAGATACCTGAGGCCCAAGGGGTGTGTGCCCCAGGAGCCCCCATGAAGGGGTGGAGTAGTGGCCCAGTAAGGGGCAGACAGCAAGTGACCCCAGTGGAACAGCGAGCCCAGGAGAGGGGTTCAGAGTAACTATATGGTCTACAAGCTCAGAGAGTAAGGACTGTGTTTGGAGGGGCCCAAGAAGGTGGATCCTTATGGGCAGAGGGCTAGCTGCTGAAGAATAGAATCCATAGAGCCTTGACTGGTTAATGCTGGGGCCAGGACCATGAGGGTCAAAGGGCCAGAGTGCCTGCCATGATGGACAGACAGAGCCAGTTCCCTGGAGTCCCAACTGGCCTGAGGCAAGGCCAGGGCCTATGAAGCCAAAGGTTCCAGAGGGGGCCACTGCCAAGAAGGAAAGGGGACTAGGGAGTTTTCTAGCCCAGGATGATGGCAGGGGTTAGGGCACCTGAGTAGGAGGGATCCAGGTTTGGGTCTGAATGTCAGTCTGGAATATAGTGGGGCCCAGTGTGGGGCCAGAGCCATATAGTAATGCCATCTGTGAGGCATGGGAGATGGTGTAGGGATGGTATAGAGCTGTGTGTTATGCCCTTGGCGTCAGGGCCTGCCACCTAGGAACAACTTCTCAGTTACATCAAAGACATGGTAGAAAAGTTAGGTGGGCAGGCCAGTAATTGGATCAGCTGTGAGACGGCTTCCTGTCACACAGTCCCTAGATTTCATGAATACAAGTCTATTGTGTTCTAAGGTCTAGTTCTTCAGTCTGGTAGATTTAACAATCTTAATATGGGTTGATCTGAAATAAATGTTCAATGTCTACAGAAAGGAGGTTGACAAATCTAGTGGCTGCTACACATACTG
This sequence comes from Crocodylus porosus, assembly GCF_001723895.1. Classification (NCBI taxonomy): domain Eukaryota; kingdom Metazoa; phylum Chordata; order Crocodylia; family Crocodylidae; genus Crocodylus; species Crocodylus porosus. Next base: position 18,369,098 of record NW_017728911.1, on the reverse strand, counting down.
TGCCTGGACAGATCACAGGTTTATTCCAAAAAAGCCTCTCAAATCTTTGAGGCATGGACAGATGGCTGGAGCTCTGTTGGATGTGCATTTTTGCCTTTAATTCTCTTTTAAGCCACCTTCAAACTCTTGGCCTTTATGCAGCACTTACTCAGCATCTTATTTTTGGCCACCATGGTGATGCACTAAAAATAATGCAGTTTTTGTGCATGAACATTAGGACTACTTGCATTTTTACCCCTCCCCAGAAGGCAGGGAAATCCACAACCTTGGCTCCTGCCCAGTTTGAAGCAGAATAAATAGACATGGCACAGCGCTGCTGAAAAAAATATGCTTGCCCTAGGTAGGAGAAGGTGTTACAGGGCACTAAGATACGCCTGTTCCTTTAAGAGCAGAAGCAGCCTAGCTAGGGAGCCCTGCAGGCCAGACAGAGCACCACAGCTGTGGGTTGCCTGAGCAAGAGGCTAATGAGGTAATTAGCTGGCACCTGCAGGCTGTCAGCTGACTGGAGGGAGGCAGGGCCCTGGATGCATTTAAGCCTAAGGCTGGAATTAGCAGGGGTTAGTTCTCTGGCAACTGCCAGGGGAAGGAGCTCCTTCCTGAGAGAGCTACCTAGAGATAGGTGGTCGCCTGCTTTGATGCTTACAGGAGCAGTAAGGCACCAGGAACCCACAACGTACCCAGGGCTAGGAGGCACACTGTCATAGCAGGAAAGTTTGCCCTCTTAATGGGGCAGAGTGCCATCTCCATTGTCATCGTTAGGTTATAGTCCAGGAACTTATGTTTGTGTTGTTGTTGCTACTGGAGATTTGGGATTGAGTCATAAAGGGAGCTATGGATGCCCCATTAGTGCCTAGAAGGGTGCAGCTACACAGGGGTGAGAGGTCCAGGTGCAGCTACATGGGGCCCAGAGGCCCAGCACCAAAAGGGTGCAGCTACACAGGGGCCAGGGGCCTGGTGCCATAGGGGTGCTGCTACATGGGGGCTTGGGGTCCAGCAGACAGTGCCAGGGGCCCAGTAACAAGAGGAGACCAATTGGCACTAGTGCCTCAGGGCCAGGTCTGACACCATGGGCCTAGGCTAGAAGGCCTAGCCAAATTAAAGGGGTGGAGGCCAAGTAGGCTGAAGCCCCAACAGAGTGGACAACATCTGTGTAACACCTGAGAGGCATAGGGTGTGGTATAGGGGAGGTTTGAAGCCACACATTTAGCCCATAAGGTTCAAGGTTCCCTGTGCAGCACAGTACTTGAGTGAGGTGCAGCAAAAGACCCAAGCACCAGTGAGTTCTTCTGGGGTTCAGCAGACCGGGGCCACATGAAGACCTATGGGCAGCCACCCAATTCATTATTTTACCATCAAGACACAGCAGGCGAGACAAAAGGGCACCCTCAAGACCTTTTGTCAAGCACCTTCCATGGAAAGTAAAGATGATTAATTAATATAGGACTGATAGAAATGCAGCAACCTTATGGGAAATAGATATATCTTACCTTGGGGAATGTTCAACATAATGATTAAGTTCAACATACTGCTTAGCCTCCTTTCATTCTATACTGTTTGCCTGTCTGGGTTGTTATAGTGAATTTTATCATTGTGGTATAAAAATGCATTACCAGACTTCTTGAGCTTGTGGGTATTTCTGGAAAACTAAGACAAGGTAATGTGTTTTACATTTTGCATTGATGCTACTGAGATTTGTGGTGATTTTAATATGATCTGGAAGTGAGTCCCATAGCTGTAGGCCAGCTGCCAAGGAAGCTCTGTCTCCAGCCTCAGTAATCTCAGTCTAGGCTACACACATTACACTTTTACCATAATAAGTGCTCAGAAACCAGTCTACACAACTTGTACACAGTGCACAAGTTCATTGCACATAGATGGGTTTAAAAATAGCAGATCATGTTCTAAGATAGACCAGAATGGATGTAGTATAAGATTTAAGTAGTTTAGGTTAGACTAGTCTATTGAACTTCTATACACGATCCTTGAGACTGATAATTCTGTTTTTCTAGTGAAACACAGCTGTCATTCTCTGATGAATATACTAATAATAGCAAGAACAGTTTGTTCTAGGTAATGTGTACAACTGTTTTTCACAGCTCCCTTCTTGGCCAGACACAATATTGCTCATCTAGAAAGACTAATAATAACAATAATAACAATGATAATGATGATGATAATAATATACTGATTTTAAGAGTTGTCTGCTAGTGATTAATATGAAGAGTGATTTAAGTCAAAATGTTCTTGGGAAAGACTTGCCACACATTTATGTATCCTCAGGCATTTTGGCTGCTTGCAGATGTTTAAAAAAAAAAAATGCTTTACTTTAAACAGTGCGTTCCTGCACTACATGCCCAAAAGAGGCAGTGCCTTAGTTGGACCCAATTCCACAGCATCTGTATAGGTCAGGCACTTTAGTTGGGGGTTTTTTGGCGCTTCTATTTAATAGCTGATTAAACCAGCTTTAGCTAAAAGTGCCAAAAAGTCCCAGTGAAGTGCCCAATCTATAGAAGCTGCAGAGCCAGGTTGAAGTAATATGCTGCTTCTTCCAGTAAAGCACGGTTTGTTTATTTGTTTTAATGTCTGCAAGCAGCCTGTGTGTCCTCAGGCATTCACATTTTTGTTCACCCTTTTTACATGAGTTATAGGGAAAAAAATGGTGCTTTGTTATTTCTTCACTGTCTTGTTTGTAACATGTACGTTAAAGTGGTAGGAGATATGTCGCATGTAAAGAAGTATATATTATTATATGGATAATTAAGAAAATCCTCCAAATTACAATTAGGAAGAAATTGTAAAGGTGATTTCAATTACTGTATCTCAATGGTGCTATGTTGATATGTACCAATTAAGAATCTGCACAGTTTAAGGCAGGGGAGTTTTAAGGATTAGGTTCTGCCGACTAATGAATTGCTGGGTGATTTTAAGACATGGTGGAGGGAAGTATGTGAAAAGATGCTGTGGCTGAAACACCCAGGAGTACATGTAGCTTACATGACCATCTTAGCAAAAGAAATATTTAGTAAGTGTAGGCAGAATGGCAGAGTAGGAATTTTCAAATCCAACACAGCTGGAGGAACTCAGATGGGCCTCTGGCTTTGATGCAAGAGCTGTAGCTTGTCACTGCCTCAGTGATGACCTGTCTACCCTGAGGTTGGGGCTTTGTAAGGGCCAGGAGGCAGTGCAGTTTGAAGAATTCATTTGGAAGTAGGAATCAAGAGCTCTAAACACAGTTCTGACAACCAGCTTAGGCAAAATGGACATGATGATCTTACACTCTTACACACCCTACAGTGTTAGCATGAGAAATGATTAATTAATGTTCTTGAAAAGCATTCAAAAGATAAAAAAGTGTTATGGCAATCAAATGCCAAGACTTAGTTATTCTGAAAAAAGCTTTAATTCCTTGAATTTCTGTGATTTTTTTTTTAAATGATTTCTGGTAGGCCTGATGCCAGTAACTTGTCTACTCCAGTAATGATGCCTGTAAGAAAGATAGCCTTGAAAGACTGGATACCATAATAGGGCATTTTAAATATAGCATCTAGTAAAATGCCCAATTACTTCTGCTGTTAACCTCTGTCCAATGCACTCTTTGACCCTGAGCACCAAGGCTGCTGCTACAGAAACACCTGAAGTTCTAAATTATCCAAACAACTCAATTTAGACCATTCCTCCTTCTTTAGAGAAGATAAATGAATCACCATTTAATTACTTGAAAGAAAGGAAGTAAATAAAATGGAGAACAATAGATTAGTTCAATACAAAAAGGTAGTGAATCTCCTTTGGTGCCAATGTTTTCACCACTAGAAGTCTTGTCTGATTTGCTGCTACTTCAAACTAGTGCTGAAAGTTTTTGAGAATGAGGTTAACTCTCAGAATATTACCACATTGGGTATTGTATATAACCAGGATTCCCTCTCTGTGCCTCTAGATGTAGGTGAATGGGACATCTCATTTCAATATTAACTGAGATTGCATGCAATTCTTCATAAGGCAACAAAATCAGAGATCTGACTGGGAGATATAATTAATAGTAATTATTAATCTTTCAGACATTCAGAGATCATGATTGTCTGCACAAGTGCCTTGAGTTAAACTTTACATTCTTTTCAGAATAGCATTGTCTATTTTCCTCTAAATCTAATCTCTGCAGTGCAGAGCTGGAAAAGAAAACTGAACACTTAGGGAAAAAAAATCTTTTATTCAAAAAGACAGTGAAAAAAATCATTTTCATCACTTGCCACATTGTGGTTACTGCATAATAAAAACCCACATATGTTAGGGCTATGATTTGGGGAGCCAGCTGTTGTCAAAAAAATCAATGTGGAAACCTCAAAGCAATTGAGGAGAATAACGGATCTGTAGACATTTTCAAATTTGGTTTAATGTATTTTAGAGTTTGTGGTCTCTCTGGTTTAAATGAGGAGTCTTAATAAGTCCTCTATTAGATGTGTTCAAATATTTGAACCACAAACATATGGCTCACATATTTTAGCACGTTCATCTTTTCAATGCAAGCTACATTGTTGAAGGAATTAAATTAGCTGTTGTTGGAGAGGTGGTTAAAAAAAGGGCATTTTTCTGTTAATTCTCAAAATGCTAGATGAAACTGGCAGCATGGTGCTAGATGTTCAATTTAATGATATATGGCTATTTCAATGTAGTTTTATCATTTCACATAAGTGAAAATAATTATTAATCAGACCATATATTGGGGAAGATGTTGAAATTTTGTTATTTTTCTGTGTAGGAATTAAAAGTCACCTGCCTGTGACAGCACCTAAGGATATGCTCTACATGAAATTCAGCATTGTTTAGCTGGGGATAAATATTGGAGGGATTCATTTTTTTAATGGATATTTTTAACGTTCCTGTTTGTTTGCCTAACCAGAATTTCTATTAAATATTTTGATGACTAGTAAACAGCATTAAAGATACCAGGTCCACTTTTGTATTCCTTCTAAGCAGGCTAGAGCATTGCACACTGAGTACATGGGGGTCTGAGGACTTGCCCTCCCCCAGGAAGAGACATCCCTAATTGATGGGGCAGTCCTGAAATGGGAACATCGAGTCCCAGTCCTGGGCTGCATGACTGTAGGATAGCATTTGCCTCAGATTCCCAGTATCATACAGGGATCTGGTTTTCTGTTCACTGCAGACAAATGCTGGAAATGACAGGTTTTCCCTTGCTGGCTAGCCTGCAAGGGGTTGCGGAGAGCAGGACACAGAAGGCGTCATGTGCATATGTGCTTGTGCACACATGCATGTTGCCAGAAATACAGTCCCAGGCAGCTCCGCCAGCTGGCTGCAGGGGCTGAGGATGGGCCTGGGGCCACTGTGGTGGGGAGCAGGACAGAGCTATGGGTGGCTCACCCAGGGGGTTGGGGGGATGGCTCCCTACTGGTGCATACACTTCTGGGGAGCAGGGTATGGGGGCCATATGCCCCCCCAAATTTTTGCATGGGGTAAGAGCAGATATGAGCTGCCTACTGCAGGCTTAGAGCCTCCCACCCTGATGTCCTCCCCCCAGGAGCCCTGTGCCACCATGGTGGGGCACTCCTGCACTGAATTGTGTCCCCTGCGGCTGCCAGGTGGGCAAGAGGTACCTTACCATGGTGGTACAGCCAGTGCGAGGCTCCCATGGGAAGGGCAGCAGGGTGGGGAGTCTCAAGCCCACAGTAGACAGCCTGCATCTGCCCCCGCCACTGTCCCCCCACAGGCTCCACTTGACTCTGCTCTGGCCATGGAGCTGGTGGTTGGGAGGGCTCATCATCTTAGGCCATCCCCCCCAGCAAGAATAACAGTCAGCTCCTATGCTAGTCAAGGATGCATGGAGTCTAAATCCATAGTATTTTAATGGTCAACCATTGTCATGCATCAGATATGGGACAGGAGCTAGCAGAATTACCCTGGGATTATTTTATGATGAAAATGAATTTCTCAAACTACATCCAGAGAGTTAAAATAAATACCTACTTTTCCAGGACACTAACTTTTTCATTGACTTCCCATCCTGGTTAATACTGATATGAAACCACTAAGGGAGCTTGTGATATACATGAATTAAATGGTACTACATATTTGAGATACAAGAAATAGAGTAATAGCTTTAACTGTCAAATGCTAACCCTTTTTCGTATCTTTCCAGTCCTGTTGGTTAATCATAAGGGCCAGATATAGCATTCAAATGAACTTAAAATTTATTTGTATTTATTTTAAGCAAGGAGCACTTTTAATTGAGTACTTCTACCAAAAATTAAAAATGTTACCTGCAATGCCCCAGAATATTAATTTTATAAATAACTAATCAGAACAGGTTGCAGCAGTGTCTGAATTCTGTTGCAGATATTGTGGTGAAAATATTTCTTCACTGCGACTTCATTACAGCTGACAAGTAAAAGTAAGAGCTCTTATCTGAGAAGCCAAAGGAAAGAGACAATTACAATGCCCTGGTTCAGAGATTCACTGTTAAAAAATAACAATAAATTAGTCTGAGGGAAAGATGGATCTGTTGTAGACATGAACAATTAAGTCATTTACAACTTAACAATTGTTACTTTTTCCAGATATTCTAACAGAAACAGACACTATTATAACAGTCAAAACTAGATCCAGCCAGCAATTCCTATGTTGTGACCTATATTTTCTTAAATACGTTCAAGTGTCATCTAAATGAGATATTAAAGTATTGCTGATGCAATTATGTTGTCGCTGCTTTTACTAGTAATTACATATTTAGACTGGCATATAAAGCTTTTAAACAAGCAATTTGATGCAGTGTTTGGAAGCAACTGGTACCAATCAGAAATAAGACTACATTGTTTCAGAACATTTACTCCAAAATTAATCTCCGCTCAATCTGATTTTTAAACAAATGAGCTCTTACTCCATGTTATTATTATTATATTTTAATTAATTCCATTACTGCTCCATAATTAAAACTATCAGAAAAAGACCAGAGGACTTTGTTTTGCATTTCTAGCTGCCTGGATGCACAGGAACACAGGACTAATTCCTCACAAAAACAAATCTGTCAGCATCTTTTGTGATTGGAATAATGCAGGTTTACTTACATGTGGAGCTTAGATGAAAAGTAGTATTTGTTTGTTTGATTTTTTTAAAATGATTCATTCCTGGAAGGATTGCTTAAAATATCCACTTAGCAAGTAAACAAAAATATATGGTACTGTAAGGAATAATCTTTGTAGGTAAATTTTTCTACTTTGTTAAGCAGATCCGGCATTAGACTCTGGGTGAGGATCTTGGAAAAAGTTTAAGATGCAGGCTGTGGGGGGGTTGGGGTAGGTCACTTGAAATTGAGATCCCCAATTCCCCGAATGTCCCCTGGAGAGGAGGGGGTATGCGCCGG
>NW_017728911.1:18343587-18361155 GCF_001723895.1 Crocodylus porosus | reverse complement strand
GCCGCAGTCCGCGCCTCTCGCGCTGCTCCCGGCTCCGCTGCTCCTGAAGCTGCCGGCGCTGGCTCCGCTGCCGTCGGCGTCTCTCGCGCCGCTCCCAGCTCCGCCGCTCCCGAAGCTGCCGACGCCGGCTCTGCTGCTCCCGGGTCTGGCTCCCGTCGGAGCCTCCGTCCCTCTCTGCACAGGGTAGGGGTGCTCCTTTTATTTCCCCGGGCCGGCCCCACGCCGGCCCGGTTTAGGTTCCGGGAGACTTTAAAGTCCCGACCAGACTTCCGGGTCGGGTCCTGGAAGCTGGGCGGAAACCCGGGCTTCCTTCCTCGGGCCCGGTCCCCTGTGGTCCCGGCGCCCTCACACAGGCCTTCTCTCCCTCTTCCCCAGATGCACACTGGATGATTTGCACTACCTAAGTCCCTTTAATCAATCCAGGTGTCCAGTATATACAAGAAATCAGGACTGCAATATGGCATAGAGCAGGGGGTTCCTAAGTACCTGCACAGAACACAAAGTAAGACAAAATACAGATAGCGGGTAGTTTGTATATTGATTTTGATATATTTTAGTTTGTGAGAGTAAGACTAGTTCACACAAGTTTTCTTTGAAAGCTCCAGAATCTTAAACAGTTATTTTTTTTAAATGCATCTTTGTAAAGAGACTTCTATTGTTAAGACAGCCACCAAAATTTGTATCTCTGTGAAAACATTCTTATGTTGTCTTCCTGAGTTTGCAATCTGAAACAGATGTTGATGAAAGGTAAAGTGAGTCTTGTTTTACCTCGAGTTGTTATCAATGAAATCTTAGAAATAAAATGTAAAAATCACCTATGTAGCTATATCACTGTTAATCAGTATACATGACAAAGAAAAGGGATGTTTGAAGCTGTGCATAAGCCACCATCAGTGGCATCATATCATTTTGGCTTCTGAACTCTACTGAGGGAAAACCAAAATCAAGAAGCCACTATAACAGAAGTAAGCATGCAAGCCTTAGCAAGAAACAATTTAGCCTGGGCATCCCAGCAGAACCCCAGAGAGTATCCAAAACTCAGTAAGGCAGCAAGGCTACAGAATGGCGTCAGTCTGTTTGAGTGTATTTTAAAGATCTTGGTTTTGCACCTGAGGGCAGTAGGTCTCGATGTCATATTGATTTTTAAAGGATACCGTGACTTCCTACCCTTAGTTCAATTCTTGTTTCTTATGATTTTACTAAAAGTCAATTGAATAGCAGCTGGGTACAGTAAATCCCCACAGCTTATTGCCTTATCAGGCAGGCATGTGTCTCAAATTGCTCTGGTATACATGGAAGTTTGAAGATTTGTCCTTTAGGTTAGTACTTGAGGGATAATGACTTCTAGCTGCTATAGGATTTTCTCAATCAACTCATATTACAAATCACTAAGCTAACTGTCACATCTGTTTTACCTAATCTATTTTATCTATCATATGTATTTCTTAGATTTCTCTCACTACGCTACCCAAGGCCAAGAGTCTCTGGATTGGCAGACTTCTTGACAATCTTAGTGGATGGGCATAGATAAAACCTGAGCTACCTTTATGAATTTGGGCATCAGCCCAGTCTCCAACATGAAAGATAATAGCCTAAAGTTTGCCAATTTTAGTTTACTTTATATACCACTGGTTTGTTAAGGGCCTTTCTGGCAGGGTGACAGCAGCTCTCTTTCCTTCTGAATGATCCTATTCTTTCGTATAGTTGAGTTTATCTATCTCAATTATTTTTTATTTGGTCAGTCATTACTTGTGTTAACTTCATTTTGCTCCAACAGTTTACTGCCTGCTTCCATTCTTAAGTGACACTTTACATTTACATGATGTTAAACAAAAGTATTTTTCTACCTTTTACTTATCTTCAGCCACATCTGCTTCTTTCACAGACCTAAGGAAGGACATGTGTTGTGCCTGAAAGTTTGTTTGACACCTGCCCCTACAATATAGTTGGTCATGTTATAAAAGATAAACAAATCCTGCTTCTCTTATAGAAAGCATTTGTGTCTTCTGAACTTTACTGGATTCTGCAACAATAGGTCAAGTCCTTCAAAGTATAAGTTCTTGTGATTCATTGCAGAACGTGAAGAACAGCATTGACTTGCTTAGATTTTCAGTGCATCTGTATTTCATTTAAATAGATAAACCACTGATAAAGTTTGGAGATCCCTATCTGTCAAAATGTTCAAAGTTGCATATTTGGAAGTTTGCGGTATGAGTGTTACTGGGCCTCTCTGTATTTAAAACTGAATAGACATGTTACATTTCAGGCTCACAACCTAAAAAATATGCCCCAGCTCTAGCCCATGCTAACTTCTTGATCTTTTTCCTAAATTTTGTCAAAAAATAGTGCAGCCTATTGCTACGTGAAGTAAAAAATGTAGATATTACAAAAAAAAAGAGATTTCTTTTTATATTAACACTGTTGCTTTAAAACAAAAAAAAATGCTATAAGCAAACTCCTCTGGAAAAAAGAGGAAGACCTTTTTTTCTAAAGATCATTAGAGTGAACATGCTGCTTTGATTAAACTGCTGTTCTGCTCAACACAGATTTATTAATCTCTGCACAAGGTCTTTAGTGGTATTTTCAGCCAAGTGAGATTATAACATTTTCCTCAGCCAGTTTGTTGGTTTTGCTACCAGATTTTTTAATTACTGATAAATAGAACTGGCAAAAGTGCAAATTTACTACTAACATTAAAAGAGAGGGTGTCAGATGTTAAAGATAGGCAATATTATATACCTGAGACAGTTTCAATTACATTTAAAGGTATATATTGATTTTAAAAAGCTTTTTAATGTAATACATACCTCTTGTGAGGATTAATTTGTGTCTTTAAAGTGCTTAGTAGGTAAGGCACCTTTACCATATTGAGAAGTTACAAAAACTGCCGGCACCAGTTAGTATGCTGTTTATTTGCTGCTAGCCAGCCTGAGAAACCATCACTGTCCCTGAAGATTGGTAATGCACAAGAATGCAATGTTTTATCCTCTTTCTTTCAGTATGTCACCGTTCCCCAGGGTGAGGATAGAACAGCCTTAACATCATCCCTGTGAACATCATACCCAAGAATCTAGTCCAATAGCTATATGTGTGTGTGTGTGTATGTGTATATATACATACATATACATATATATATAATGTGTTTAATGTTCTTAATTCCACAACAAACACTTCCATAATGAGCAACCTACTAGCACAATCTGTAGAAAACCCAGCAAGGCTTACATGGGCTTTCTATAGAAAAGAGCATAGATAATGTATCACATACTGAAAACACAAATGTACAGTAAACTTGTTTATTTATTCATTGACCTAGATTTACATTAAGTTACTGTATCAGTTGAAAAGCAAAGGGGGATCCCATCTGTGGGAGCCTGTTTCTTGCCAGTGCAGGGGAAGCCCAGAATCAGGCTCCCCCTATACTGGCAATAGGGCACAATTGGATCTAATGTAAGATTCCATAGTCACACCTCCTGCCATGCACATGTGCATGGCAGGGGCTGCAATTGTGTGGATTACACATTAGATCAGGAGTGGTCAGAACATGGCCCATGGGCCAGATCTAGCCCACCAACTGATTGGATCCAGCTCATGGATGGGCACCAACCCCCTGCAATTCTCTACATGGGGCTGAGCTCCATCTACTCCTATCTGAGTTAGCCCAAGCCATGCCAGGCTTCTGCCTCCACCTCCAGGCTAAGTGCAGACAGTCAAAAAGCCTGAAGCTGAATTGATTCAGTCTTTGCATGTTAGTCTAAACCAGGGCTGTCCAACCTTTTTGAATGTGGGGCCGGATCATGAACTTTTTATCACCCAGTGGGCTGGCAGGAGCAGCTGCTCACGTGGCATATCCAGTCCGGCTATGGTCTGGGGGCACAGGGGTCAAGGGGCACCTGCCACCTCCCTGCCACCTGGGCATCTTTGAGGATACTCCCACACCTGTGCACCTGGGCTCAGCAGCCAGGGGGACATGTGGGGACCCTACAGGGGGGTGCAGGAAGTGCTGGGACACCCCCCTGCTCCCTCCCTCCTGGGTCAGCCCGAGCCTGAGCCCAACTGGCAGGGCTCTCTCCCTCCCTGGAGCCCACAACTCACCACCCCCAGTGCAATGTCTGCGGGCACAGGGGGATGTGGGGAGGCTGGATCAGTGCCAGTTTCCCACCCTGACAGCCAAAGCAGCAGCAGCATCTCCCGTGGGCCTGGCCACAGCATCCCTCTGAGCTGGCATCCATGCCCCCCGCACCTGCCCGCCTGCTGCACCATGACCTGCTGGCATGCAAATGAGAAAGGGGGGGCTAGGAAGCAACACCATGAAATGAGTGGGGAGAGGAGGGGAGGAGTCGCACTGCATTGGCAACATCAAGCTGATGCAGTGTGTGTGAGAACGTTGTCCCTTCAACAGCCCTTCAGCAGCCATTAGGAAGCAGCTGAGGGGCTGGGGGAGGGACAAGGGGTGGGAATGAAAGTAAACAGTGTTTACTTTCAATTCCTGTCACAGCACCTCAGGCCTCAGAAAACGGCTTGGTGGGCTGCATGTTGAACAAGCCTGCTCTAAACTGTAAAGATTAAAATGAAAAGGAAGTGAACAGACATTTACCTTTGATTCAGGAAATGCAGCCACATGAAGTGGCTCAGGTCAAAAGCTGGAGGGGGGGGGCACTAGAGCATGGCTCTCTGGCTGTGTGTTCACTTCCTCTTCCTGCTGTCCCTGAAGTCTCTTGGATTTGCAGTCCAGAATTAAAGCAGCAGAACTCTGCTGGGTTGCTTATCACTTCCTCTTCCGGCTTCCAGGTGCCACTGGGATTTGTAGTCCACAGATGCAGCCAGCAGTAAGCTTGAATAAGGGAAGGGGTGTTTAGCACTCCCCCCTCCCTGGCCCCACCCCCACCCCCTTGTCAGCTAGCCCTCACTGTTCTAGCTAGGGAACAGAGAGGCAGGACCATTTCTGCTCTCTGGAGCAGACAGCACAGCCTAGGGCTGCAATGCACATTGGTATGTTGGGGGATTGTGGTTTAACTTATACCAGGAAGGGGCTTGGGACAGAAGTTTCATAAAATGCTTTGACCCAAATCAGTTAAGTTACATTCGACCAGGTTTATCTTAAACCAGTTTCAGCCATTTTATAACTGGTCCAAGTGCACTGAGCTTCTGTTTTGTTACAGGTTTAAACCAGTTTCTGATCACTTAAACTCATTTTTGTGTAACTTCTGTCCCTAGCCCCAATGGCCAAGGCCCCACGTAGCATGCATAGCTTCCCAGCAGTGCTTCACCTCCTAACCTCCCCTCCCCACCTAGGTAGGCATCTGCTGTCTGGCACATGTTGCCACAGTTTTTCCATGCTACCTGCTCCCCGAAGTTGTGCAGCAGGGGCGGGAGGAGGAGGTGCTGCTGTAGGCAGGAGAGCCAAGCAGTACCTAGGTGGCTGTGACAGCAGCCCCACTGGGAAGCTGGGTACGCTGGCCATAGCTGGGGCCAGGACACCTGCTGTCTGGCAAGTGTGGGGCAGGTGCATGCAGGAGCAGGCAGAGCTTGGCTCCATGCAGAGTACCATGGAGACAACCACAGGCTAGATTGGGGAAAGGGGGAGGGCAGACCACATCTTCACCTACACTGTCCAGGCAAGCTCTGCTGCATGCACCCCCTGCCCCATGCACACCCTTTCCCCTATACACATACCCTACATCCACCTCTCCACACACCTACCCCCCACATTCCTCCACACAATATACAAGAGTAAGATTTAATTTTGAGTTATTATAGACATTTCATAAAGTTCATAGACATTAGGGCTCGAAGGGACCTTGCAAGATCATCGAGTCCAGCCCCCTGACCAAAGGGCAGGTAGTCAGCTGGGGTCACAGGATCCCAGCAAGATAAGCATCCAATTTGCTCTTGAAGCTGTTCAATGTAGGTGCTTGAACCACCTCCGCTGGCAGGCTGTTCCAGACCTTGGGGGCTCGGACAGTAAAGAAATTCTTCCTTATGTCTAGCCTGAAATGGTCTTGCAGGAGTTTTTGACCGTTCGACCTCGTCATCCCTTGGGGCGCTCTGGTGAACAAATGTTCCCCCAGATCCTGGTGGTCACCCCGATAAACTTATAGGTGGCTATCAGATCACCCCTGAGCCTGCGCTTTTCCAGCCTAAAAAGCCCCATGGCTCTCAGCCTGTCATTGTAAGGTCTGTTTTCCTGACCTTTGATCATGCACGTGGCTCTTCTCTGGACTCTCTCAGGCTTCTCCACATCCTTTTTGAATCGGGGAGCCCAAAACTGGATGCAGTACTCCAGTGGTGGCCTCACCAAGGCCGAGTACAAGGGGAGAATGACATTCCGGGATTTGCTTGAGAAGCATCTATGGATGCAAGCCAGCATTTTGGTTGCTTTACTGGCTGCAGCATCCCATTGCAGGCTCATGTTCATCTTGTGGCCTATGACGACCCCCAAGCATGCAATTGCATCTATATACATTACTCAAAAGAACATAAATCATTTTTTAAATAAAATTAAACTATGTATAGTAGATATTTGATTTTATTATATGTTTTTTTATCTATAATTTGTTAAAATAATATCTTCTGACAGATTTTATTTGTACTGTCCTTAACCGCTCACGAAAGTGGCCCTCCAGCCAAAATAATTGGCCACCCCTACGTAAGATGCAATCATGACTTTACCTGCATGTGTAGAGGGGGTCTCACTCTCCATTCAAAGACCTACTGTCTCGATTTCAAAATATACTAAGAAATTTTCTCAAATTTTACACCAAAACAGTCTTTTGGAGAAGCTGCTTCACTGTAGGCAAATGGACTAGGTGCACTGCATCCATGCTGCTGGATAGATTTTGGTATACTCTGAATATCTCCACATTTAATAAGTTTTCTGTTTAATTATCTCATAATGGAATGCATGTGATACATATGTTGGGAAGCAGTTTTGATGTTCCTAAAAATGTCTCATTCCTATGCTTAACTTAATTCATTTCCAGCACAATTCATTCAATCAGGTGAATTTCCATAGTTCCTTGTGAACATAATGGTACTATTAATCTCATTGATTCTGTGTGTCCTAGCATTCGACTGAATGGGGCAGGTGCCACAGGGAGAGTGGGGACTCCTGAAGATGCACAGTATCTTGCCACCATCAGAGGTTTATCAAGTGTATTGAAAGCAAGAAAAACTAAACGGACTTCAACAGTACATTAGGGAAAATGTATCATAGTCTGTATCTTTTTATATTATTTACAGTGAATGCCATAACTCTACAGACAGAATAAAAGTGAGAGTCTGGGATGAAGATGATGACATTAAATCTAGAGTAAAGCAACATTTCAAAAAGGAATCAGATGATTTTCTAGGACAAACTATCATTGAAGTGAGAACTTTGAGTGGTGAAATGGATGTTTGGTACAATTTAGGTATGTACCTATTTTATGGTATTTTAGAAGTTAGTTTAGACATCATCTCCTGAGGTCCCTTCCAACCCTAATTTTATCTGATTCAGTATCTTCAAGTGCTATGAGTTTTGTAATGTATGTCTGGTATATCAGAATAATGCTCTCTCTTAAAATAAAACTCTACTCTGCTTTGGATTCCAGGTTTAAAATGTATTAATTTGCAAGTTGATTTGAAAACGAGTAGAATGTATGTTTTCTGTAAATCTAGACACATGATAAATAACTTTGTTTTCAATTTGAATAGATAGCCACTCAGGAAAAATTCTAGTCCAAAAAGCAGATATTTTCTTTTAATTCAAAATGAGATTATCACCAGTAATGTGGCTGTAAAGATAATATAAGAAAATCCTTTATGTCAGTTTATTCACATGTTAATGTGAGACATGAATCTACAAGGATGTATATTAGAGAAAGAAATAACTGTGCATTGGCTTATTGTATTGCAATTATGCATTACCAACCTTCTCTTTTAATCATACATGTTTGCATACAGGCCTGAGCATAATTTTCCTCTGACTTGTACCACTTTTGTACTTGTATAACTCCAAGGATTTCCTTGGTATTGCTTTTCAATTTTACATCCAAAGACGCAATACAGATGAGGATCAGGACCAGGGTTACAAACAGCATGCCAATAAGTGGGCTGGTATATTTTCAAATAGTCCTTGTAAGCAAAGCTTATCTTATGTAAAAGCTAAGAATGCAATGCTTCCTTTCTAGAAGCTTATTGTTATCCACCATACATATAGAGGTATAGTGTCAAGTGCAACTCTCTTGTACTTGTTTGATAATATAAATATGATGATATTTTATCTAGGTAGCCTGCTGAATAAAAAGTTTGGGGTAAATTATATAACTGAGACTTTTCTAAAGTTGAAATACATTTGTTTCCTGAGCAACAATCTGTATCAAAATACAGTGCAATACCCTTTTTTCTCCACTGTTCCTACTTAGTATTCCACATGCTATTGAAATACAAAGCTGTGTCTGGGAAAATGTTTGCTGATTTCCAGCAAAGAAAACAAAGCCATGTGTTCTTTTATGTTTGTACTGAGTATGATTTTTACTAAGACAACTAGTCTTTGTCATCACAAATGATTTTTCTTAATATCCTTCAAGTGATAAAACTGATATAAAAACAAGCAATTGATTAAATT
The DNA here is from genome assembly GCF_001723895.1 of Crocodylus porosus. Taxonomy (NCBI): domain Eukaryota; kingdom Metazoa; phylum Chordata; order Crocodylia; family Crocodylidae; genus Crocodylus; species Crocodylus porosus. The sequence continues at coordinate 18,352,547 of NW_017728911.1, read as the reverse complement.
GATTCTTTAAAAATTTACTGATTTGAGTGGAAGCAATTTTAATAGCAATTCAGTTTAGAAGGTACAAGTTCTTCTTGCACAAATAGAGAAAAGAAAAACCCATAGACTGAAAAGATCTTACCTGTCATGTGCAATAATCTTTGGTAGATGGCTGCTGATAATTTTATTATTATGTAACAGAGGGTGGTACATTTCATTCTCGCTAACAGGCAGAAACATTACATACAAGAAAAAGGAGTGAACTATTCAAAAAAAAATGCACTGGATCTGTTGAAATCCCAAATCCTTATTCAATATACTGTTCACTTCATTCATGATTCATCTTGCAGAACTGTGCAAAAGACCTACAAAAAAAATCTTAGTGCCTGTTGAATCAGATTACACTTCTGGAAAGGACTGGAATAATAATAGTTGGAATCAAAGAACTGTAATCCAGAGCTCAAGAAGCAATAGCAAATAAATAGGTTTTTACAGATAGGATGGTAGAAAGTTCTCCGGGTCTTTTCTTTACTCCCCCTCCTCCGCTCAGCTGAAGAATAGAGTTTATGGTAACAATATTCTGGTTTCCCCTAACACACTGCTGTTTTAGAGATGCTGGTAAAAATGGAAAAAGGAAGCATCACTAATAACTAATGCAGATAATAAGTAGAGAAACTAATTTCCTTTTTATGTGATGGAGTATGAGAGATTCTTTACTTCACAACATAGTGCTCTACTTCATAGCCTGGACTGTGTGTGAACTCAGGTTTGCAAAGCTGTCAAGAACGTCATTACATTAAAAACTTCTGACTAAGAAAAGCAATATCTGTTGAGTTCAACAGCTGGACTTTTCAAGCATAAAAAAAAATCATTATTTGAACCAGAAAGATTTTTTAGAAGTGCAGTACTATATTTATCACTTGACAGAAATGTATTCTGGGTAATAACTAATATATTATTTTTCTGTTTATCAGAAAAACGAACAGATAAATCAGCGGTCTCTGGTGCCATTAGATTGAAAATCAATGTTGAAATAAAAGGAGAGGAAAAAGTTGCCCCATACCATTTACAATATACATGTTTACATGAGGTATGTTGGAGAAGTTTTGTGGTGAGAGACATTTGTTGGTGTACAAGACAGTTTGGTACAAAGAAATTGGATAAATTGGGAATACAAAACTAATAAACAAGCCCTATATTCATATGTGGCTATGAAAACTGATACAATTAATTTCACTACAGGTTTTTCCTTTCAAAATATTGTATATGTATTAAGAGTCTCTAACAGTGACTGAATATAATGATGACATTCAAAGTCACTGTGTTCAAGGAGGAGAGACTGGTGTACTATACACATAGGGCATTTGATCTTGCTAGAAGCAGCTGGAAAGGCCAGAAAATGGGATTCCCGAACCCGCTTGTTGCAGTTCTCTGCCTCAGTATTGTAAAGCCTATTACATGCTTTTTAATGTCATTAGAAGATGTAGCCACATTTGGAGGCTTTTTCATTTGTGTATGCATGTATGTATGTATTTATTCATTAATTTTTAAAGTCTCAAAAATCCCAGAACACATTTGTTATCTATCCAAGGACTGAAAAACTAGAATTAGTTTTGTAATATCCAACATTGATATACAAGCTATATTTTTCTCTAGGGTCTGAACTGTACACTCCAGGAACCTGATTGGTCTATTCTTTTACGGTCAAAATTTCTATTAGTTTTACATGGATTTTTGTTGTTGTAGGATTCAAGGATAACACTGTTCTCAGAACTTTTAGTCTAATTAGGAGTGTACCTCATGACATATTGGCCTTTTTTCTGGTCTTCATGCCATACAAATGTCCTCTGAAAAGAGTTCTGATTTTAACCACTGGTTTAGCTTGCTGGATTCTATTTTCATATTCTGGGGACACAAGACTTTAAAGTATTTAGGTACTAAGCAGTTAGAAAACCACATGGTGAGAAGAAAGAAGGTGAGATCTTCATTCACTGTTTGTAAATAGAGGGCAGCATCTATGTGTTGTGGATGTTCTATCTTAAATTTACTGATGTGTGTGTTATTTAGATCTCAGAGCCCTGGCAGATGAGACAATAGCCCTGTATTCTTGCAATATCCTTGGATGCAATGTTTTGGGGACAGGAAGAAGATGATAGCAGGAAACAAGCAGGATCAGAATTAGGCCCATTTGAAAAAAGTTAACAGAAAGTATCACAAATAAAGTCAGCATCTTCCAGCATTCTCCAGTAGATATCCATTTCCTTTAACCCCTCTTTCTGTTACGCCCCTTTATTTTTTATCCCAAAAGTACTTGTATGAAATAAATCGATGAATATCTAACTCTGGTAGGCAATGGGCATGCTATTAATAGTACAGTTCTAACTCTTTGAAGTAGCCACAAAATTGGCACTGGTGCGAGTTACACTTGGTATTTATATATAGGGTGTGTATCTTTGATTAGGATCCCACTTAAGCAAATAGCAAAATTGCCTTGACTTCAACAGTGCCAGGTTACGCTCCTAAGATGCATGTGAGATGGGATGTGGGAAAGAAAATTGTAGAAAAATTGAAATGGGCTCAACAGTTTTAGTTGCCTTTTGTCACTAGAAATAATCAGGAGACCTAACAGTTACCAGTTCTGTTTATAGCCAAGCAAGGTGATCAGAGGTACAATTTTTTGTCATTTTCTTGTAAATTAAATGTTAGCTCTTGCTGGGAAGCTTACTAAATCCTGTTCTTTATTTTGTCCCTTTGTTCCTTGAGAAATTTCTGAGCTATTCTAAAGATATTGCCTATAACTTAAAGTTTTTAAGTCTTGAAATTAGAAAGTTATTGAATGCAAATCCAATTCAGGCTGCTGGACTGGTCACGGAGCATTATAACATCATGATATAACATATGAAGGGCATATGAAACCAAAGAGAAGGTTTCTGCATTATTTTACACAGCATTAGATCTGTTCTAGTCTGCACTGGTTTACTGAGGTGACCTTATGTCAAGGAGATAGATCAGAGTGCTGACTCACTGATTTGTACTGGCAGAGTTCCATCACAAAAAAAAATTAAGCACTAGTTTTCTTCTACCAAATGATACTTATTTGGTTCTAGACTTTGGAAAGACATATAGAATTTGAAATTTAATGAATATGTTGAAAAAATAGTGCATTATACATTACCACTTAAAGATGGAAATTATTGATTTGAAAAAAAATCTCTTACCTTTAGAACCTATTCCATTACTTGACGGAAGTTAAATCTAATGGTGCTGTAAAAATTCCTGAAGTGAAAGGTGATGAAGCCTGGAAGGTGTACTTTGATGACGCTGCACAAGAAATTGTAGATGAATTTGCAATGCGTTATGGAATTGAATATATTTATCAAGCTATGACGTAAGTATATCATTTCCAGAAAAATAAATACATTCTGAGAGAATGTGGAAGAGGGTGGTTAAGTATTTTGAACCTTCATCCTTTTTTCTCCAGTTTAGATCCAATCCTGATGAAAAAGATTAGGTCATTTAAATCTGTTTCTCAAACAATATTCACAGTGAAGTAGTACTTTAACTAGAGATGTGAAGGCATTTAAAAAAATATTGGTCTAACCAGTGAACTTTCTTAACCACTGTGGGGTAGATCCAAGTTCATTAGTGCTAACTGTCCTGAATAAAATTTTTAGATCCTATAACACGGTCTTTTGATGTTGTATAAATGCTAGTTATTTGCTGTTTTGTAGTGGTAGAACATTAGCCCAAATATATTTCTTCAGAAGTACATAGACCTTCAGGGGGTCCTGGTAAGTGACCTTACATGCAGAATATATGCACATAATGCATGCTGACTACACCTTCCAGAAGTTTTAACTGTACAAAACCTGTATTACATAATCCAGGAAAGCTGAAACCCTCTCCAGTGACTTTAGACCATGGCCCCTCACTTCAGGGGCCTTGTGCCTAGAGACATAAAAAGCAGAGCTGTTATTATCAAACACCAGAGGCTGGCAACCTATTGTATTTACCCAAATCCATGATGGCCCTATATTATAAGATAACACTCCACTAATTAGGTTCTATACTTGAAAAAATTATAAAGTTATTATAATTTTCCATGTTTAGAATCTAAGTATTGGAGGGTCATTTTAGATTCATAGATTGTTAGGGGCTGGAAGGGACCTTGCAGATCATTGGGTCCAGCCCTCCTGCTCTAGGCAGGAAAACAACTGGGGTTAGGTGACCCCAGCAAGGTGACTAGTCTCCTCTTGAAAACCTCCAGGGTAGGTGACTTCACCACCTCTGGAGGGAGTTTATTCCACAGTCTGGACACCCTGACTGTGAAGGAGTTTTTCTTGGTATTAAGCCTGAAGCGGCCTTCCAGGAGTTTGTATCCATTGGTCCTGGTCTTCCCCAGGGGTGCTGTAGTGAACAGTTGTTCACCGAGCTCCTGATGCACTCCTCTGATATAGCAGTATGCTGCTGTCAAGTCCCCTCTCAACCTTCTCTTCCTTAGGCTAAAGAGGCCCAGGTCCCTCAGCCTTTCCTCATATGTCTTGCCTTGCGAGTCCCTGAGCATGCGGGTAGCTCTTCTCTGGACCCTCTCAAGTTTTTCCATGTCCTTATTGAAGTGTGGTGCCCAGAACTGGACACAGTACTCCAACTGTGGTCCCACCAGTGCTGAGCACAGCAGGAGTATCACTTCCTTTGTTTTACACAAGATGCATCATTTGATGCATGCCAGTGTGTTATTTGCCTTGCTAGCCACCACATCACACTGGCAGCTCATATTCATGTGATGGTCAATCATTACCTCTAAGTCCCTTTCGGCCATGGTGCAAGTCAAGCTGTCACCACCAAGCCTGTACGTTTGTTGAGGGTTTGTTGCCCCCAGCTGGAACACCTTACACTTGGAAGTGTTAAACTTCATCTGGTTCTGGTCTGCCCAACTCTTGAGCCTGTCCAGGTCCGCCTGTATCTGCAATCTATCTTCTGATGTGACCACACTGCCCCATAACTTGGTGTCATCCATGAACTTGGCCAGCGAGCTTTTCACTCCTGTCATCCAAATCATTGATAAAGATGTTGGAAAGCACTGGTCCAAGCATGGACTGCTGAGGGACACCACTGGCCAGTTTGTGTCAGGATGACACAGACCCATTTATGAGAACTCTCTGGATCCTACCTTGCAGACAGTTTCTCACCCACTGAACTGTTGAGCAGCTAAGCCCACTATCTTCCCGTTTTCCCACAAGGATATCATGGGATACTTCATCAAAAGCCTTTTGGAAGTCTAGGTATATAACGTCTACCTTGACTCCCATATCCAGGTGGTGAGAGACCTGGTCATAGAAGGAGATGAGATTGTGAGATGAGACCTACCCATGAGAAAGCCATACTGGCTATTGTTCAGAATCTTACCTTCTATAAGCGTATAGCACATAGATTCTTTCATGAGCTTTTCCAGGGTTTTCCCTGAGATAAAGGTTAGGCTGATTGGCCTGTAGTTGCCCAGGTCCTCCCTCTTCCCCTTCTTGAATCTTAAATTCATCCCCACCAGTGCAGCAGAGAAAGCAGTGGTTGGGGGACAGGCAGTGGGTCAGATAGTAGGGGAGACAGTAAGGAGACAAGTGGTGGGGGAGCAATGGAGGACAGGTAGTAAGGTGGCATCTAGTGGGGAGCAGGCAGTGTGGGTGCAAACAGCCTGTCCCTTGCCACACTTACCCCCACTCATGCCTACCCCCAGCAGTCTCAGCCCACTGCTTGTTCCATTGAAGCCTCAGGCCCACACCCTGCTCTTCCCCCATTATTCCCCATTGGAGCCTTTGGGGCTGCCAAGGGACATGGGTGGGAGGGAGGTGCAGGGGGCAGTGGCAGATGTTTCAGTCTGGGTCAGTCTGACTGCTGAAGTCCATGTCCACAGGCTGGATCCAATGGTTCCATGGGCAGATGCAGCCCATGGGCCATAGGTTGCTGACATCTAATCTACACTATATTTACTTAGTGCAAAATCAGTCAACATAAAGCCTAGGGACAAAAATTACACATAAACCTGTATTCATGATCAGAAACTGGTTCAAATCCATAACACAATAGAAGTTCAGTGTACATAATCCACTTTCAAAATGGCTGAAATTGGTTTAAGATAAACCTGGATGGATGTAGTCTCTGATCTAGGTTAAGCCAGTTTAGTGAACTTATATTCCAGATCCCCTCCAGATTCAAGTTAGTTTACAATCTCCCAACCTCCCAGCATGCTTTGTACCTCCCCCACAACTCCCCACCCCACTTGCAGGGTGGGTGGGTTAGCCTTGGCCCAAGCTGTCTGCCCCAGCTGAGCAGGGACAAGTGCTCTGGCACCCCCTGGCTTCTGGCCTGAGCCACTGCAGGCATGTGACTGTATTTCTGGAATCAAAAGTGAATGTCTGTTCACTTGCTTATTGGTTCAATCTATGCAGCTTAGACTAACCTGTGAAGATTGAAGTGATTCATCCTCAGGCTTTTTGACTGTCTGTACTTAGTCAAAAGGAGTGTGTTCATTTCTTAATTACACACATGGAAAACTATAGTAATCCTACTGCATTCATTCACACCACGTAAGTTGTGGAATTTTTAATCAGGACATGTATCTTGTTTCCTCTGTCTTCTCAAAACTAACTCTCTCTCCTTATAATATTAAGCTACATAAACCTCTAATATTTTTATTGCAGAATATAACACATTACATTATTTTAATGAGTATTTTTTTCATTTTCTGCCACATTGTGAATTATTATACTTTGTAAGTATTAGAAAACAGAAGGGCACTTTTCCTTAGTCTTCCTTCTCCAAGGATCTCAAAGCAGGTTGGCCTATCAGGCTTAATTCATTCATGAAGCCCAACATTTCTCAAACAGTGGTGGTATATCCCAGACAGATATAGGAAACCTCTTGCACAGTATTATAGAACCTAGAAGCTTTGACTCTCACTCCCTTGCCCTATGCAGTAAATTATTTGCCCCTCAAAATAATTTATCTTTTTCTTGGTGTTATATATTCTTGCATTTTGCTAAGAAACATTCTAATTATTACCTACTGTGCTACTCTAACTAGATAGCTTGCTATTCTTTGAGCTTCACAAATGACTGAATTTTAGCAAGATATTAATAGTTTGTACATACACAGTACATGGGTAGTAAATGTCTACCTTTCCCTTGTGAAAACAAAACTACTATAGTATGATGAATGCAAAGGCCAAGCAAAGGATGATGATGTTACCTTCCTCAAAAAACAGGTCTGGCTAAGCTTCTCAAAGTTCTCTTCTAACTGCTTCTAGATTAAATGACTATTACACTATGGGATGAATGTGCATCAGTCATGCATCTTTAGCTGAAAAAAGACTATGCTAAATTTTTATGCATTTAATTTCTTCATGTTTAAATGAAAACTGTATTGGAAAGTTTTCATAGCACTAACATTTTAAATCTGGTTCTTTCTTTAATTCAAATATGCTGTAAACTAGAGATGTGAATGTGTCAGTAAGTTTCACACTTTTGAATTGAGGTCTCGTAAAACCTTTTTCACTTATATGGAATGCAAATGAGACGGATTAAATTTTCATCTAAAGAAGAAACCATAGGGTTTTTTTAGTAAATAATGTAATAATACTCATATTTTCATCATTAAAAAAGAGATGGAGCTGAATAAGTACTAAAAAACATTTTCCTGGAATTTCATACCAGTCACCAAGCCGGGGGTGGGGGGGTGCTGCATGCTCCCCAGTGGACCCAGAAGTGGACTGGATGTGCTGCCAGGGGTGTGTGGGGGAGCCCCCCATGCTTCTGTGGGACACTACATGCACCCCAGCATCACAGCATTTACAAGCCACCTACTACCTAGAGGTATGTAGAAAAAACATTTAAAGCTGTGTCTATGGCCGAATCACCAAATCTTGATGAATCGATTCAGAGGGTTCCGATTCAATATGGTGAGATTAAAGGGTCCTCTGGTTCAATTCAGACTCAGAGATTCAGCCACCGAATTGGGCTGAATCTCCACTGAACCAAATCAGGGACTGAAGCCTCGTACAGCCCTACTAAAGACCATCATGTTCAAAGGACAGTTAATAGCTCTCACATCCTTCCAGGCTGAGACAGATGCCTCAGACAGTGACATATACAAAGGCTATGCAGGCAGCCTTGAGAAGATCATCTGGTCTCCAAGTCCTCAGGGATTTCCTATGCACTTTGGAAAATTCTACTAGGCACCTGTCTACTTCGTCTACATTTCATGGCCTCATTTTATTAGATCTGAAAGCTTGGATACTGGCTCAATGATGTCTGCTAAAAGAAACTGATGAGCTGAAGTACCTTCTGCTACAGAACAGGAAACCCTCAAGCAGCCTAACTTATAAAGATAAGCAAAAGTGATTTCTCCTTGGGCATTTTCTCCTTCTAGAATCAACTCTGTCCCTTAATGTTACTCAGTTCAGCAATATTTACTCAACATGTGGAGTTTCAGTTCTATATGTTTCAGTCGAGCAACAGCACCTCCTCCTGTTCAGGGTAGCACTGTATTTTCCTGCCAGCCAGTGCCAAGATTCCTTAAGGGTTCCTTCCCTGTTGGGACCTGTGTTTCAATTAATGGAATTGATGCTCCTAGTAATTGTTCCCTTTATTACCTGTTAATGAAAAATACCTTTGTAGTAGCTGTTGTATCTTTCCAAAGGATATGGGATATTCAGGCCATCATTGTGCTTCCCCATTCAAAGTTCAGAACTGCACAACAATAGTAATTCATGTCCTAGTTTTCTCACTCAGTGCCAGGGAAGCAAAACCTCTCATGCTTGGTGTTAATTTTAGAAATGGTAATATCTTCACCACAAGACAAAAATACTCAGGGACCATGACCCTAGGGAGATGGGAGTTCAAGAAGAGTGGTTGCTTCTCAAGGAAGCGATCCTCAGTGCACAAGCTAAATCTATTCCAGGGACCTAGCGGACCTCCTGTGGCTTAAAA
>NW_017728911.1:18331312-18343487 GCF_001723895.1 Crocodylus porosus | reverse complement strand
GGGGGCTGGACTCGATGATCTCCCGAGGTCCCTTCCAGCCCTAATGTCTATGAAATCTGTGAAATCATAGACTGTTTGGGTCCTTTGCAGGAAGAGTTAAGGATTAGACAGTATCCTGTCAGAAATTATTTAAGTAGATCTCCAGCTGTGTAAGGACATGTCATGAATGAGACCAGTGCTGTCCAACTAGCAGCTCAGGGGCCGCATGTCACCTGCAAGGGGTTAAACTGAAGCCTTTGGGCTCCCCCTGGCTGCCATGCTCTCAACCCTCTGGCTGCTAGTGCAGCTCAGGTCTGCAGGCTCCCCCTCCCTTCTCTGGCTTTCATTTTCTGCCCTCACCCCATGGAGTAGGGCAGAGTAGGATAGTGTGGCTCAGTGTAGCCTGCAGAGCTAGGGGAGCCCACAGCCAAGGAAGTGGACGGGTGGTAAGCCCATATGCCCACCCTTGCACACAATGCAGACAAACAAACCCAGCTCCTATCTTTTTGGGCACTAGGAGGGAATCTCTTTGCATCTGTCCCCAGCACAGCAATCTGGCCATTTATTGGAAGCAAGCTTGATCTACTTTCAGTTGCCTCAAGTTTGCAAATTGTTCTCTATCTGGCTGCTTATTTTCTATTGTTTCCCCTGGAGTTTTAAGCTCCTAGTGAAACACTCCTTCATTATCCAAATATGCTGCATCTGAACTGTCTCAACAAGGCTCTTTCCTCTTAAAGGGATAAATCACCCTGTTACAGTATAGTTCTATTTCACCCTGTTAAAGTCTCTGATAATACTTTAATGCATCTACTTTTGTAATATACCATCATCTTACTCATAAGACAGTGTCATGAAAAAGCAGCAAGGAGAAGGAGAACTTCCACATTTTATATTAATTTCTGGGACCTAAAACAAGGTGAAATAAGATCATACTTAGGCACCTAAATTCACTTATGTATCTAAAAAGGTAGAATAGAATCTGACCCAGACTGCACACAAAGAAACATTGATGAAAGTTCAGTGATCCTCTGTCTTCTTTTCCTAAGGATTTGTGTCCTGTACTGCAGCTTTAGGATTCTGATGCATGTTTCAAATGCATGGCATGGTAGGATTGAGAAACTTTAACCTTGAAAATAGCTACAAATCAGACACGCTGCCTCCCAGTGGAAGACGCTGCTGTTTTTCCCCTTCCCCATCCCAAACTCCTTTCTTCCCCATTTAAAAACACCAAATCAAATACTCTAGAAGAAACCAAAATTATTTTTTTAGAGTCCTGGAAGTATTTTACAGTGGAGTCAAGTGTAGTAACTCCAAAACCCATTGCATCTTCTCCACTCGCTAGCAGGGATCAGGACAGGTTAACACGTAAGACTCATGCCTCAACAGTATGATTCTCATTCCTGCAGATTAATTAGCATTAGCTATGCCATATCTTTTTTCTTGACAGCCTTCACTTCATTATGTGAATAATGCAAATCACCCATTAAGGTCATTTTCATGATAGCTTTTGTTACTTTAGGAAGTGCACGTTAATTAGCATGCTCTACAGGTATCTGTATCAGTTCAGAGGTTAAACCTGGCATACTAGCAGGAATGATATTAGTCATAGATACAGGAGGTTGGTTGTGAACTTACATTGTAATATAGTTACAAAAAATAAAATGGCTGTGCCTGTTTGTAGAGGTCCCAGGCAATCACAATTTTAACTGAAGTCAATGGCAGATCATCACCTCTGAAAAATCAGACCCTATGTGATTTTTTTACTACATTATTACAATGTCATTATGCTATTCACCAAGCAAGTAAGAGATGTTTTAACTTACTCCCTGATCCAGCTTTCGTTAAAATCAATGAAACCATTGACATTCAGTTCAAATGAAAAGAGCCAGGTCATCATTTCCTTTTTGCAGGGACTGTTTGGGGGACAGGAAAATGTATCCTTGTACTTTGGCAATTTGTGGCATATTCATTTGAAAGCAGAACTGTTTGAATTGCAGATTTCTTACCTAGGGTATCTCTACCTCCAGCTGTCATGATCTATGTTGCAATTTGAGAGAATAAACCTGTTCATAATACTTCTCTGGATTATATTTAAAAGAGGTGAGAAATCAAATATACACTTAAGAAATTATATTACTAAGTTAAATTAGTGAACCATGTAATAAATTAAGATGGAAAATATAGTTAAAGTTACAGTTAGATTAAATCAATGGATTTAAGTTCAAAATTATCTGCTCATCAAATGAATACAATAGATGCTCAAATAAATTTTATTGTTGTCTTGTTTTAAGAGACTTTGAAGAACTAGTTTTTGGGCAGTCTAAGAACCCAAGTTCTATCCAGTACAGCATATTGACATAGTAGTGAAAGATATAGGTATTTATACAATATTACTGTCTGTAGCATATAAGTAACCATTCTGGTCTTGTTGAAGATGTTGGTGTATGCAGGTTACACTTTTCTTATGGATGAACTTTGTTTTATAGGAATCATTTCTCATATATTACACTTAGTAGCCATCATGCCAGCAGGGCCAGTTAGTGAGTCAAGAGTTTAAGGGTAGTCAGCATGGTCATATCCAGAGCTGACCTGAGCAGGGTGCGGGGCCCAGGGCAAATCATCCCATGCAGGGCCCCACTTCTGCTCTGATCCCACAGGCCCTGGAGCTGAAGAAGGAGCTACTGCCATTGGTGGCAGCATCGGGGTTGGAGTAGTGAGTGGCTGGATGTGGAGCCACCGCTCCTCCCAGCTCCGCACTGCCACTGCTCCACCCCACTCTGCAGGCCCCACAAAGCACAGGGCCCATGGAAGTCCCCCCAATTCACCCCTCCCCCACATCCAGGGACAGCCCTGGTCATATTCCTTCACAGTGGATAATCTTTAGGTCTTAGGTCATACTGGAAATTTTCATCATTAAATTTCTTTTGGTGACCTTTTGCAAAATCAGGTAGGTCAAACTTCAGTCAAGTAATCTTCCAGAAATATAGAAAGCAGGGATGTACACCGAGGATCTGTAAAACTGATCTCAGTCCCACAGCTGCACTATTGGACCTGAGACCCATAATGGACACATTTAAACATGCATGGAAATTTGGTTCCCTGGAGACAAGTAGCAGCAGTGCACCTTCTGCTGCAGCTAGTTGTCTCTGGGGAACGCCCATACCACGTGCACTTTGGAGCACGGCAAGTTACCCCAGGTACACTAGAACAGGCTGGGGCCAGCACTGTGCTGCCCCCAGCAGCCTTACTTAGGGTCCTGGCAGCCTTCCAGGGCTGCAGCCATGGCAATACTTCTGGATGAAGCCTGGCCAGCAGCTGCACCACAGTTCCAGACAGCCAGCTCCACTTTTCAGCAGTGCATGCTGCCTGAGCATGGTTGCTCTGTTCTCAGCCTCCCCCCCCCCCCCCCGCTTTTTTTTTTTACCCTGGATATCCAGCAGTCAAAAAAACAAAAAACAAAAAAAACAACCCTGCAGGAAAAAAAACCCAACCAAACAAAGCAGCACACACTTAGGCGGCGTGTCGTTGCAGGGCAGAGAACACTGGACTATGTAGTATGTGGTGCTGTCAGTGTGTTTGCAGTGCCACATACAGCATGACCATGCTCTTCTGGATGCACCCAGTGAATCCAAACCTTCTTTTATAAGACATCTAATGAATGAATCACCACATTCTCCCATGTAGTTATTCTCCTTGTGGCAGTTGCTTGAGTGATCTTACCATTCCTTAAAATATTCTGGACATTTTACCAATTACCAACAGAATTTCAGAGCTAGTAAATCATGAATTTTCCTCAGTTTATTTAAAAACACAATTTCCTTTTGCATTTTTTAAAGATAAATCCTACTTGTAATTGAAGTTTTCCCACATTCAGGTCAAATCTGGGTTTATGTTCCTTACATAATGTGCTGCACCAAGCAAAATCAAATTGTGCTAACATATCCTAGGAGCACACTTGAGGTAGAAGACCTCCTTGACAAAGCTCCTACCACAAACACAGGTGACCAGCCAGACAAAGGACCAAACATTCCTATTATCTAGGAATTTCTCTGCTTCAGCAAGAACAAGAGGGACCATGCTAGCCAGGATGTTGGACCAACTAACCAGCTGCTGGTGCAGCCAGCCTGGCTGCATAGAGCCCCTGCCAGCCCGGGCCCTGGTCTTGGGACACTGGCATGGGCCCCTTGCTCCCACCCAGCTGTCGCTGTGCTCATGCCTGCCCACTCGTTGTCACTCACTCCTCCACCTGCTGCTGCTGCCACCACCATTTCCTTACTTTTCCTCCTACCACCGCCACTTCTCCCCACCCATCGGCCACTCTAGCACCATGTGGTTCCTGGCTGTGTCACTGGGACTGCAGGACACAGCAGGAGCTGGCTTAGCACAGCCCCAAGGACTAGGGTGATCTCTGGCAGTCCCTCCCTCCCCCCGCCCTGCCTTCTGCAACTCAGCTAAGAATGTGATCTCAAGTGGAGGGAGGCAGGGAACAGTCCCAGGGCCACCAGGCCAGGAGCCTCTGCTAGGCAAAGGCTTCAGGTTGGGGGCTGGGGTTGAGGTGGGGCCAGGCAGGCCTTGCTGATGTGGCTGCTGGGCCCTACCACAGCTTCCCTTCAGTCCTACTGCTGCTGATGCCTTGCCATCTTTGACATGCAGCCAGGGGAGATGATAATTAATTTTCTATATTTTTTCAGGGGTCCTGCAGGCTGGATACAATGCCTGGTGGGCCAAATCCAGACTGCAGGCCATAATTTGCCTGCCCCTAGGTTAATCCAAAATAAAATTCAACCTAAGGAATTCTTGCACATGTTTCCAGGAAAGCCAAGCCAGTCTTTGCAATTTTGGGGCTCTGCTGACTGACCAGGATATTTCCACCACACACCCATTCCCTAACTAGCCCTCCATCAACCAGCTAACCCTTCTCACACACCCACCAGACCATCTTAGACCTAACCCCCTTTCCCAGACCCACCAAATATCTGGGTTGCCAGTTGTTTGAAGGTTTCATCACATGAGATAATTACATTAATGACTGAACATGCCTGCGTACTTGCATATATCAGTTACAGATTACAGTGCATAGACCTTACATCAGGAATGCAAATGCACATTACTGTTACAGTTTAAAAACCCACTGTACTACTTCATGAATCAGCTTCAACATTTAATATTTATTTTAATGAATGCTGTGAAACTCTCAGCAGTCTCCTGGAGATTTATATCTAATTCCTGGAGATTCTGGGGCAATCCTGGAGGGTTGACGACCCTGCCAATTGTAGATCCACCAGATCCCCTCACTGCTGCTTGCCACAAGGCAGCATGCGTAAGTGCTTGTATGTGGTGATCCTGACTCAGTTTTAGGTGGCTTAAATAATGCTGCCTGAACCTGAGCAGGATCCCACAGACACTTGTTCAGAGCCTTTGTTGCTGTTTCCCTCTGTGACAGGGGGCCATCTTAAGACTGGCCCAGTAACTGGCCCGCCCACCTCGCTAGGGCAGTCCTCCCACCTGACTCACCTGCTATGCCTTTGATACAGCTGAAAAGATAAATAGCTGTTCCTAGGTGGGAGGCTTGCCACTTAATGCCAGATGCCAAGGGCATAATACTTGGCTCTGTACTGTCCCTACACCATGTTCCATGCTTCACAGATGGCATGATTTCATAGACATTAGGGCTGGAAGGGACCTTGAAGATCAAGTCCAGCCCCCTGCCCGAGGGGCAGGAAGTCAGCTGGGGTCAAAGGATCCCAGCAAGATAAGCATCCAAACACTTCTTGAATGAGTCCAGAGTAGGTGCATGCACCACTTCTGGAGGGAGTCTCTTCCAGCTCTTGGGATCTCGGACAGTAAAGAAATGTTTCCTTATGTCCAGCCAAACATGGTCTTGGAGGAGTTTATAACCATTGGTCCTTGTTTTTCCTTGGGGCGCTCTGGTGAACAGACCTCCCAGATCCTCATGTATACCCTGATGTACTTATAAGCAGCCACCAGGTCCCCCCCGAGCCTGCACTTTTCCAGGCTGAAGAGTCCCATGGCTCTCAGCTTCTCCTCATAAGGCCTGTTCTCTTGCCTTCTGATCACATGTGTGGCTCTCCTCTGGACTCTCTTAAGCTGCTCAACACCCTTCTTGAATTGCGGAGCCCAGAACTGGATGCAGTACTCCAGCTGTGGCCTCACCAAGGCTGAATACAGTGAGAGGATGACATTCTGAGATTTACTTGAGAAGCATCTATGGATGCAAGCCAGAGTATTGTTTGCTTTACCAGCTGCAACATTGCATTGGTGACTCATGTTCATTTTGCAGTCAATCATGACCCCCACATCCTTTTCAGCTGTGTTGCTAGCAAGTGTAGCACTGCTGAGCCAAAAGCATGCTGCAGGTTCCCCCCCCCCCCGAGGTGGAATACCTTATATTTATCAATATGGAATGTCATCAGGTTTGCATCCGCCCACTTACTAAGTTTATCCAAGTCATCCTGGATCACTCCAGAGGCCTATCCTCAGGTGTGGATGCTATGCCCCAAAATTTAGTGTCATCGGTGGACTTAGCCAGTGCACTTCTGATACCAATGTCCACATCATTAATAAAGATGTTAAAAAGAACCGGTCCAAAGACACCACTGGTCATGAAGCACCGTGATGATTCACTACCATCAATCACTACTCTCTGGGTCCGACCTCGGAGCCAATTACCCAGCCATTGGACTGTAGTGAAGCTGAGGCCACAGTGGGCCAATTTTTTCTGTGAGGAGGTAATGGGACACCAGATTAAAAGCTTTTTTAAAGTCCAGATATATAATGTCAATCTCTTCTCCCTTGTCCAGGTGATATGTCACCTGGTCATAGAAGGAGATGAGATTGGTCAGGAAAGACCTACCTGCGACAAACCTGTGCTGGCTATTCCTCAGGATGTTGCCTTCAGCCAGTTTATCCAGAAGGGTCTCCTTGACAATTTTCTTCAGAATCCTACTGGGGATTGAGGTCAAGCTGATTGCCCTGTAATTTCCAGATTCTACTTTCTGCCCTTTCCTAAAGATGGGGTACCACTTTACCCTTCTTCCAGTCTTCAGGTACTTTACCTGATCACCATGAATTTTTTAATATTTTTGCCAATGGTTGGACTATCACACCTGCCAGCTCCTTGAGTACTCTAGGGTGTAATCTGTCAGGACCAGCTGACTTGTAGGTGTCCAGCCTCTCGATGCTAGGTATAAATACACTGATGCTGGGTATAAATACGTCCTCACTCTGGCCATCCAATGTCTTTCTAGGCAAAGTAGTCCCATTAGATTGATGAAAGACCGATGCAAGATACCTATTGAGCAGATTGGCCTTTTCCTGAGTGTCGGTTATCAGCTGTTCCATTTGGTTCAGCAGGGGTCCAATGTTATCCTTGCTTCTTTTCTGATGCCCTACATATTTGAAAAAGGACTTTGTTATCCTTGATATGTGTAGCCAGATGGAGCTCGGTTGCAGCCTTGGCTCTCCTGATCCGCTCCGTGCAGGTATGGACCAGTGCTGAGTGGTACTTGGTGGTACTTCCAGCATTCCATCCTTTATAAGTCTCTCTTTTGAGATGTAGGAGGTGTCACAGGAGCACTTAGGTGCCCTGTTCCTAAGTAGTGGAGAAGGATAGCGGCCAATCTCCAGGGCAGCTCAGGTGCTGATTGCTGCGGCAACTGTGTGGGTCACATGACCGGAAGGGGGCAGGGCCGGGCCTTTATAAACAGCCCAGGCCAGAGCCTAGAGAGCAGTTCCCTTCTGGCAGCTGCAGGAGCAGTAGCTCTGGGGAAGAGTTGAGCAAAGCAGAGCTGATGGTTGCAGTCTGACCACCCAAGTGGCTATGGCATGGTAAGGGTAGAGAGAACGCAGGCTGGGAGGTCATAGCTAGAGAGCCAACTGAGCATAGACCTTATGTGATAAGCCAGTAGGTTTCTTGTTGTTAAGTTGTAGATGATTGGCTTATGTTATTGCTTTGAGTTAACACCGGAGGACCGGGTGAGGCTGTAGGGGTGTGAGGAGGCCTCACGGGAACTCCCCAGTTGCTTGGGGGTTCCCAGTGCCCTGTGTGGGCAAACGAGTGGTGCCTGGGACGGCACAGCTGTTCAGTGCTGAAGCGGCACAGCAGGTAGCCCCGTATGGGCGATAGTGAGAGGCCCGAGTGGGGCAGAGGACTCCACCCAAGGGTCCTAGCACCAGAGTGAAGCCTGTAGGGAATTGTGTTGGGCTCCAGGTGTGGGAGCCACATGAGTGAAAGCCTAGGGTGGGTGCTGTAAAGGTGACTAGCCTGGCGAGGGCGAGTCAGTGGCTATATAGAGCCCAGAGAAGGTGCCAAGAAGCCGTGGGAGTGGGCACGTGTTGAAGAGAGGTCCCAGGCAGGGCACATGTAGTAAGAAGCAACCCCAAGAGGTTGCTGTATGATTGACAGTCACCCCAAGAGGGGTGCGGCCTAGAAGGCGTTCCGGAGGGTTTCCACAGTAATAGGAACCCCGAGGAGCCAAAGGGTCCAGGTAAGGCTCCGGCCGCCTGAGCCTAGCTGGACACTCATTATTGACAGGACCCAGAAGGGCCAGAGGGACCAGGTAAGGCTTAGGTTGCCTAAGCCTAATTGGATAATTATTATTGACAGGAGCCCAAAGGGGCCTGCGCCCAACTGATAAGAGTACGGTTAGTAAGCCCGAGAGGGCTAATGGACAAAGGGGCGCCGGTCGCGTGACAAGCCCAGGGGCGCCAGAGAGGGGCACGGGTTGCATGACAAGCCCAGGGGCGCCAAAGAGGGGCGTGGGTTGCATGATAAGCCCAGGAGCACCAGAGAGGGGCGCCGGTTGCGTGATATGCCCAAGGGCGCCAGAGAGGGGTGCCGGTTGTGTGACAAGCCCAAGGGCGCCGGGCAGGGCGCAGATAAGCAAAGGACCTGACAACATCTGGAAGAGCTGTGAGGCTTGGGGTGTGCTAAAGGGGAGCTAGGAGGCACGCATAGCCCTTAAGGCTGGGGGTACCGAGTCACCCCATACAGAACCGGGGATAGTTCAGCATATACCGTGTATTAGGAGATAAAAGGCAGCCTCCCTAATTGAACCATATAACAGCAAAGATGTGGCGGGCGAGGATAGAGGGTGCTGGATTGCCTAATTGAGATGGTAGGGGGTGCTAGTGAGATCACAACCGCTCCTGGGCCCCACGCCGTGACAGGAGGTCCTCAAGTTCTCTGCTGAGCCATTTTGCTAAGCTTCCTCTGAGATGGGATGGCCATTCCTTGTGCTGTCAGGATCACTCCCTTGACCACTCCTTTTGGACTCCTCTGCCTGTCAAGTTGTGGTCCCTTACGGCCTCAACAATGAGCCTGCTGAGCTTATCAAAGTCAGCTTTCTTGAAGTCAAGGACTTCTGTATTGCTGACTGACTTGCCAGCTTTGCGGTGGATAGTAAAGGCGATCAGTTCACTGTCACCCAGCTTTCCATCGGTTCTTAGGTCACTAACTAGATCATCCCCTCTGGCCAGTACTAGGTCCAGCAACACTTTACCTCTCATTGGCCCATAGACTTCTTGGGTCAGGTAGAGCTCATCCATGCGCATAAGGAAGCTTTGCGACTGATCGGATTTGGCCAAGTGCTCTTCCCATTAGATGTCCAGGTACTTAAAATCTCCGGTGACAACCGTGCACTGAGAGCATGCCACCTCAGCCAGTTCCCTGATGAATTCCTGCTCCATCTCTTGTTTCTGGTTAGGAGGTTGGTAGTAGACTCCTACCATGATGTCCCCTGTGTCACGTTCATCATGTTTTTTAACCCAGAGAGACTCCAGTCATCCTTCCTGGGTGCCAGTGTCAACTTGCAGGAACATATGGCTGTCCTTGACATAGAGAGGTACAACCCCACCCCTTTTATCTGCACGATCACACCTGTACAGGGTATACCTGTGGCTCAGTCATAGGTGGAGTCCCACCAGGTCTCTGTTATCCCTATGATGTCATAGTCATTATTTATTAGCAGGAGGACCAGTTCCTCCTGTTTATTCTCCAAGCTCCTAGCATTGGTATACAGACAAGTGTCCCATTGAGGGCCCTTGTCTTCCCCATAGATAGTTCTGGGGCTAGGGCACAGATCATTTTGGGTCTAGGGTAGGGGTGGGTTCCCTTGAGTGCCTTAGCCTGCTGGATTTACAAGGGTTGCCCAGTGGGCTTGCAGTGGCGGTAATCCTCCCCCCCAACCCCCAATGTGCTCAGTTTAAAGCCCAGTCAAGCAGGTCAGCCAGTCTGGCTGAGAAGAGCCTCCTCCCCAGTGGAGAGGTGGAGGCCATCTCTCCCCAGCAGACCACTGCCTTTCTTACTAAAGAGTGGACTGTGATCATGGAAGCCAAAGCCTTCATGATGACATCAGCGCTGCAGTCTTTGGTTGACTACCTTGACTTGTCTCCCCCTCCTCAGCCCATGACCCACAACCAGAAGGAGCAAGGAAAAGGCCACCTGTGCCCCCAACCCCCACTCCCAGAGCCCTGTAGTCTCTCATGACCTGGCTGGGATTGATCTGAGCTGTGTCATTTGTGCCTGCATGGATGAGGAGCATAGGGTAGTGGTCGGAGGGCCAGAGAAACTTGGGGATCCTCTTGGCTATGTCCTGGATGTGGGCCCCCAGGAAGTAGCAGACCTCATGGGCTAGGGGGTCAGGGTGGCAGATTGCCCCCTCAGGAGGGAGTCTCCCATGATGAGCACTCTGCATTTCATCTTAGGGAGAGTAGGGGTGTGTGTTCCTGCCTTGCCTGCAGGAGCTGGCATCTCCACAGGCTCTACTGGGGCTGCAAGAGGTTTATACCTGTTGCAAAGCCCCAGAGGAAAGGGGAACTTGGTGCAGCAGGCCTTCCAAAGTGGAGCAAACCCTGCAAGGGGAAGTGGCTATGCTCCTGGTCCCAGGATCCTGGAAACGTGCCAGGCAGTCCCTGCAACTGAGAACCAGAGCCTCCATCTGTGTGGAGCCCAGGACCATGGGTTCTGTCTGGGTGGAGGCCTCTGAGGTGCCAGAAGGGGAAGCCACAGACTCTGAGGGGACCCTCAGGGTGCGATGTGTGACCATCCACATCATGCCACTGGGAGGCCAGCTGCTGATAGGACTAGCTTCCCTAGGACTCACCAGCAGGGCCTCAGGCCCTCCCGCTCACCCTCCTGTGCAAACTCCTGCACTAACTAGTGTGCCTGGCAGAGAAGCACCCCTGTTTGTGAGGTTCTAGTTGCATGGTTCCCTGTGGGACTGGGTAAAATAGGAGCCAGGGCAGGGTGAGACCCTCCTCAGCTCCTCTCAGCTGCCTCCCTATATCTGAGCTGGGCTAGTCCCCTCCCATCACAGGCCTGCTTACCTCTGGCTGTGCTGGGGGTCAGCAGGGGCACTCCACAGATGTTGGGGGTTGCTGGGGGGCTTTGGGGTGCAGGGGCACAATCAGCTTGCACCCATGCATCTCACACCACTCCCTAAGCCCGACTGAAGGGCCAGATTATATGGCTCTTGCCCCACACTGGGCCTCATTATATTCCAGTCTGACCTGGAGCCATCCTACTCAGATAGCCTAACCTCTGGCCTTATACTGGGCTGCAAACACACCTAGACCCATTTGCCTCTCAGCAGTGGCCCCCTCTGGGACCTTTCGCCTAGCAGGCTCTGACCTTGCCTCTAGGCCAGTTGGGATTCCAAGACTCTAGCTCTGGCCATCCCTCACAGTGCATACTCTGGCCCTTCAACCATCCTCATCTCGATCCCAGCATTGACCAGTTGAGGTTTTATGGGTAGGTTCTTGGCAGCTAGCCTTCTCTCTCATACAGGTCCACCTTCTGAGCCCATGGACCACATCGGTAATCCTGGCCTCTCCTAGGCCCACTCTAGTCCTTGTTGGGCTCACTCATTCTCTGCCCCACATTCAGCCTCTACTCCGGCTGGCCTATGTGCAATCCTTCAGCCTCCACTTCCCCCATGGACCCTACTCTAAACAGCCTCTGGCTCTCACTCCACCTCCTCACTAGGGCCACTACTTAGCCCCCTCAGTAGGGCTTCTGGGCCTTACTCCCCATGGGCCTCAAGCCCCACTCTGTGGGCCTTGGCCCTGTGCTTTTCATAGACATCATAGATTTCATAGACATCAGGGCTGGAAGGGACCTCGGGAGATCATCGAGTACAGCCCCCTGCCCAAAGGGCAGGAAGTCAGCTGGGGTCAT
>NW_017728911.1:18328347-18331212 GCF_001723895.1 Crocodylus porosus | reverse complement strand
GATTGTCAGGGCCAGCTGACTTGAAGGTATCCAGCTTCTCAAGGTGTTCCTTCACGAGGTCAGCATTGATGGAGGGTAGGGGATCCCCATCACCCAGATCTCCCTGCCCCACAGCAGGCATGGGCGTCCCATGGGACTGGTGAAAGACTGACGCAAAGTACCTATTTAATAGGTTGGCTTTTTCCTGGGCGTCAGTTGTCTGTTGGGGTGTGTTCCCCTAGCCTTTCCCCTCCACAGGGTCACCTGCAAGGCAGCGGAGGCTGAGGTTTTCCAGTGCCCCATACTCACCATCCACTAGGGAGGTACTGGTATGGCATTTCCTGGGGACCACCCCTCCACAGGAAGTCCCACCACACCATCCTCCCCGGCAGGGTATAGTTTCAGGTCATGCTCCTGGAACCTCCTCCATCCCTATAGTTCCTACCCTTGACATCCAGGTGTTCTGGAAGCAGCAGTACTCCAGCCAGGAGATGTTCACCCTTCGGCTCCCCACTTGCAACTGCCTGGCTCTGGTCTCAGGGCCTGTCTTATACCCTGAATGCCTAGCCCTACACCAAACAGGCAGCGTCCTGGGTACCATGCGACTGCCTGATTGGGTCTGTCATCACCCACAGGCTGATGTGCAGCCTGGTCAAGCCCTTAGAGTGATACTGTTCTCCCTCTCATACTGCTCCAAGGCAGTGCACTTCTCCTTCCTCAAGCATGATCATATAGTCAAAATTTAAGTCATAGTTGCTGTTGTAAAAGTAAAAAAAATAGCAAATAGTACCAACAAATTTTCACGTATGTCTCTAATTACTTAGATGTTAAGTAGAGGTTAGCAAATGCCATTAAAACAAAATGCAAAAAAAATTGAAAATGGAGGTTTCCAAATACTTCTAATTTTACACTTACCATTGAATTTTATGGAGAGTGTCCATTTTCTCTCAAAAATATATTTTCATTTGCAGATGGAAACATAAAAAGAACAGTTTCTGTAAGATAAATACTATGTCCCCATCCAAACCATGAGACATTTCTAGTCTTCCCTCTTTCTGAGGTGTTAATAGCAATATGGCAGAAACCTTACTAGTAAGAAAGCTGGATACAGAACAATGAAAAATGTTAATGTGAAAAAAATGTTTGTACAACTCTATGGGTTCACCTATATGTTCAGTAATGTGCCTTTGCTACTGCTCATTAAGTTTAGTACCCCGAATATAAGGTACTACATAAAGGCACATTAGCCCACGCTAATGTGCAGTAGCAAAGGTGAACGGTTGTTTTGTGATGCTTAACACACAGTAGACTAATTGTACTGTGCATTAGCACAGTTTTAGCTGTGATGCGCTGATGCACAGAAAAATAGGCTACTTCACACTTCACTGCCTTTCTGGTATGCATGGCCTATGTGGAACAAAAGCCTGTAGAAATGAAAGGCCAGTATGATATCTCATCTCATCTGCTATTTGAAGTCACCATATAGTATCCAAAGTACTCTCTCCTACTGTATTCTAGAACAGTAAGAGTCACAAGATTTTAATTATATTTAACTATTCTATATGTTTTTGAAAGATGATGATAACTTTGCACTATACAGTTTGAATCATGAAAGGCTTGCTGCTAAGCTGGATAACTACTTACTTGTAATAACTTGGAATATGTCCAACACCTTCTGCTCATATTTCTATTTGCTTTTATGTGTATATTATTTTTCTCTTTTTTAGAGATTAGACTAACAGTGTGGAGCACCTCAGTACAGAAATCATTCTCATTCCCTCTGCACAAAAAATCTAGAATGTTAAAGGGCAGAAACAATTTCCTTATGTAAAGTATTTGGTAGAATAGCAGGTGAAGACAGGCAAGGTGATGCATGCAATGTGCTGAAATATTGGAACTTACATTTCACAGAAAGCTCTGAAAATATTTGGTGGAGGTGGGGCTCTGGCATCTGTTGAAAATTTTCTAATTGGAAAATGTGGCAGTGAAACCTCATGGAGGGGCATCCCCCTGAGACAGTTCTAAAGACCTGCTTGACACGCTTGAATGCAGCCCTTAGGACACTCATGAAACAGCTTCACTACTACATTTCTGCATTTAATGCATGCAAGCAGGAGCAGGTAGGTATGATGTGCTTGGAAACATCCTTCCCCAGCTACAACATGGATGTAGCATAGACAGACCCTTTGATATTTGTATACTATGCACCATGAAAAGATCATGAATGGCACAAAAAAGAATATAATCAGTGCAAAGACATCTCAGAACTTAATGGAATAAACAGGTACCATTAGATTTTAAGTAGAGATGCACCAATACATTGGCTGATATCAGATCGGCACCAATATAAAGAAAATTGGCTGTATCAGAAATCAGCCTGATGAGGCTGATAATTTGGCTGATAAAAGCTCATGTGTTTAGGCAGATCAATGCCCCCCATGGTGAGGGATGGAGTGGGTCAGGGGCAGGCACTGCCCAGCCAGGGCAGAGTAAGGTACTGGATGGAGCCATGGTTCATGCAGGGGGACATGTGCCTCTCGGTCTGCATGAGGCAGGGTGGGCATGCTGTAGCTGTGGGCTGGAGCCGGAGCTGTGCCAGGCTTTTCTCAGTGGGGGCTGGGCTCAGGGTGGGTGGCATTGGTGCTGGAAGCAGGGCTACAGGAGGAGCTTCAGCCACCCCAAATTTTGCCATAGACCCCTATAGGTTCCCCTCCCAGCACAGCCCCAGCTCAACTCCCCACCTCCAGCAACACACCAGGAAATGCCAGGGCTGCACTGGGTAGACAGTAGCAGCATGAGGAGGGGAGGCTATAGGAGGGCTACAGTGAAACTTGGGGTGGCTGCAGCCCCTCTGATAACCTCACTCCCAGCACCACTGCCACCCAC
>NW_017728911.1:18324030-18328247 GCF_001723895.1 Crocodylus porosus | reverse complement strand
TCCCCTGGACAAGCCACAGCTCCATCCTGCAACCTGCCCCACCTCGTCTGGGCAGCATCGGCCCCTACCACACTCCTCCCTCACCACAGAGGCATTGATCTTCCCCCCATGCCCCTTCCTTCCCCCCTGCCCTTCCACCACAACAGACTTACCAGCTGCATGCAGCTGTATCATAAATCAGATTAGTATTGGCCAACATGCCTCCTTAAAAATCAGATATCAATATCAGCCCCCAAAATCTCCATCAGTACACCCCTAGTTTTAAGGCAAAGTCGCTGTGAAATGACTGTATGTCTTAAGGATCTGTTGATAGGGTGAATAAAAATAAAACAGAAAATGAGATGGACTAGAAGGTTTTTTGTGATTTCCCATTAGCTGTCAAGTTTGTATAAAAGATTTTATGGAAGTAATTGAAGGGCAGCAAAAGAATTCTATGTAAAATAATTGGATGTTTCATCTAATTCTCAGAACAAAGTTGTAATGATTATTATCTCTATTTGCACTGATTAATGCCAGTTGCAATTTTAAACATTAATCTCCAAACACGTACAATGAGTAAATCAGTAGACTTGTCTATTAACCTTGAAGGTTACCTGAAATTTTTTTTGAAAATCATCCCACTCTCTGGCTGCAATTGCATACACATCTGTTGGTGGTTGTGCCAGGTTTTTAGAAATATCTATGGCATATCCTGAAGTGCTATAACAGCAAATTATTTCTAAATAAAGCTGCTGCTGAAATATATTGGCATTGACTGAAAGGTAACTAGTATCTAGTAACATGATGATGAGCCGGGTAGTAAGGAAATGCCAGTTTATAATTCTATTCTTTATCATAGAGTTGCTGTTTAACTTAGTTTCCTTATTTGAGGATAACAGCACCCGATGATATAACTCACAAGGATGTCAGTAAATGTTTGCAAAGCATGTTGAATGTGAATAGCAAGAGATGTATGTTATGCACTAATATGGCACCACCTGCCTAAGCACACAGCTGTTTGAGATTGGAGCCCTGAATTGGGAATGCACTGGGAAAAGCCTGCAAATGAAAATCCTTTTATGTTCTGAGAAAGGGTCACACACATCCTTTCCTGCAAGTGTGGAAGGTTTCCTAGGAAAGAGGTCCCAGATATGTGGGATGTAAGTGAAGGACTCCCAGCTTTACTTTGACATGAGCTCCCATTACTTGTGTATCCAACACAACTTCTGCCAGATATTCAAGCCCCACCTTCTGGATCTGGGTTGGGAGACAGGGTTTTATTGAACCCAGTAACCATACACACTCCCCTGAATACTCTATGTCCTTAGCTATTAAGAATCACACAACATACTTTAAAATGACAAAGGCTGAATAAAAGGAATTTTTGGTGGGAGGCTTTTGTGCCTACATAAGTAAATTATTTATTTCTTGCAAATTGTAATTTAAAAATAAAATTATTAGATTAGGTAATTAGAAAAGTACAGTATTAAAAGTTTTCCATGCAATTAATTTTAATTACAAGGTTCAGTTGGTTACATCTCTCATGTTTTATTTTAGGGGGGAAAGCTAAAACTGTTTTAAATTAAAATAAGAGTAGGACATTGTTTAGAACATTTATTAACAGAGCATGAGAGAGACGCACTTGGAATCCAGCTTGAGATCAAGGGTATGAGCTCATGCTTAAGTGCCTATAGTCTTTCCTAATTAGATAAGGCTGGTATGGAGAGCCAGGAGGAAAAAACAAATTGGAAAGTTTGTGGCTTAGTTGAAATGATTGCTGGAATTGGGGGGAAGACTGGAATTGATCCATTCTCCCTTGCCATCCATGACAGCTCACCAAAACTTCCTAAGTGTCCCTCCAGCCCAAATAATTGCCCACCCTTGATCTAAGGTAAATTCCAGCCTTTCCCTGATAAAGTGGTGTTGAATGGCTCAGCTTCAAGAGGGGGACTAGAAAGTGACTGCTATCTGGCCTGATGGTTAGACCACTGCATTGGGAAGAGAGAGAGAGATAAATTCAACCCTCCTTTGGGATTTTGATATAAGGCCAAACTCCCTCACCTAGAACCTGACTGATTTCCCAAACCATTAGGCTATTGAACTAAAATATGTGAGGGCCCTTCCTCCCCTTGTTTTCTCTGGGCTCCATTTTTGGGGCTTATGCTCCAGTACACACATATACCCAGCCAGAGTGCAACCTACTGTGCATCTGAATTCTCATGTATCCACATGGCACTTGGTTGCAGTGCAGGTTCCTATCCTGCTTTCCCATTTTGTCTATGAATATGTTAGAAAAGAATATAAGTGTAGGCTGAAACACCAACAGCATATCTCATAGAAGACTTCCTCATGGAGGCTTTATACACATTTTCATTTTGACCTTATAGGAATTTATAGAGTATAATGAGAGATATTTCTAGCCCACAAAGATGTTATAGTCTAAATACCAATACTTGAGGTTTAAGTTTCTGACTAAAAACTGAGTGGTAGTTTTGCCAACTCAGGAGTTCAATAATCATGACCTAGGCCACAGAAATCATGAGATTGGCCTAATAATAATCAATACTGTATTTTATATAAACCTGCTGCCAGGTTTTTAAAGCATTAGGGTTCATATTTTTAAGATTCTTTAGTGACAACAAAGACTAGAAGCTTGATTAATGAAAAAGGAAACTGAGGTTGTTACATAAACACATCACTCTGGGAGCTGGGCTGCAAGAAAAACAACCAAAAATTGCCACCTGTGTAAAAAATGACAGGCATTTTTGGCAAACCCCTCCCAGAAGGTCTCTTGCTCTGTCTCTTTTACTCCTCTGTCCTAGGGCCCTATCCATGACAACCACTTTCTCCATCCCTTCTCCTTCCCCCAGAAGCAGCCTATATTTCCCTTACTATCCCTTATGCCACATGCTCCCTACCTTTTATCCTCCCCATACACTCTGAGTCCTGGTTTCCTTGTCTTCCCAACAAAAGAGCATTTCCTTCTTCACAGATAGAATTTTCCCTCCAGCAGGAGGTGGGAAAATAGGGAAGCTGGGTGTTATCTCTCTTCCTCCCCATTTCCCCCCCTAAAATTGTGTGCGCTGTGGGAGCTAGCATGTTAGGAAGAAGATAGCACTCCTCTCCTCTCAGGTGCTTCCCTTTCTGAATGAGCACGATACTATTAGGAGAGTTTGACCTCAGAGGCTCAGTAGCTGTTATGTTGCTTTTGGCTGGGGGACAGCAGGAGGCAGGGGCAACAAGATGTTTGGAGGGAAGGGAGTACTGGTTACTTGCTGTGGCATTCAGAGATAAGCATCTCACCACATGATCCTGAGAGTTGGGAGAGATGGAGGAGGCAAGGGGTTCCCCCTTAAAATTAAAACTCAGCCTGACAAAAAACAGATATTAAGGCAGAGAAAGTCTGTATATATGTATTCAAGTGATCTGGGAAAATTACTCCAGGTTTGTTCTTCTAGTAGAAAAACTTACTTGGCAACACCTGAGCAGACATTTGAATACTGAGCCCTCAAAGAGCAGAGAGCTAGCAGTGCTGATGCTGCACAATGAGGGGACCCCTACTCAGTATCAGTCTGTTTCCCTACAGCACAATATAGGGACTGTGAAGGGGGTGTATTCTGCTCCCTGCTTCCCTGAAGCAGTAGAGTTCAGCAAACAACACACAATCTCTTGGAGTGAGAGTGCAGAAGCAGGAGCAAAGCACCCTGGGGTACTGGAGAACTATGCTGTGGCTTCTCACAGAAGAGAATGTGTATAGAAATTCACCTTCCCAGGAGAAACTCACCCAGGAGTGATTTACACCTTATTGTTCTCAAGTTATTTTCTCCTGAAGCTTCCATTTTTAGTGTGGGAGAAAAATCCTGAAATACATACACTCATGAGTTCTTTTGTTTGTACATGGCTAAAAATGTCACTTAACAGACATGAGGTGGCTTGTGAATGCTGTGATGCTGGGGCAGCTGGAGCATCCCACAGAAGCACAGGGGGCTCCCTAGCATGCTCAGAAGCAGACCTAGAAGTGCTTCTGCTCCACTTCCGGTCCACTTCTGGGCCCACCAGGGAGCATGTTGGGGGCCCCCCTGTGCCTCTCAGCTTAGTAACTGGTGCCTCCTGGGTCTAGGAGGGCACCTGGGGTCCCCCTGTGGCCAATCACCTGGAGGGTGCGGGGAGGGGGCCCACACACTCGGCAGCAGACCCACAGAAGTACTTCCGGTCCACTCCTAGGTTCACCACCAAGC
>NW_017728911.1:18322017-18323930 GCF_001723895.1 Crocodylus porosus | reverse complement strand
CCACCCCAGCATTGTAGCATTCATGAGCTGCAGCTGGTACCTCGAGGTATGTAGAAAAAACCTTTAAAGCTGTGTCTATGGCCGAACTGCTGATTCTCTGAATCGTCATCGAATCTTCAGATTCACCCGAATCAAATTGGGGAACAGTGATCTGAATCAATGAATAAAATCACTGTCCCCGATTCAGGCTGAATCCAAATCCAACTCAAATATGTCCCATTTCGCACACCCCTAATGTGGATAGATGGCAGAAGATGAATTCAACAACAACATGAGATGTTTTTGTAGCATTCCCATGACTATAATATGGTATTCATCGTTTTGTGTCTGTAATTTGCAAGGTGACCCAAAATGGATTGTCTTGTGGATACTTTGGTGCAAATGTTTATTATTATGTAGTTACCTGTGAATGTTGGAAACCAGACTTTATATCTTGAGTGGTCCTTCCAGTTTTGCATTCCCACTTAACCGTATACAAACCATATTTCCAGAATGTTTTATATCAACAATAAGTGTTAAATGTGTACTCCAGTTCACTTCAAATCTTGTGTATTAATGCTACTTTATTATTTGTGCTAGTTTGGAAAAAAAACCTCTGAACTTACAACTAATGTTATGCTCTCATTAGCTTATCAGAATTCATAGGTTCATCTGAGTTATTCACAAAGCAGTACAATTTGCAATCAATGCTGATTCCATGTACTTACACCTGGGAGACACTTAGATGTTTCATATTTACTTGCCCTATACACTAACAGAATCAATGCTCTTTGGTTTCCTTTGAGAGAAACAAGATGGAAAGATTCCTTGTGCCAGGAATTTCTAGAAATTTGCCTCTGGAGTAATGCAATGGCTGAAAATGTTAGAAATGTTAGCAAAATATTAGCTAAGATTGCCACCCAAACACTTCTACCCAAAGTTAAACTGTGTGGTTTAGTTTTTTTCTGGTGTTCTTTGGTAATAAGTTTTAAATTTGAAACAAACATGCATTTACTAGTATTGTCAAATAGAACTATAGTCATGCAATTCACATTTTATCTTCATATTTTTTATAACAGAGAACAAAGATGTTTCTGGTTGTATGTGTTTTAAAAACACCAGTGTACACTCCATGGTAATAAGCTGGCTAGATTCTGATCTTGTCTACATTAGTGTAAATTATCCATGGTAGTAAAAGTTAATACTGAATGAATATCTAGCCAAAAAGCATTTGTAATGTATCTGTGCAGAATCCTGCTAAATGTTAATAGGTGTTAATCTGTTTGCATTTTAGGCACTTTTCATGTTTGTCTTCTAAATACATGTGTCCTGGTGTTCCAGCAGTGATGAGTACCTTGCTGGCAAATATAAATGCTTTTTATGCCCACACTACAGCAACAACTAATGTATCAGCCACAGATCGTTTTGCTGCTTCCAACTTTGGTGTAAGTACCATTCTCTTTATCAATAGGGTGACATTTTTCTCTGTTTTCTAATGGATGATATAGTATTGAACCTAAACATTTAAAAAAGTTCAAAAGTGCCTAAGTCACATCTGAAGAAAGACTTTGAGGGATTTGAATATTTTACTCCAATCTTTTTGAAAAGTTAAAACTAAAATACTGAATATCATATTCACATTTTTATATGCTCATGTAGTATTAAATAAAAGCATGCAGAGTAAGAAATGAATGGTATTTCAGTATTTACATCAGGTAGATTTTGGTTTGATTACACTATATAATTGTATTATATGTACAGGTTGGTTCCTTCGTTGGAGTATATTGGTCTATATAACTGACTTAAAGGGACCTGAATGAACCCGGTGAATCTGACCATAAGTATTCTAAAAAGATCCTTTGAGATCAGTAGCACAAGAATAGTTATATTGACCCTTCCTTTCATAGATTTCATAGACATTAGGGCTGGAAGGA
>NW_017728911.1:18300812-18321677 GCF_001723895.1 Crocodylus porosus | reverse complement strand
AAAGAGCCCCATGGCTCTCAGCCTGTCATCGTAAGGTCTGTTTTCCTGACCTCTGATCATGCACGTGGCTCTTCTCTGGACTCTCTCAAACTTCTCCACATCCTTTTTGAATTGTGGAGCTTTGAAAATGTGTATTTAAACACTCAATAATAAAGTTTATGTATTTTTCACATGGAAGTATCAAAAACAGTAGCTGAAAAACAAATTAAGAATTTTTCCCAAGCCAATTATAGAATAATCCTACTTATTTAATAATTGAGAATACAATTTGTCTCCAGCTGTGGGTAAAAAACTTGTAATAAATTTTACGTTTACATACATGGGTTTGGTATGGAAAAAGAGAGATCTGCAAATAAGCTTTTCTTCCTGAACACTGCTTCTTGCATGTAGCATTCTGATATGACTATCACAAAACACAATAGATATGTGCATTAGGCCTGTGTGAAGCTTCAGTACCTGATTCAATTCAGCAGAGATTCGGCCCAATTTGGTGGCTGGATCTCCAAATACGAATTGATCAAAGGATCCTTTAATCCTCTAAATCAAATGAGAACCCTCTGAATCGATTCAGAGAGATTCAGAAAGATTCGGAGATTCGAACATAGACGCAGCTAAATGTTTTTTTCTACATACCTCAATGTGCCAAGTGGGTTGTGAATGCTGTGATGCTGGGGTGGATGGAGCATTCCACAGCAGTGCAGGGGACTCCCCAGCACACTCAGCAGCAGACCCAGAAGCACTCTTGGTCTACTTGCAGGTCTGCTGGGGAGCACACTGGGGGGCCCTCTGGCCTCCCCCAGCTCAGGAACTGGTGCCTCCTGGGTCTGAGGTGGAATCTGGGGTCCCCCTGCAGCCAGTCGCCAAGTCAGAAGGATACCCCTGCATGCTCCCCAGCGGATCCAGAAGTGAACCGGAAGTACTTCTGGTCCACTTCCGGGTTCACCGCCAAGCATGCAGGGGGGCCTCCCACACTCATGTGGGACACTCCATCTGCCCCACCATTGCAGCATTCATGAGCCGTGCCTGGTACCTCGAGGTATGTAGTAAAAACATTTAAAGCTGTGTCTGTGGACGAATCACTGATTCTCCAAAACAGCATCAAATCTTCAGATTCGGATTCAGCTGAATCAAATTGGAGACAGTGATCTGAATCAATTAATTGAATCACTGTTCCTGATTTGGGCCAAATCCAAATCTGAATCAAATAGGGCCTGTTTTGCTCACCCCTAGTGTGCACATCCTGCTTAGGGGAAGGGACATGAACTTGGATTTTTCTGTTTGATGCTGCTGGAATTACCAAAGGAAAAAGTTCTAACAACATTAGACTTCTTTTAAAATGGTTTTGAATAATGTCATTAGCTGTATGAGACAGTGGCATGACTTAACAAATATTATTGTCCATTGTTGAAAACTCCTTGTTCCATTTACCTGCATTGGGTAGATAGGGCAGGAAGGAAGGATAGTAGCTCTGGTGAGCCTGCTTCCATTCTCCAGTGCCACCCCCACAGCTAGGGACAGACATTCAAAAAGCCTGAGCCTGAATTGATTCAATCTTTGCAGGTTAGTCTAACCTGCAAAGCTTGAACCAATTTGGAGGTTGACAGACTTTCTCTTTTCTTTCCAGAAATGCATGCACATGCCTGAAGTGGCTTAGGCTTGAAGATGGGGGTGGTGGGCACTAGGGAAGCCCTCCTCTCCACTCCACAGTGCTGACCTGAGGGGGAGCCTGGTCAGGCCTCAGCAGGGGTCCCTCCCCACCCTCTCCACCCCCCCCCAGGGGCCCAGCAGGAAGTTGGTAACATGGTATTTATCACCCCTAATTCAGTGTTTATCAGCCTATTAAGAAAACAAAAGCTTCTCTCATCAGTTCAACCCCTTCTTAAACACCTTTTTTCAAGGAAGTAAAGGAGGAACCTTACCAGCTACCTGTTGATTAGCTCCAAAAAGCCCTAAGCTGATATAGTCCTGTCTGCCTGTGTCCTGTCCACCTCAGCATGGACTATAGCCAGCATGTGGTATGCTAGCTAATGCTGTGTGTCTGTGTAAGGCAGAGGGGAGGGGGAAATCCCTGCTTCAGCAGAGAGTGGTGAGGAGGAGGCAAGAACAGGTGAAAGCCAGGCAGGCCATGCTGTACCTGCAATCTCTGCCAGAGCTCCAGCCAGGGACCAGAGAGGAGGGGCCAGCCCAGCTGTCTGGAGCAGAGAGCATACTGGGGGACTCTGATTTAATATAAACCAGGAATAGGTCTTGGAAATACTTTGCATAAGTCTGTTTTACCCAAATCAGTTAAGTCTGATACTACATTCAACCAGGTTTAACTCAAACCAGTTTCAGACATTTTCAAACTGGTTTTTTATGCACTAAACATCTGTTCTGTTACAGGTTTGAACCAATTTCTGATCACTTAAACCAATTTATGTGTAATGTCTTTCTCTACCCTCTGTGGGTAGCCAGACCAGGAGCATAAATAAAAATTGGCCCTGAACAGTTAATACAGCCATTCCTTCTCTTTTTCACCCCTCTCTTACCTCAGTTTGCACTACTATTTATATATTAACTGTTATTAAGAAATGATCCTGTGGTTCATTTGCAAATACAAACATCATTTTCAACATAGTATTAAATAATATTTAACATGTTTTAATAAATTTAATAAATTTGAGATTAAATCAAATATGAAAAAAATAAAATTAATTTTAAAAAATTACAGCTAAATGAATCACTCTCCAAAGTTTTCTTTTGTTAGTATACCAGGATTAAGCATAATGCAGATATCTCTTTGATTGTGCGTGATTTTCAGGTACAACATTGCCAAATAATAAATTTGGGACACTAAAGATTATTTGGCCTCTTTCTTTAAAAAAAGCCATAAATACAACTTTCAAGCTGTGGAAAACAATGTAATTCACTCTGTGCCTTAAACAATATTTAATTTTTACTTTTATAAAGAAAATTCATTCTGGGCATTTCATCACAATATCCAGTAAATCAAATTTAGATCCATAACAATATATAGCATTATTTCATATCATCTCCACAGCAGGCCTTGCATACTTAAATGACTAAAACTACATGTTAGTTTATATTTAATTCACAGGCCTCTTTATGAGGAAGAACCAATTTCTATAAAACTCACCTTGCATAATGATCTTATGAAAGAATGATTTTCTCATCACTACTGACTGATTCAGCCATTCTGATGCAAATATATCCATGTTTAGCTGTATATTACCACAGTTATACTTTGCAACTCTAAACCAAGTTTGTCAAACATACAACCTGCAGGCTGGATCCAGTCTGTGGAGCCATGTGATCTGACCCATGAATCACTGGACAGATCCTACAAGCCAGCCTCTGTCTTATGTACTGCATGTAGTGCATGGGCTGGACCAAATGCTGTGTACACTGCATGCACCACAAAGTGCTCATACAGGGGACCACATGCAGCCTCATGCCCTGGACTCTCTGTGCTGCATGCAGGACGAGGTTTAGCCTGTGTGCTGCAGGTAACATGTGCCCAGTGCTGGCCCAGTATGTCATGTGCACAGCAAGCCCTGGGGCCAGGGCATGCTGCATAGGGTACATGGAGCTGGACTAACCAAGCATACTGCATGCAACTCTTGGGGCTGGTATAAGGCATGGACCTTATACCCTGCCAGGATCTGCTGTGCTTCCTGCAGCACTGGTTCTAGCCCATGGCCACAGGTAGCATGCATCCTGTGCTGGCCCCTGCATGCTACATGCACAGTGAACCTTGAGTCTGGCATGTTACATATGGGGTGGACCTAGCACTGGGGGGGCTTATAGGGGGTCGGTCTGGTCTGATCTAGCACACAAATCAGCCCAGTAATGTTCATCCAGCCCACAGGGCCAGGTGAGTTTGATACCCCTGCTTTAAAACATTTTCTGATTCTCCATGGCAACTCAGTTCAAAAACAGCCTTGTTATTATTTTGGGGATTTTTAATCAGTTTTTGCACAAATAATCTCATCATTAATTCTTGCATTCATTAAGCAGTTGTTGAAAAAATATTTAATTATATTACTATTCATTTTAAAGTATGTCAAGGTTAATGGAGCTAGTTGTAGTATTTCATGCAGCAGTAATTGTATGTAGGAGTGTATCTCTAGTTTGAGACAACACGTCTCATGCTTGGGACTTAATCTCTTAGTTTTAACCGTCAGTTTTCCTGTATACAAAAGACAAATAGTAATACTTACTTACCATTGCAAAGTGTTTAAGGTCTGTAGATGAAAAATGCTGTATGACTGCATTGCTTCATTACTGTGTTAGAAAATATTGTGATGATTATGTGAGAGTTGTTTATTTGGGTTCTTATTTTAAAGGTCTTTTAAAATTTAATATCAAATCATTTGGCAACTTAAATTTTGTTGAAATGAGACTACTCTTCAGCATTAAGCCCTTATAAGATGTTTAGGTTTGATCCAGCTTTTGAAACGTAAAGCGTTTTCAATGGATTTTCTCTTCAATGTTTCCATTTTCCTCATGACCAGAACATTTTTATCCTCAGATTGGAGAAACAGATTAAGCACTCTCTCTGATGTTAAAGCCAGTTTACCTTTGACGCAAATACTAATCCAATTCATAAGTCAACAGATGGGTAGAAAAACAGTAGTAAGACATCCCTAAAAGAGATTTAGGGTTTTGTTTTCAAACAATTGAATTATAAGCACAACATAAGATTATTTTTCCCTTCTGATGTGTTTTGGGTTATCATGTGTTAGAGGAGAGCTGCACCTAGTTCATGAAAAAGAGCATTCAAAATTCACCTATACCTGAAATAAATTTAGCTGACTGTTTCAGTGAAGATTTATAGTAAGGCAAAAAATATTTCAGTTTTGATGAACCCTCAAGGGAACTGTGCCAGACCAAAGGCTTTAAGTGCAGATTAGTACTCTACGGGTATATTAGAGAGAGGAGGGAGAGAGAGTCTGGGAGTTGGGTGGGGGGAAGGAGTATGTCCAGAGAGGGAGAAAGCCCATGCATGTACAAGTATGTGAGTTCATTTCATTGTATATTTCACAGTAGAAAGGATGCCAGCTGATTGCTTATAGCAATCAGATTTTGTTACTTCCAATCTGTTGATCTAGGCTAAGGAGAGAACTTACACATGAACTGGTTCAAGTGACCAGAAACTGATTTAAACCTGTAACAGAATACTTCAGTGCACATAAACCAGTTTCAAAATGGCCAAAATTGGTTTAAGATAAACCTGGCTGAATGTAATATCAGACTTAACTGATACTGAAAGCAGTTTATGGAACGTGTCCCAGACCCCTTCCTGGTTCCGGATCAATCAGAGTCCCACAGCATCCCAGCATGCTTTGCAGGCCTGGCCAGGGCTGTGCTGTCTGCTCAAGCAGAGAAGAATTGTCTCTGCTTCTCTGCTCCCCAGCTGGAGCAATGAAGGCTGGCTGACACAGCCCAGTCTGCCTGGTAGAAGCAGTGCAGCCCCTGAGCTTTTCCCTTTGCTCACTTCTCTAATTTCAGGGGGTGAGGCTAGAGCCCACCTGGGAAGCAGCCTCAGGTGAAGAGCAGGTGGGAAGGAAGGTGGATTAAACCTCCTATCTCCCCTCTCTTCCACTGGTATGGGGACTCCAGCCAGGGTCTGGCTGACATTTCCCCCCACTGGCAACTCACACTGCAGGGGGCATGGTCAGAGTCCCACCCAGGCAGCAGCCTCAGGTGAATGGAAGAGGAAGGCAAATTAAACCCCCCCGGCCTGAGGCTGCTGCCCAGGCAGGCTCTGGTCATGTGACTCTCTGTTGCAGGGCACTAGGGTGACCTGCACCTTTACAGAGCTGAAACTGCTAGGGGAAGAGCCCAAGCAGTGAGTTGGAAGCCCCAGCTGATGGTTACCAGGGCAGCTAGAATGAGGTAGTGGCCCATACCTGCCAGTGGTCCACTGACTGCAAGGGGCAGGGCCTGGCTCATATATAAACCCCAGGGCTGGAGCCAGGAAAGCAGTTCCCTGCCAGGAGCCAAGGGGGAAGGAGCTCTCTCAGAACAAGCAAAGGGGAGAGGCCTGACTGCAGAAGCAACTTCTGAGACGTTGAGGGATGGAGTATCCCCCAGTATGGTTTGAATGATGTTGTAGCCGGATGCCTTATATTTATGTTACAGCCCAGGGGCTTGTGTATTGTTTACTGTTGTATAACACCGGTGGTTTGGATGAGGCTATTAGGGAATGGAAGAGGCCTGATAGGGGACCCACGGCACTGTGGGGACCCCGGGCACCAGAGAGGTTGCGACATTTGGGGTGCACTGACCCCAGCGCCAGAGAGGGCGTGGCATTTGGGGTGCACTGACCACAGTGCCAGAGAGGCGCAGAGTGAGACAGGGCTGCAGAGAGCCCAGGGAGGGCAAGGGGGCCAAATTGCAATAAGGCCCAGACCAAACAATGTCAGTAGCATCTGCGAGGCTTTGGGCA
Organism: Crocodylus porosus; assembly: GCF_001723895.1. Taxonomy (NCBI): domain Eukaryota; kingdom Metazoa; phylum Chordata; order Crocodylia; family Crocodylidae; genus Crocodylus; species Crocodylus porosus. The sequence continues at coordinate 18,315,226 of NW_017728911.1, read as the reverse complement.
TGGTAAAGGGGTGGTTGGAGTCACGCATAGCCCATAAGGCTAGGGTGCCTTGAAACACCCGTTGTAACATCTGTTTTGGAGTGGGACCCACCAGGGGTCCAGAAACCCACGGGATCCTGAGAGTCAAGCAAGACCATGTCCAAGAGGACTGAAAGGCAGCCTCCCTATCAATCATTTGATCAAAGACGTGGCAGGAGAGAATAGAGGGTGCCCATTGGGCCAACTTGGCACAGTAAGGGGGTCTTGGGGAGATCACGACCATCCTGCAGGACCCCATCCCATGACATTGCCCACTACACAAGCAGCCAGCATGGGAGAAAGCCAGGCAGATCCCTGCTGGGTTCCCTGTGCTGGTGGGAGAGAGGGGAGACAGGAGTTTAATCCACCTCCCTGCTCCTCCTTCACCTGAGGCACTGCCTGCACCAGCTCTGGTCATGCCCCTGCTCTGTGAGTGGCCAGTGGGGCAGGAAGGCAGGCAGACCCTGGCTAGGGACCCTGTGCTAGTGGGAAAGAGGAGAGACAGGGGTTTAATCCCCCTCCCCACCTTCACCTGAGGTGCTGCCTTGGCTGGTGTCTGGATATGGCCCTCCCCCTTGGGGACAAGCCTGGTAAGGGCTGTTCCCTCTTCCCCCACCAGGCACACCCCAGCTGGAGTCCCTTCAGGCTAGGGTGGGTGTTTAAACCCTTCCCCAATCATACTTAGTTGCTTGCCAGGGCCTGGCCATGCCTTCCAGGTCAGCTTCCCTCCAGCCTTGCAGCTGCTGCCAAAGGGAAGGGAGGGCTTGCTTTATCATCCCCCAGCTTCTAGCCTGAGCCACTGCAGGGATGTGGCTTAATTTCAGGAATCAAAAGTGAATATCTATTCACTTGCAAAATGGCTCAATCTATGCAGGTTAGACTAACCTGAATTGAATCAATTCAGGCTCAGGCTTTTTGAACATCTGTATTTAGCTCTAAAGATCAATTGTTTGTATAGTTTGAGAGCAAAACTGCATATTTTTGTGCAATTGGATAAAGAGTATGTTTCAAAAAACCATGAACATGTAGAAAAACTTGCAACTCCAATTAACATTAGTTAGGACTTGTACAGCTAAACAGTGTACATTCCACTAAAATTTTATCTTCAGACCTTGGTTTTATATTGTCACAAAAATTAAGTACCATATTCAGATGTGAAGGAAATGACTAGCGCTTTTTGTGGTTCAATATTTTTTACATTCTGCCCAAACATGTTTGCAAACTATTTTTCCTACAGTTTTAAAAAGGCCAAGCAGTATTTTGTAAAGACTATAAATATTAGGAACTAAATAGAAAAAAATTAACAAGCCACTCTTTACTGAAAAGCCATGCACACATCACTAAAAACCTTTGAACTTAAATTTGAGTTTATAGTGTTGTTACTTCCTAGTTCAGAGCCTCTGACAATGTTTTCCTGTTTCCCTAGGTATTTTTGTTTTAGTTACTTATTTAAAAATGTGTCACTTATTAAGATAAAGGAAAGCTATGTAGGAGAAAACATGGCTGCATAATGTTGAATATATGCCAGATATTTGTTCTATGTTAGATAAATCAGAAGGCATAAATGAAGTGCAGCAAAACACATTTGCAGTTTCTGATACACTTACAGTTATCTCAGACCAATGGTTTTACACACATAATTTTAAATCCATGCACTTTCCAAACAGATGCAGAATGGAAAGCAATAAAAAGATTGCAATAGAAGATTATGTGCCTTATGATAGATGTGTGAACTATAGATTTGCAGTTGCACTCATAACTATAGAAAACCCAGAATCCTATTTTATCTCATGCATAATCATTTATGTTTTCTTTGTGCAGAGAGAGAAGTTCATAAAACTGCTGGATCAACTGCACAATTCACTGAGGATTGACTTATCTAAATACAGGGTGTGTATATCAAGTTGGACATATGGGATATGGCTTACATGATTTAATACAAATCTCTCTGCCCTTTATCTGCTGATACTAGTTTTTGGAGATTAATTCATGCAGGTCAAAAGCATCAGGTGCTAGATCATGAATCTTTTGACATTTTAAATTCAAACATCAGGACTTCAATTTTTTGTCTAAGCAGTTTGCTTCCCACTTGAACAAACTGTTCTGTTCCTTCTGGAGAGTAACAGGTAACAAAAGAGGGTCATATAGTGGTATTGCAATTGGTAGGGTATTGTTCTGGACATGGAGAAGAACATCAAAATACAAAGGATGTGATCCACACTTTATTACCTTTCCTTTTTCATCTTGCAATTAAATGGCAAGAACTCAGACAGAGTATTGTGTCTTTGTCACTTGGTTACCATTTATTTGCCGTCATTCCTTAACCATCCAAATTTGTACTGGCCCGTGCTGGGATAAGAAGTTGGAGAAAGAGGGTAGTCTCCTTACTATACTATATGTTAGGAATTCTTATCTCATTTCCCAGTTTCTTTAGAGGATACCTTCCACTAAGTCTGCTTCCAGATGTGGGCTGGTTCCCTGATAAATCACTAGTACTTGCATAGTACCTACACTGAATACCTGCCAACAGTTAAATAGTAGGGCCATGTGAAGCTTCAGTCCCTGATTCAATTCAGCTGAGATTCAGCCTGATTTGGTGGCTGAATCTACAAATCCAAATCAAATCAGGAGACTCTTTAATCTCTCTGAATTTAATTGGAACCCTTAAAATTGATTCAGCAAGATTCGGTGATTTGGATATAGATACAGCTTTAAATGTTTTTTTCTACATACCTCGAGGTACCAGGCAGCGCATGAATGCTGAGATGCTAGAGCAGATGATTTATTTTAAATTGGTATTGTAATATTTTAAAACATTCATATTAATATCACAGACATTGAAATTTCTCCTCTGGAATTGAGCTTTTGCCTATTTTGCTTCTATTGATATCAAATGGAGTTCTAGTATTGATTTCAATGAAAGCAGAGTTGGGTCATGGCTAAGTGTTTTTAATCATCCTACCCACTTATTCTGATTTGCTTGGAATTTAAGAATCATGACTTTAATTTTGTATGTATTTCCTTTTTCTCAATTAACAAGGATAATTTTCCTGCCAGCAATTCTGAACGACTTCTAGACCTGAAATCAACAGTAGACCTGCTAACTAGCATCACTTTTTTTCGAATGAAGGTACCTTTCTTTATGTCTACTACTATCTCCAAATAAACACAATACACATTTATTTTGTGTGAAAGACAGGCTGTATTTGCTACTCTTGAATAGGGCTGTGCGAAGCTTTGGGTGTTGATTTGATTCAGAAGAGATTTGATTTAGTGGCCAAATCTCTAAATCCAAATTGAACCTGGGGACCAATAAAAAGGTCTGAATCAATTCAAAGCTCTCTGAATTGATCTGGAAAAGATTCGGAGAGCTTCAATAATTCGGGCAGTCCTTGCCTGCTGCAGCAGGGAACTGGAGCCAGACTTAGAGCTGGTAAGTAGGGGGTGAGGGAGGGGAGGATGGAGGAGGGGATCATGGCAGGACCCCTGACAGGCCCTATACCCTGCCTGCTCCCCCAGCCCCCTGATCACTGCCCACTCCCCCAGCCTCCCCCATGGCTGTCCCACCCACCTCAGCTCCCAGTGCTTTAAAAAAAGGCCCCAACTTAGTGGGTCCTGCCCACCTGCGGTGGGTGAGGCAGCTGTTGCTTGGGCTGGGAGAGCAGGCGGGGGATGGGCCTGTGTGATTAAGAGATTTGGCAGCAGCTGAATCTCTGAATCAGATTTGGCCAAATCAATTCGGGACAGTGATTCAAATCATCAAATCAAATCACCATCCCCCAAATTGGCCAAAGCTGAATCCAAAGCAAATACTAGCTGCTTTGCACAGGCCTACTCTTCATGACTAGGGTATACTCTTGGTGTTTTAGTTTAGTAAATCGTGGACAGAGTTTTGATATAAGATTTAGAACATCACTGGTAGCCTCTAAAAGTATTTCAGTTGCTTTCATTTTAAATTAAATTCCCAAGCTTTCTGAAGCTTTAAATATGTAAAAATCTACAAAATATTAATGAATGCAAAAGGGAACTCAAGTTAACACAATCTTTATTTCCTGGCTCAATTTAAAGGTACTTTTTGAAATGCAAATCTTAATAATATAAGTAACAACTATAACTAAGCAAACATTCAGTTTGTTTAAATCTTTTGCCACAATTTAAATCTGCTTTTTTCCTTTCACTTTGCTAATCCCTGCAATTGAGGTACAACTGAAATTTATTTGCCTTCAGTCAGGCAAGGCTGTCATAGTTTAGCCCAGCATTTCTCAACTTGTGGGTCACGATCCAAAAGGTCACAAAAATGTATGAGACGGTCATGAACAAATTTTAAAACGGATTCTCCTTTAAAGGAGAAAAACATGGCAAACAGAGGCTTTTTCCTTGCAGGCTGGCAGAGTTCCAACCTGCCAGGGGCTGCTTAGGGTCCCTCTTGCCCCACAAACCTGCCCTCTGCCCCACAGACTGGAGGGCTGGGGCCTGGGGGCAGCAGGTCAGGAGTGAGGAGCACTCGGTCAGGACTGTGCATTGATGTTTACAAATCAGTCCTGGTACAACAAAGGTTGAGAACCACTAGTCAAGCCAATGACTTTCAATACTGAACCCCTTAGTCCTGAGGTTTTCATTCTTTAGCTCTAAGAACAACTGTTTTGCGAAGTGACACCTTCATGTGTAGAACTGCACAATTACTTTATTGATGTAGAAGTTACACCTGGATTGGTGCTTATCTTTAAGAACATTAAGTTATAAATATTATTCACCTGGTCTGTCAAAGCAATGTACTATTGACTTCTCATTGCTGTTAATTAAAAGGAAGTAATTCAAGGAGAACAAATATTACTTTTCAAATGGCACTTGTCCCATTTGTGTTCTGTATCTAGCAACTTTATAAAATGAAAGTCATTCTACTGGAGAAAAATAAATAACCCCATATCTTTAAACTCAATTAAAATTAGGTTTAAAGCTTCTTTGTGGAATTAAGATTAGGGCTAAATTTAGTGAACAACATAAACTGATAATCAGACAAAACCAACAGAAACACTACTAGGTATGCAGCATATGTAAGTATATTTTCTGTCGGAAACTGTGTCTTGGTATTATATCAGACAGCAAAACAAGACTTGATGACATTAGACCACATCCTACTTCTTATTAGCCAGCACCATATGAACAAGATTTATTTCATTATGAGCACATAAAAGGGACCAGCAGAATTAAAAAGATGATCTGTTAAGGAAAAGCCTAGCATAACTATGGTAGACAAGGTTCTTTGGGTAAATCTGATATCTTTTATTAGACTAACTCAAATACTCGGAAAAAATTCTTCTTAGCAAGCTTTTGGGTATAAGTACCCTTTGTCTCACCAACTGCAGATGTTTCCCCAGCCTGACAAAGGGTATTTATACCCAAAAGCTTGCTAAGAAGAAATTTTCCAACTAGTTGAGTTGGTCTCTAATAAAATATATTAGATTTACCCAAAAATTGTTTGCCTATGTCTCTGGACTAACACGGCTACAATCTACACCCCTGTAGCATAACTACATGCATTTTAATAGTTAAAAAGTTTCTAGAAATGAGTGTTTTATGAAATAAGTGCTAGATGTCAATTAGGACTTATTCAAAAGACCATTACTATTTAGGAAACCATTTAAATAGAGGCTTTAGTATTTTCCTGAATTAGGCATGATCCTACAAATAATTGACTACATTTACCACTTACAAAAAACATATCCACTCAATTCTAAGATGACCCTGAATTCAAAATGACGCCCTGATAATTAGATTCTTTACATGGAAAAATTATAGATTTGCTATAATTTTCCATGTATAGAATATAATTATTGGAAGGTCATTTTTAATTCTTTCCCCCTACAGCTGAATGGGGGCAGGCAGTGGGTGGGGGCAGGTGGTATGAGAAGGTCAAACAGTTTGCCCCCTGTGCATGCCTACCTACCTCTGCTCCCTGCCTGCTCCTTCTTTTGAATTCTTGGTCCCCACCTTCCCCTTCTGCCTCTGCTCTTCCCCCTGCTCCTCCGTGCAAGCCGCTTCTCCCCTGCCTCTGCCCCCCCCGTCTCCCTCTCCTCTCCCCTCACATTATCCTGCTTCTGCTCCCCCTCCCCCAGCCTCTGCTCCCTGCTTTGCTCCCCCTTACTCTTGCTTTGTGACAGCAGGCTCTGTCCCCATTCTAGCCTGGCAGGGCATTGAACATAGCCTCATCCCAGCCCCTGTAACAGCTATGTCGACTACAGTGCCCTAGGCTCCAGCAGCTTAAACAGCCTGCCAGTATGAAGCAAAGGTAATAGGGGGGTTTGGTGGGGAAGGGGCAAGTGGAAGCATTATGGTCGATTTTGAGGTGGGGGGATGGGTAGAAGAGGCCACAGAGGGGAAATGGGAGGGTGCAGAGGTGGGCAGGAGGGGGAAGGCAGCATCTCTGGCCATGAATCCAACCTTAGGTATGGGTTGGAACCCGAGCCACAGTGGCTGCCTGTCTCCTCCCTGCAACCACCCTCATACTTGATTCTAAGACAAAGGACTTTTTCCCACATGTTAAATGGAGGAAAACCTCATCCTAGAAATGAGTAATTATGGTAGTTTCCCAGAAGTAGGCTTTACTGGAACAACTAGTGTGCTTAAAGTTAAGCATGGGTTTAGGTGCTTTGCTGGATCAAGGCAATGGTACATGAATCAGAATATTTTAATATATTGCTTGGATCATTATCAAAGTTTACTGCTCTTAGTTCTTGTTAGGGTTGCTAATTCATTTCTGTATGTACTTGTATTCCACCTGCACCTTTCCCCGAAAAATCAGCCTGCCAAAATTGGGGTCCTAAGTGGGAAAGTTGGTTTTCTTCACCAGAACAGAACTGTAGAGGAATAGAGACACTGCTATAATGGTTGGGCCAGCAAACAGTAGGGATAGGGTCCAGTTTTAACCATTAACTGGCCGTAGCTTTTGACTAAGGCTTAAAACTGTAAATTTTTTTGCCTGAAGCAGCCACTGATCTGGCTGTGAGTGAACTGTTACATGTAGTCGGTTCTCTTGGCCATGACACTGGAAGAATCTTTTTTTCGACATTCTGCCTTTCAAGATGTGCGTCTTATTTGGGGGCTTGTAGTATGCAAGAAAATGTTGTATACTTAATAGATATATTTTTCTAGACCTATATGGACATATATTTCTGCTGTATCTGAAATTCTGATTTTTGTGATTTGATGACATATTCTATCAGGTCCTGGAGCTGCAAAGTCCACCCCGAGCCAGTACAGTAGTCAAGGACTGTGTAAGAGCTTGTTTAGACTCTACCTACAAGTATATTTTTGATAACTGCTATGAACTCTACTCTCAGTTAATGGATCAGGTAAGATGAAGCTTAACATCTTTTTTAAGTTTTTGCTAATTCATTACTTTTGTTGGCTTAAATAAAACAAAAATACAGTAACCACAAGAAAAACAAAGATCAGTCAACCAGTGCATTCAGCTAGTTCCAGTATTTCTAAAACTTCTATCTATCTGTTCAAAAGTAAGCAGCAGGAGCAGATGGGTTGTTATCACCAAAATGATTAACAAGATTTGTGTGAAAATGAAAATGTCAACCCATAAATCTATTTCCTCACATGGGGCAATATAACAGAAATGTCCAGTAATTCTGTGGAAGAAGAAATTAGATTGATTACTGTTCATTTTAAGATCTGTAATTGAAAATGTTAAAAAATCCAGTATGTCTTCAAAATACATTAATGGCTCCATCTAGATAGAAATGGCTGTTCACTTCCCTGGCAGTCAAGGAGAAATGCTACAACCGTTAGCTGAAAGTGTTAGGCTGTCTTTCCTGTGTCTCAGATTTATATTTTAACTATTATGATGGTTCCACAAGCCCTCAGGAGGAGCAAAATTCTGAACAGACCGTATGAAAGGCTATTCTACTCTAAAATTTCTAAATAAAGCCCCATCAAGATCTCAGAGTATGATACAAAATAATTATACCTTCTGTCATCTCCCAGATGTTACCACAAATGCATATAGATGTCACTGTTTTCTTTAAAGTGCTTGTACTCTATTCTATGAATGATGTTAAATTGAGTAAGATCTGACCTAGTAAAACATGTCCATGTCTAAAAGGAACACCATATATTTGCCTGTGTATAATTTGTAAAATACCTATACCTTATGAAAGTTTGACTGGTAATAATATTTCAATAACAGTTCCCAAATTGGAAATGATAAATTATATAGTTAGAAAAAAAGGGAAGTATAAAGTAGAGGATATCCTGTATAAGTATGTAAGAATGTGCGTGTTATATGTGACCAGAGACAGCAAAGCATTATCCAAAACTAAATGCCAGTTGGCCCAAATAGATCGATTCAAGTGTATATGATCTTTAGGAGAGTAGTGCATGGTATACCTTATCTTTTTAAATTAGAAAAGACTGGATTATGATATTTGATTCATTTTTGTAAGAAAATAAATTTATCTCTTGTTATCAAAACTTGAATGTGAAAAGCTGTCACTAGAATGCAGGGGCAAAACGTTCTCAAAAATCAGCTGAATGGATTGTGCTGCATTAAAGACTCTCTGATAAACACAAGATTCAGTAACTTTAAGCCTCTGAAAACATAAAGGTTTTACATAGCTAAGTTTAGGCAACATGCTTTTTATTTGTATGGTAATACAACAAGAAATTTTAGGGGTAAAACATAAATTTCCGTTTTCAATTTCAACCCAAAGAGTTACAGTTTCAGTACATTCAATTCATTTGCTTTTACTACAGACAGTTTAAGATAAATGAGGCACAAAAAATCTAAAAAAAAGACTTATTCAAGTTAAAGAGTTATTTAAATATTGCTGCGATAAGAATATTATTTAACTATTCTTGTTATAAGACATGGTACCTGGCAGAAGGCTCCCAAAAGTTTTTTAGAAGGAGGGCTCATTAGCCAACTTTGCCTGTGTTGATCACAAAATTGAAACCCTACCTTAAAAAAATCAGTTAGGCACAGAAATAAGTCCCCTGAAATGAACAGACCCTTTCCCATATAACAGCTTCCTCTTTAGGAGGGTTTTCTGCTGTAGTAGTAGTAATACCGCTATTCCATGATAACTCAAGGGTGCTCAACCCCTGGCCTGTGAGTCACATCTGGCCCACAGGAGTCCCCATGGTTCTGAAAACTTGGCAGTGGGGGAGCCATGTCAGTAATTGCTGCTCCCCAGCTGCCAAATTTCTGGCAGTCATCAAAGGTTAGATATTCAAAAGTTTTTAGGCATCTACATGTTATTTCCATCATAGTTATACACACAGACTTTTGAAAATGCCTTTTAAAAATCTAGGGCCAAATGCTTAAGAGTTTAACTGACAAATTTTATCAAAAGAAAATGTGAAAGTTAAGCAGAAAGCAGTACAAACTTTCTTTTGTATTTTCCAACCTGCTCTACTTGCATCTATTATCTAAAGAGCAGGAGTTTCCTGTGAATGGAATGTATAGAATGGGGACAGCTCCCTTTTGCCTGGTCAGATCCCCTGCACGTAGATTGGCTCTGGAAGACATTGTAGTTGGGTTAAACACTTTGCTCAATGTCTTTGTGAAGAAAAAGTTATAATGACCCAATCCAGACATACATAATCTTTACAAAGGATTTTAATGTTTGGTGCAATGGTTTAACGTCTAAAGCCTCACCACAGTTGGAATTGTGTTTGTGTAAGAAACTGCAGTGTTATTCAAGATTTTAATGTACTTGTCCCTGGGATTTATAAGATATAAACTTTGGTGCAAATTTTGCTTTTAAGTATGTCTCTTTCTAATAAAGTATACAAGTTTTTGGCTAATTGTAAATGATAAGGAAATTCTGCTGTGTCTTTCTCTGTACATTTTTGCTCTGAGCATAGAAAGAAGCAGTGCTTAGACTCCAAATTTCTTCTAACTGTTCAGAAGCTATTTTAATATCATTTGGGAAAAAAAAATACTCATTGAATTGATTAGCATCACCTCAAGCTGAAAAAAATGTATCTGAACACTACACACAAGAAGTATGTTCCTAGTGGTTAGAGCAGAAGTTGTCAGTGGGATTTCTCATTTGCATAAAGTACAAGTTTGTGGGATCTGTGCCTTCCTGGGTTTTTTAGCTCTAAGAATCATTGATGAAGTTCTGCTTGATCTCAGACATGATGTCTGCTTCTATTATGGAGATCATCTGTACCACTGCTGTGAATTTTGTCACTGTATATGTGACAGTGGCATCAACCCAGACTGGAATTAGAAAGTTTTTGTTTGTCATTGCTCGATGCTGAATTCTGTGTTGGGTAACAGAAAACTTTTAAGTGATTTGAATTCCTCAGATGGTGCCTGGAATTGATTCATAGCCCAGATACCCTGGCACTACTAGGAAAAGATGAAGATTATTTGATTTGTGAACCCCAAAGACTAGATTTTTATAATGCCTATCATCCTTACAATAAACAAAGCTCTACCCAAGGGCTTTCTCTTTTCTTCATTTAGTTATGATTGGAATAATAGACAAAATAACACAAAAGAAGAAGATTGTGGAATACTAAAAGTACTTGCCATTGAACAAATAAAAAGGACTGAATAGTGCAAGATCCTCAGGTTTAATGATGTTGCATTTAGCTCAGGACTTGAGAAGGGGTGGGAATAGTGACTTACAAGCGCTCCATAATTGCTTGTACCCATAGAGTAATCATGAAACAGTCTGACCCTTGTGTGCTTCCATGCACTTCAACCTTTGCAGAGTACGCATTTGTAAACACATGAATACACAGTTTAAATTTGTAAGACGAAGAACTACTGAAGATCATAACTTTTGAACAAATGTGTCCCTGATTCTGGAACCAAATGGGGAAAGAAATGCCAACCACACAATTTAGAGAAGCTGAATAGCACAGTATATTCTTTCATGCAGCATATTCTAACTCCATCTCCATTCTGACACCATTGCCTCCCGTGCATCCCTATTAACTGGGTAGAACAGGTACTACATTTGGGGTGTCTATACATGTGCTCTGACGGGGGTGGAGAAGTGCCTGGGGGGGGCCACAGTGAGCTCCCGCAGGCAGCAGCGGTGCTGTCAGTGGCAGGAGCATGGCAGTGCAAGTGGGGAGCTCCTGCAGGCGGCTGCAATGCTGCTGGCAGCAGGGGGAGTAGCAGACTCCAACTGGTGGTCAGCAACCACCCACAGATGCAGCTGGCAGCATCAGCAGTGGCCAGCGGTGGCCAGCAGGCAATCGCAGACTACCCGCAGATGCCGCCAGTAGTGTCAACAGTGGGGGGGTGGCAAGTAACGACTTCCTGCCTATTCGCAGGGGTGCACCACCACACTCAGGGGGTGCAAGTGCACCTGTATGCACCCCTTATGCATCTCCAATGCCCACTGCCATTTCGAAAGGCAGGGACACGGAATACTTGGGACATGGAGGCTGCTGAAGCTGTTGGAGCATGCTAATTAGCATTCTTCAGCAGACTGTCATCAGACTTGATTAATCATCATGTGTACAGACAGCCTTTGTGCCCATTTCTCATCAAAACAAAAATGAAACCATTTTCAATTTTTTTAGGAAGAGGCTGAAGCCAAACCAAATCAAACTATGGACAGAGACCTCAGAATAGGTGGTTAGTCTACTCACCTGGGAGGCGAGAGACACAGCTTCATACCCTGCACTGCCTGATTCAGGGTACTGGCTTTCCATGGAAAGGATCTCTCTCCCCACTGTATTGTTGTGACTAAAGATGCATCAGCTCAGGAAATCTTCCCAGTGTAATTTTATTTAAAAGACATGCATTTCTGTGAAGAGTTTTGATTTCAACAAATCGCCATATTCTGGAAAAATACATTTTGTTGAAAAATTCCCAACCAGATCTACAGAATACAGAATTCTTCCATCCAAATCCTATCCCTTGTGATATTTTTTTGTGGGGAGGGGGCAGAGAGGGAAGTAGGACTGGGGGACAGAATGATAAATCTCAGAATCCTGACTCCCTAGTTTTTACTTTTAGGATATAACTTCTCTAGATATCAAAGACCTCCTGCAATGAGGAAAGACAAATACCAATGTTTATTTAGACTCTTCTCTCTAACTGAACACACACTGGAGATTCTTTGAAAAGTCCAGCACAAAATCAGACACCCACAGTGTGTTATAGGAATTTGAGCCCCTGCAAATTCATCTGCAGGTGAAACTACATTTTACATGAGCTAGGAAAATCTGGAAGACAATCCATGGACCCATGAGAATCAGAAAATCTTATAGAACAATTACCAATTCTTTTTATCCTGTTGCACACTGCAACACTGTTATCTCCTCTGTACTGTTCTCTGGTTTTTATTTTTATTCCACTTTATGCTATAACCATGGTACTGAATGTTGATGAGTAATCTCCAGAAGCAAGTCTTGGATCAGGAGCCCTTGGTGGTTTTTATACTTGGATACAATTGTATTTATTTTATTTTCTTCGAAAGAAAGATGAACAAGCAGTGGGAAGAGAGATAGTGGGTTTGTGCAAACAGAATGCTTGGGAGGATGGCAGAGGATATTTTGAGTATTTCTGCTAGTGATATTAAATAGCAACAAGTAACGGCGCATGATGTACAGGTACAATTACTAGGTTCAACTTTAAGAAGGTGGAGAGGTGTGTGGAGCCTTCCCCTTCCCCCTACACACATTTTGCTTCTCATTCAATTTCTTAAACCCCACATTTCTTCTTTTTGACATACCATTCTCTTTACTTTTGTGATGTTAGATGTAGTGTTAACATCTAGCATTATTTCAAAATGGGTTTTGTCCCATAATTTTAAAATCACATGAATGTTCTCTGTTGACTTGCATTAAAATCTTGTTCAGTTTGAGAGTGTTAAGCTTAAATATCTATGTATATATGCAAGGTTATTTTTGCCTACAATTGTGTCTAGTCCAAATAGTGTACACTAGTGTTAAAATGGTGTGCACAGATTAATCAAAAAGCAGTCTGACTGAGTGCTTATACATGCATTTATTCTTTAGTAGATTACAATGCCTATCAGTATGACTTAAAAGAAGGAACAACTAACATAACTAGTTAGCATATGACAGTCACATTTTGTTGTTAATATTTACTCTGCTGTAATTGCTATAGTTTGGTCTGTGTAATAATGTAGTAAATATTAAAAGTGCTGTCAGTACTTTGAGTGCTGTGTAACTGCAGTTTAGCATCATATTAGGGACAATTTAGTAAAACAGTTAAAACACAATATAAACCAAAACCAATTTTAATGGTCTTATTATCACGTAGAAGTTTTTTAAATGGTAGGAAAATGCTCTCCTCTAAAGATGCATTCATTTTTCTTTGCATAACTTTAAAAAATATGTTCCATCTCTATTTTACAGAAGAAGGCTGTTACCATTTTTACAGTTTCTGTAGATAATAGAAAACAAGCTTAGAGTGTCAGACAAATCTATGTTACCTTTACAGGCCATCAAGGCACTCAGGGTTCCTGTAGCAGGGTGTACAGAGGCAGGTGGTGAAAAGAGAGATGCATCCCTACCCTGGAGGACTAAGCCAGCTGATGAGAATGATTAGCTGGTCCTGAGAAAGCTAAAAGCTCCCAGGGAAGGGAGCTGTGGGAAAAGAGGGAAGGCTGTGGGGCTAGAGGCAGCAGCACAGAACCCTGGGTACTCTCTCAGGGTCTGAGAAAAGCCCACAGGGTTTGGTTAACTCTTTATTGTATTGTACTTGGGGTTTTATCATTTATGGTTTATGTTTTATCCTGTGGATCAAGTTTGCCCTGGGAAAATGAAGACTATATTGTGCAAATTGACAGCCCACTACAGTACCACTATATTATTTACTTCATATATAATTATTTTAAAGCACTGTATTTCAAGTAGAGAAGTGAGAATACCTAAAATAAAAAAATCACAAATATTCACTCAGATGGCAAATTGAATTAATGTTGGGTTGACTGTGTTCACTAGCCTTCTCTGCTCTCTTTCAGCAAATATTCCAATAGACTTTGCTGGCAGAAATATTAACAGAACAAATGCTCTCAAACTGTGCAATTATGAGGAAGTGGAAATGTTAAGCAAATCTCAGGGAATAGTTGCAGAAAACAAATTTTGAAATGAGCTTAATAGAAAATATTTTTAAAAACACAATCTTAGTAACTGACAACAAGAGCCTCCTATTTCACTGGTGAGGAAACTAACTTTAGAGAGATGGTTTAAGTTGTTCAGATAGCCATTCAAATTCTCCACTTTATTGAGTTTTCCCTAGCACTAAGGCCTTGGACAGATGCACATTTGAAGTGCTCCAAATTTGGAATAGGTTGTGGACAGATGTGCACACACATACTCATGCAGTGCCACTGGAGTGCTTCAAGAATGCTACAACAGCATGCACTACTACCAGAAGGCACAAC
>NW_017728911.1:18267462-18299142 GCF_001723895.1 Crocodylus porosus | reverse complement strand
AAATCACATGAATGTTCTCTGTTGACTTGCATTAAAATCTTGTTCAGTTTGAGAGTGTTAAGCTTAAATATCTATGTATATATGCAAGGTTATTTTTGCCTACAATTGTGTCTAGTCCAAATAGTGTACACTAGTGTTAAAATGGTGTGCACAGATTAATCAAAAAGCAGTCTGACTGAGTGCTTATACATGCATTTATTCTTTAGTAGATTACAATGCCTATCAGTATGACTTAAAAGAAGGAACAACTAACATAACTAGTTAGCATATGACAGTCACATTTTGTTGTTAATATTTACTCTGCTGTAATTGCTATAGTTTGGTCTGTGTAATAATGTAGTAAATATTAAAAGTGCTGTCAGTACTTTGAGTGCTGTGTAACTGCAGTTTAGCATCATATTAGGGACAATTTAGTAAAACAGTTAAAACACAATATAAACCAAAACCAATTTTAATGGTCTTATTATCACGTAGAAGTTTTTTAAATGGTAGGAAAATGCTCTCCTCTAAAGATGCATTCATTTTTCTTTGCATAACTTTAAAAAATATGTTCCATCTCTATTTTACAGAAGAAGGCTGTTACCATTTTTACAGTTTCTGTAGATAATAGAAAACAAGCTTAGAGTGTCAGACAAATCTATGTTACCTTTACAGGCCATCAAGGCACTCAGGGTTCCTGTAGCAGGGTGTACAGAGGCAGGTGGTGAAAAGAGAGATGCATCCCTACCCTGGAGGACTAAGCCAGCTGATGAGAATGATTAGCTGGTCCTGAGAAAGCTAAAAGCTCCCAGGGAAGGGAGCTGTGGGAAAAGAGGGAAGGCTGTGGGGCTAGAGGCAGCAGCACAGAACCCTGGGTACTCTCTCAGGGTCTGAGAAAAGCCCACAGGGTTTGGTTAACTCTTTATTGTATTGTACTTGGGGTTTTATCATTTATGGTTTATGTTTTATCCTGTGGATCAAGTTTGCCCTGGGAAAATGAAGACTATATTGTGCAAATTGACAGCCCACTACAGTACCACTATATTATTTACTTCATATATAATTATTTTAAAGCACTGTATTTCAAGTAGAGAAGTGAGAATACCTAAAATAAAAAAATCACAAATATTCACTCAGATGGCAAATTGAATTAATGTTGGGTTGACTGTGTTCACTAGCCTTCTCTGCTCTCTTTCAGCAAATATTCCAATAGACTTTGCTGGCAGAAATATTAACAGAACAAATGCTCTCAAACTGTGCAATTATGAGGAAGTGGAAATGTTAAGCAAATCTCAGGGAATAGTTGCAGAAAACAAATTTTGAAATGAGCTTAATAGAAAATATTTTTAAAAACACAATCTTAGTAACTGACAACAAGAGCCTCCTATTTCACTGGTGAGGAAACTAACTTTAGAGAGATGGTTTAAGTTGTTCAGATAGCCATTCAAATTCTCCACTTTATTGAGTTTTCCCTAGCACTAAGGCCTTGGACAGATGCACATTTGAAGTGCTCCAAATTTGGAATAGGTTGTGGACAGATGTGCACACACATACTCATGCAGTGCCACTGGAGTGCTTCAAGAATGCTACAACAGCATGCACTACTACCAGAAGGCACAACAAGAGGTTGCTCGGTCCTGTGATTCCACTTCTCCATCCCACCCCCTACTTCCATTCAACACATTTAAGTCATTAAAATTGGTAGTGTTGGTGCTCTTTTGAATCTTTGAAAGTGGCTTATGTGATGCCACAACACAAACAAAATAAACCATAAAATAATAATCCATCTTCCATTACCCTTATGATTTCAGCCTTTGCTTTAGATGTCCCAAATTCTTATCTTAAGCCACAAACTTTCTTCATTAGCTTATCTTTGCTACATCCCCAGAGACTCTGGATAAGAAGAAAGGAAACTGAGTTTATGGTTGTACCAAAATTAATGAGAAAGAAGTCATCATAGGAAAATGGGACTGAAAGGGACTGTCTGTAGTCATCCAGTGTAGTCTCCTGCTCAAGGCAGGATAATCCCTAAATAAACCATCCTAGTCAAGTGTCCGCCTAAACTGCTCTTAAACCATTCCAGACATAAAGATTTCAAAAGCTCTCTTGATAGCCTGTTGTAAAACCCATCCAAGAACCAGCACCAGTTACTATTTCAGCACAGATAGGGGTTGAACCTACATTTCCTGGTTTAGGAGGTTAGTGCTTTTTTGGCATATCTACATGTGCCAAATAGTGATATTCTACATTGCTGTATGGCATGCTACGTGAGCTCAGTGCACTTCCTGGATATAGCATGCTGCTACAGTGATGTAGCAGTGAAATTTGCCTGCACACTGCACACATGGCTCAGTAACCACCCATACTGTACCTTGCCACCACTAAAGCACGGTGGCATGTCAACACCCTTTAAGTTGTCCCCTTAGGCTATACAACTGAAGGGGAGCATGCAGTTGCACAGCTGTGGAATAAGTCTGTCTATGAGGAGTCAGAGCTTAAACAAATTAGCCCCAAAACAAAATTACCTTCCCTCTCATGTGGAGGATCTGACAACTATTGCTGCTTTTTGGTCCATTGATGCCTTACCGGGGTCCATTACTCAGCTGAGCCACAAAGTGAGTGATGTCATGAACAATATGGAACGAGAGAACATGCATCGTCATTCTACCTGATCTGTATCTGTATACATTACATCAGAGTTCTCCAATAGGTGGCCTGTTGACCACATAGCCATCAAGGGGTAAACATGCAACCCCCTCAACTTCTGGTCTGGCTGCTGCCCCTCCCTTTGCTCTACTGATGTTGCTGCTAAAGTCTTGGGGCTCCTCCTCCTTCCAGCTTCTGCAGCCTGCCCAGTATGGAGGCATCAGTGGTGCAGTGGGAGTTACCCACCACATGGCACAAGGGGCCACACAATGCATTTCCATGATGTAGAAGGTTCATGCAGCACAACAGGGGCCCATGTGATGTGGCAGGAGGGGAAGCAGCATGCATCATGTGGCCTATGCAGCATGTGCCTGGGGTATGTGTGGCCTGTGCAGTGAGTGGCTGGAGGGCCTGTAGCCCCTAGCCACTCACATACTGGACAGTCATGCTCTACATTATGCAGTATAAGTGTATGTACATTTATGTGTAATTCTTCATTGGCTTCTCTCTAAAAGCTGGAATTCAGTGAAAACATCTGCCATTGCATTTTCAAGTGCAATTTTGAAATTGTCTGGATTTTGAGTGAAAATAATATTATACTATCTTCCATTCAATTGAAATGTATATTGTAGTTTCAGTGTTTCATATATAACTGAATTCTGAGGACGAGTAAACTGTGTAAAAGAAATAGGGAAAGCATTTGCCTAGTTTTTTTCACGCTTGCTGCCTTGCTTTTTTTCTCCTTCTATTCACCTCCAAATGAGAGAGCCAGATTTTCCATTTACTGAGCTAGATGTTGAATGGATTGTGGTGAATTGTCCTCCTAGTAAATGGCAGTTATTTGTGGGGTGAAAAATGGCAACTTCTTACAACATAAATTTGTCAAGAAATAAAGAACCATATAGCTGTCTTGATTCAGGTTAGGAGATTCGGCCACTGAACCGGGCTGAATCACCACCAAATCGAATCAGGGACTGAAGCTTTACACAATCCTATTTTATAATATTCAGTAAGTTTCTGAATGTGAATAAATATGCTATTAGCTTATTTATATGCTTGTTAGAAAACAAAGGAATGTGGAAAGCAGGCTTGTTGACTGTTACCTTACAATGTCTGCAGTCACGTCAGTAATTCTTTTTCAGACTTTTCCACTTTGTGAGACTATCATGATGCAAATCTGCTTGTTCTCCAAATGACACTCTGATCAATATAAATCATTTAATGTCCGCAAAGCCAGTATTCTGCAGAGGGGGTTAGGCATTTTCAGTATTGACATCTGCTCGGAAATAGTATGCAAAAGGCAAGGATTTCTAAGATGCTTCTAAAATAGATCAAATGCAAGAGGAAAACATAGGCAATGGAAAAATGGACAGGTCACCAAGGAAATGTAACAGGAAATAGTAAGAACCTGCAAGGACAAAATCAGAAAGGCAAAGATATTGAATGAGCTGCACCTGGCAAAGGAGGTTAAGGACAAAAAGAATGGGTTCTATAAGTATGGCAGCTAGAAAAGAAGCACCAAGGAAGCTGTGGGTCATCTGTTAACAAGCCTGGGGAAACTCGTAACCAAAGATACAAAGAAGGTGGAGCTACTCAGCAGCTAATTTGCCTCAGTTTTCACAAAAAAAATTAAGATGCCAGACACTTAATAGGAGATAAGGCCCTAATAGGGCTTATCTGAATAAGGAAGGAGGCAAGCTGAGGGAGGAGATAACAAAAGAGATGGTCAGAAAGCTTTTGTTGGGTCTGAATGAATTCAAGTCAGCAAAGCCAGATGAGCTTTATCCCAGGGTCCCCAAGGAACTGGCAGAGGAGATCTCAGAGCACTTGTTAATGATCTCCATGAAGTTGTTGGAGATGAGCCTGGTACCAGAAGACCAGGAAAGGTCCAATGTAGTGTTCCTCTTTAAAAAAAAGGCAGGAAGGAGGGCCAATGGAACTACAGATGAGTTAACCTCACCTCAATACCTGGGAAGTTACTGGGGCATATCCTAAGGAAGGCCATTTGCAAGCATTTGGAGAAGGCGAGGCTAACCACAAGTGGCCAGCATGGATTTAAGAAGAACACATCATGTCAAACAAACCTTATCTCCTTCTGTGATAAAGTAACTACTTGGGTGGATAAAGGGAATACTGTGGATATAGTGTATGTGGACTTTCACAAGACTTTTGACAAGGTCCCACGCAACCTTCTCATAAACAAATTGAAGAAATGTGGGCTGGATAAAACCACTATAAGGTGTGTCAGCATGTCTGTGGAGTACCCCCTCTATCCTCATGTTTCCCTCCTGCCATGACTTGTAACTTAAAGAAATAAAAATAGGGAGGAAGTGATTGTTACCCAAGGAAGTACCTGTAGGAAGCACCACGCTGGAATAACTTGGTTTTCTCCTTTAAGATTTTATTCAATGGTTTGCAAGTTTAACAGGAAATTCTCCTTTAAGGGGGGAGGTGAATTACAGTCTGAAGGGTTAATCCTGAATCCCAGCTGGGTCACTCCCTGTTCTCAGCAGAGGACCTCTGGCCCCTTACTTGGAACAGTAAGTGCGATAGTGTGCCCACTTGCTTGTCGGCACTGAAGAATCAAGGTCCTCTGCCCAGCGAAGGGAGTCTCCGGGCTTCTCTGCCTTTCCTGAGTCCCAGCCTGTTTCCCCTCCCCATAATTGAAAGAAAGTAAAAAAAAAAGACGAATTCCTTTTGTTCAATTCTGGCTGCTAATTGACCAATTAGCAGCTTGTTACACACATGCCACTTATCTTCTTTTGTAGTGTGGCTTCAGCATGCAGGCTCCATAGCCCTCCCACGGTCAGGGCTTGCTTGCTCCCTTGGTATCCCTTTTCCCTCGGGGTCCTGGAGTCACCCAGACTCTTCAGGGGTCTGGGTGGGGGTCATCCCTCCCGCTGCCCCTCTGGGTCAACGTCGTCCCCGATCCTGAATGCCGGCTGCAGCTCCAGCCCGCGGCATGGCCCCGCTTCTCCCTGCACTCACTGCTGCTCTGGGGGAGTCAAGGTAAGATAAGGCGAAGTCTGGGTTCTGCGATCCCTCTGATCCTGCGCCGGGGTCTCTCTTCCCAGATCCTTCTCTCTGGGGGGAGGGGGTCTCTCTCGCAGCTCCTCCTCTCTCTCTCTCACTGTCTGGGGTACCAGAAGGCACCTTTCCTCTTCTTCCTCTCTGTTTTATCCTCCGGGGTTTAGTCACCATTGGCTCCTTAGGGCCAGGGGCCTGCCCTCCTCAAGGTGTAATTATTTCCAGCTGCCCCTCTTTTCCTTAACAACAGGGTCTCAATGAGAACCCTTTTACAAGGTGGATAGATAACTGACTGAGTAGCCATAAAAAAGGGTAACTATTAATGGGCCCATGTCAGAATGGCAGGAGGTTTTGAGTGATGTCTCATTGGGACCTGTCTTGGGTGCTGTTCAATGTATTTATTAACAATTTGGATGCTGGCACAGAGAACTTCTTGTGCAAGTTTGCAGACAACATGAAACTGGGAAGGATTGTGAACACACTGGAGGAAGCAAGTGCAATTTAGAAGGATTTCAAATATAGGCAGTGCAAGCGTGGGGCTAACAGGATAGGCCCCCAAAATGTGGGGCAGTGGTGGCACTGCAGATGACCACAGGGTAGCCCAGATGAGGGCTCTGGATGGCGACGGCGGGGGGGGAGGGGCATGCACAGAAATAGATACACATCTATATTTGTGCATACCCCTCCCCCCGCTGCATGGTGTTGCACCATTCCTGAGACAGTGGGGCACAGAGCCCATCTGGTGGAGGCAGTCCACCTCCACCCCATGAATAAATCCAGGGGGCATGTGGTTGCTGTGCCTCTGCTGGGATGCATGCAGCAGCAGGAGCCCCCCTGCAGCCCTGGACAAACCACCCAGGATCTGAGCATCCCATGACCTGCCCCAGGGCCCCATTCACCCTTGCCTCTGCCCCACTCCCTCCCTCACCACAGGGGCCTTGATCTTCCCCCCATATCCCTTCCGCCATGACAGACTTACCTGCTGTGGTGGGGGGTGTATGTGTGGGTGTGTGTCTGGACAATGGCTAGAAGTTTCAGTCAAATAAATTTACATTAGATATCTAGAAAAACCTTTTCACTTTGCGAATAGTAAGGCAGTAAAATAGACTGCCTAGGGAAGTTGTGGGCACTTCACCACTGGAAGGGTTAAGGATGAATGATGTGTAACTAAGCCTTTTTTCTACCAGGGGTATTTCACATGCTTCTGCATTTTGCTGGTTGCCACCCCCACACCTCCCCCTTTATTTTTGGCTATATGTGTCAGGGTGTTTTTAAGCCTCCCTAGAGTCATTGGGTGTTGGCTACAGCTAAGCCTGGAGACTTTAACTAGGGTGTGCCTATTCTCATGGTAGGGGCAAAGCCAGAGGTTCCTGGCTAGAGGGACCTCTCCATTCAGAGTTAGACTGATTGTCAAATTTGGGGTCAGGAAGAAATTTTACTTCGTGGTCAGATTGGTATGGACTTTGGAGGTTTTTGCCTTCCTGTGTAGCAAGGGGGCATGGCCTTCTACCTAGGACCTCTTGGCACATATTATTGACAACATTTTATAGAAGCAGGATATTGCCTGCCATGGTTCCCCTGTTTTATCTGGAGCAGGTTACAGTGTTAGGTCTGAAGGTCTATGTTGCATCAGGGTTGAGAGTAGTCTTATGTAGAGTTTAGATTATGGTTGTAGTAGAGAATGGTTTGGATAAGGGTCATCCTGCCTCAGGCAAGGGGTTGGACTAGGTGACCTCTGGAGGTCCTTTCCAGCCCTACTGCTCCATGACTTTATGACTCTTAGGGTGATATCTTTTATTGGATCAATGATATAGTTGGAATAAAGTTAGATAAGCTTTTGAATGCAAAACATTCTTCCTTTCTGATCACAGAAACCAGGCACAGCGATGCTATGTCATGGTGCCCACAGGAGGCTCATGCAGCACATTAGAGGCCCATGTCATGTGGCAGGAGGAGAAGGGGGAGACAGTGTGGTGCATAATGGAGGGGCTGCTATGCTGTACCTATAGTTCTGTGACAGAGGTTTTCAACCGGGGTTACATATACCCCTTGGGGTAAGTGGACTGGTCCTAGAAGGTACCCGCAGGTGGGCAGGGACAGAGTGCCACCTCCTTCCAGGAGCAGGGCCAGGGCAAGGCAAGGAAAGGGCAGCAGTGCCCCTCTGTGAGGCAGGGAAGTTTACCGCAGTGGCTGTCACCGCCACACACCAGCCTAGTGAGCTTCCATACTCTGCAAAGGGCTGCCACTGCCCTTCCCCAGTCTGGTGGGCTTCCTGCCCCACCCCAGCCCTCCTGGGAGGCAGTGGTGCTCTGTCCCCATCCAACCACCCACATGCTATCCCTGCCTCCCCACTTAGTGCCCAGCTGTGTTTCCCCCCACACTCAGCATCTGGCCATTCGCTACCTCCCCACACTCAGTGTCCAACCACTGGGGGTACATAGACTAAAAAAGGTTGAAAACCCCTGTTCTATGATCATAGATCTGATAAAGAGTATCTTGCATTCAAAAGCTTGTCCAACTTTGTTCCAACTAAATAGTTGGTCCAATAAAAATATTGCTGTAAGAAATCTTTTTCTCTTGCATGATTTCTGGACTATCATGGCTTCATTGTCACTCTTACACTGAAGTAGTATGTACTTTTTGAAGACCTTTCCTTTTTTTAGTTGTTTTGTGTTGATTTTATAAGTATACCAAAATAACTCTGTAAAAATACAGAATTCACAAAAAAAGCTGTTAACAAATTACATATGAGATAAAATTGTTAAAGGCACTGAAATGACTTGGAAGAATGCCATTATTTTTCAATAGGCACCTATACATGTGCTCCTGGGTGGAAGCTGCGCTAATTAAAATGCCTGTAATGCCTCGTATTCAGCATCCTGCGTTTAAAAAAATGATGGTGGTAATGCTTTAACTAAAAGTTGTTTGATGAGCTGTTGTTAAAGTGCCCCCACTGCCATTTTGAAACATAGGGATGCCGAATACATGAGATGCTGCAGCAAACTGGAGCATTCTGATTAGTATGGTCCAGGGCTAGGGACAGACATTCAAAAAGCCTGAGCCTGAATTGATTCTATCTTTGCAGGTTAGTTTAACCTGGCTAGGCTAAATCAGTTTTGTAACTGAACAGACATCCCAGAAATGCAGGCACATACCTACCGTGGCATAGGCTAGAAGCTGGAAAGTGGTAGAGCAGCCATTCCTACCTTCCACAGAATGGAGCTGAGGGGAGTGTGGCCAGGCTCTCACAGGACGCTGTGATTAGCCCAGCAGGGAATTGATAACAGTGTTTATCACACAACTAAGAAAACAGTGGAGCGGCATTACCAGCTACTTGTTGATTCTGCCTGTTGATTCTAGCTGTTGGTTCAGCATGGACCATAGCCAGCATGTGCTCTGCTAACTAATACACAGAGACCTCCTCAGCAAGGCAGAGGGGAGGGGGGAATTCCTGTTCAGCAGAGAGTGGTGAGGGGGAGAGGAGGAGCTGCAGCCAGGGAGCAGAGGGGAGGGGCCAGCCCTGCTGTAGAACAGAGCACCCCTCCCAGTCCAGAGAGCATGCTGGGATGCTGGGGGTGTCTGGTTTATCTTAAACCAGGAAGGAATCTGGGACAGATATTGCATAAACCAGTTGGACCCAAATCAGTTAAGTCTGATACTATATTCAACCAGGTTTATCTCAAACCAGTTTCAGCCATTCTCAGACTGGTTTATGTGCACTGAACATCTGTTCTGTTACAGGTTTAAACCAGCTTCTGATCACTTAAACTGGCTTATGTTTAATGCATGTCTTTAGCGCCGCAGACTCAATTAACCAGAACCAGAACACATTGGGGCACACATAAAAGTATCCCTAAAAGCCACTTTTGAAAACGGAACTTTTTGGTGATTAGTTTCCAATGTAAACACAATTTATAATCTGTAATACTAAAGATATGTAAACCATGCATTAGAGACACTGAAAAAGGATCAACCATTCTTCAAATCTGGAACACAATGGGCACTTTGAAGCCTTTCATTATATTTCTGCAGTATGCTTGATGGACATCATGTTAGCCACAATAACACGGAAATCTTTGATAAAGTGCATTAAGGCAGTAGAAGGGATATGTTTCTGCTGTGCTTTTAGACCCTCAGTTCAGAGGCTTCTCTCCCCTGGGAAGAATGAATGGAAACACTGCAGACAGATTCTTACAGATAAAATTGCCTGTAAGAAGCTTGTCCAAAATGACTGGTTTGAAAGCAGAGAGCAGCTCATCATCTGCTGGCAGGAGAGATCAGGTAGAGGAGAAAATAACAAAAGCTGTAAAAGTTCAACCTTGAAGGTAGGAAGAGGGGACTTCACTAATGTTCTTATCACTAGAGAAAGCTGGAGAAACTAGACTGAATAAAGCGAATAGTAGCATGCATCTTTCCTCACTGTTTAGGGTTGTTTTCACAAGTGACCAAGTCGGACAGAAGTTGGCTTTCTGAGGGCTTGCAGGTCATTCAGTCTTATAACAAATATCTTTAAGTGTGGGGCAGTGGGGATCCCCCCCCACTGCCTGGCAGCAGTCAGTGAATGGGGGCTTTTTTTTTTTTATTACTAGGAGCTGGGGCAGCCATAGCGGGGCTGGGGGAGGTGGTGGGATTTGGGGGACTCAGGGGGGGCTAGGGAAGCAGGCAGGGGATGGGGCCTGGTGGGGGTATCCCCATGGTCCCCTCCCCTCACCTGCAGGCCCCCCTCCCCTGCCCCCTTTTTACCAGCATGGAGTCCAGGTCCAGCTCCCTGCAGCAGTGAGCAGGGACTGCCCAGTCTCAGCAGGTCTCCGAATCTTTTCCAAATCCATTTAGAGAGCTTTGACTCAATTCAGACCTTTTTATTGGTCTCTTGATTCTATTTGGATTTGGCGATTCGGCCACTGAATCTCCTCCAAAGTGAGTGCACCCAAAGCTTCGCACAGCCCTAATATCTACCCATGCTATAATCACACATTTGATGGCAATTTGATGCTAAAAGTGTGTGACCCCATTACATCTCTCCCTTCCCTCTATGTAAATAGTCCATTTCTGGATACACAGACCCGAATGTTCAGAATTGTGAATATATTTATGAATGCCTAACTCATGCTTGTAATTACCACGCCTGTGGTAATCACATGAGACCTTTAAGAGCAGTGAGTGTTCTTTTGCTGCTTGGCATCTAGGAATGTGCTGACTGGTGAAATGTTATCAAGTATTTATATGGTATTACAGAGTTAAGGAGAGCTGTCCTTCTGTACTTTAGATGCAAAAACTCTAATTTATTTTGGTGCTATAATATATGATTGGTAAAAACTGTTAATTCTTTAGGAAATAAAACTTCAATTTTACCTCTAACAAGTAACAGTATTTAAACTATAGCGTAGTC
Source organism: Crocodylus porosus (assembly GCF_001723895.1). Lineage (NCBI taxonomy): Eukaryota > Metazoa > Chordata > Crocodylia > Crocodylidae > Crocodylus > Crocodylus porosus. The sequence continues at coordinate 18,288,101 of NW_017728911.1, read as the reverse complement.
CTTTAAACTGTTCTGTAGTAACCTACAAATACTTTTAGGGCCATAAAATTAAAGTTGTTCCATTAAAAGTAATAGACCAGCAATGATTGACTTATTAAATTCCACATGTTGCAGATTTCATAAGTAGGAAGAATATAAATGTTTCTCTTATAAAAAAAAATGGGGCCATGGTGGTGCTCTGAATTTTTTGGTTTGTGTCTTGTAGACAGCTTTCAGTTTAGATATAGGTCTCAAGAAAAAGAAACCAATATTAAAGTTTTTTTTCCCCCATGTTCTCAAAGTGAATGAAACAAAGACATTTTCAGGGTAGAACAAAGCATACTCCAGTGGTAGAGCATTGCTGACACACTAGGAGCCTCCTCTCTTAGACCTTGTGCATTAATGACCCATGAGTGTTGGAGCAAAGGCACAGGCAGACAGAAGGATGAGGACTATTTAATTAAAGCTAAAAAGTTACTCTTGACTGCTTTTGTCTTCCTCTTTCCTTTTTTCTTTCCTCCCTTTTCTATGTTGGTTTCCTCCCCATTGGTATGTGACTCCCTTTACCATTCTTTTGAGTTTGGAAATGAAAATTCTTGTTTTGTGACTTTTTCCCTGGCAAATTCATGGCCCTTTTTCCTTGGCAAAGATAATTTTCTTTCCCTTCTGTTAATAATAGAACTGGAGCCAAAATCATTTCTTTTTCTGTTGACTTCTCTGCTTGCAGTGATTTCAGCAACAATATGTCCATCTCTGCAAACAGTGTTTCAGAGTTTCTGACTGCAGAACATATGGGGAATCTTACCCAGATTTCAGGATTCTCCCACCAAACTCATACCTACAGACCTACCTAAATCATGGTGAGATGAAGAGATTTTCATAGACCACTGATGGTGCACACAGCAGATCTTTCATCCTTTTGCAGCAAGGTCCCCCCACCCCTTGCTGCAGATTGGTCAAAGAACCCCTGAGACCCGCCTCTCACCACTGATTGGCCAAGAAGCCAATCACTCATCTTCAGACTGCAGCATTGCTGCAGTATTACATATGGCTTCTTAAAAGAAGGGGCCAAAACTCTTTCACTTTCCTGACTTACATCATCACTGACTCTACATGCTAAGCCTCAGCCTCTCAGTAACTCTCTCTCAGACTATGTGCTTTATGGCTGCAATGGATTGCTGCACTTCCTTTGTATTCTGTTAAGCTTTTATTTTTTCAAGTGATTCCACACAAAATCATGGAAAACACCATTTTTGTGAAGATCATGAAAACTGCCATTTTTCATGGTTTCCATGAAAATCATGAAGCTGTGATTTCAGGGCCCTATTCATACCTTATGGGAGGGAGGAGTTACTCCAGTGTACTTATGCAATTTACGTGCTTGTGAGGCTCAATTAGAAATGACTCTTGTCAGAAATAACAGAATTATAGGCTGGCATTGGCTCCTGTTGATCAGTACTTTACTCCATGAGTGTCCTTGTGGAAATGAGGAGAACCATTTCAAAGATTTCAAAAATTTCATAGACATTAGGGCTGTTTGAGGAATTTGGAAGGTAGCATGTTCTGACTAAACAGCATTTCTCCTTTTTTAGTGAATATTCTGAACTCACTAGTCCATATTTTTCAGTAGGTATTGAGGAAGAAGGCACCAGATATTACTATTTATTTTCTCTTTCAAAGCTGAAAAATAATCAGGTGTTACTGGTCCCAATATAGTTGCTAGTGTATCTATCGAGGAAGAGTTCAGTCCTTGGCCAGGACAAAAGCTGCTTCAACAGAATTTCTCTATGTATTTTTGAAAATTTCTGGGGAGGAGTAAAACTTGAGAAATAAACTAAAAAAATAGTAAGACAATATAGCTGACTTCATTCTTCAAAATGGAAAAAAAAATTAAGAACTCAAATGGAATATCCTCTCCTTCTACAGATTAAAAACTATTAACAATTAAAGCTAATCATTCCCAAATTAGAAATGAATAACAGACACATGGGAGCATCTAAGATTTTAAAAAGAGGGTTAAAGGTGATATAGTGCATAACCACATATAACACAAAACGTATTTTTATCCAGTTAGAGAAACTAGAACCTTTACTAATATGCTAGTGGCATAGAGTTACCTTGTTCAGCTTCTGATCAAAGCAAACACAAATATAACTATTGGAATGTGCATTAATTTGCTTGATTATATATCACATTTAAAAACTCACAGAAAGGCAAACATAGTCAAAATAGTAAGAGACTGTAATTAGCCCTGTAGTCATTATGGTTAAATGTACCTCTCACTCAAATTCACAAAACAGAATCTAGTCTTCTTAAGCATGTTGACAGCACCTCCAATATTTCACTGCCAGTCATTTCTACACCTGAGTGAATAGTACTACACCTGAGTGAAGGTTTTTAGCTGGAGCTAAAAAAAACTTTCCATGCTGTAAAACAGAAAAGAGACATTACCTAGAATGCCAAACAGACAGCAACATTGCAGGGGAAAGGATAGTTTGAATAGTGGAAGATCAAGACTATTAGAAAATGAGAGAGAGAATCATGGATAACCTAATGAGCCATGAAATCAGTTGATTCCAGCAGCCTGCCTGAAAAGGGAGTTAGTTTAAAAGTTTTGCTCAAGCAGAAATCAAAGAAAAGTGCAACTGTAATACCGTACTTCCCTCCTCCACCTTTAAATCCACCCCTAAGTCCACCCCTGAACAGAGGTATATCCTTTTATATTATTAAAAGTGCCTTTTCCTACATTATTCAAAAAATACAGTCAACTTGACGAGAGGCAAGATTGTTTTTGGTGATATCTTTTATCAGAATAACTATATAGTTGAGGGAAAAAAGCTTTTGGACAGTCTACCTAGGAAGGGAAGGGCACTTTATGTTCATTTAATGTCTCTCCTAATTGAATCATTAGTTAAACAAAAGACATTCTTGTCTCTTGTATATTTCCTGTACCGTCAAAGCTATAGCAACACTCCAACCTTACAGTGAGTTTGATACAACTCCAGCCTCTCTAGCTGTTTGTTAATAGTGACATTTCCAGACTCTCAGATATGTTGGTCCCCACAAAAGTTGATGTTGATTTACTTTGAAAATGCAACAACACTCTTTAAAATTATATTATCTGAGACATTTGGGCTATATATCTAGGCTGTTGATCTATAATATGTAACATGATTCAAGGTTGCAAATCAGGTTCCGTTCTATTCTCTTCTCTTTTTAAAGGGTTAATGTTCTGAAATTTTCAATAGATAACTATGTAGCCTTTACTCCAATTGGTAATCACTCACTCACAGAGTAAGAATTTCCCATTTTCACCTCCCACCTTTTTTCAAGCTTAGAGGTAGGTATTTGTCCTGGAAAGTTTAAATTAAATCCCTTAAAGTAGGGGTAGGTGACCCCTGGCATGCATGCAAGAGCGTGGCATGCAAAGACATTTTGCTTGGCACACATGCCTTGGGGAAGAGGCCAGGGCTGTGCTTCCACAACAAGGATTGGGCCCCTCACCATTCCTCCACCATCCACCCCTGACATGCCAACATCTTACTAGTTGAGGTTACAGATGTTTTTGGCGCTCTGTCCAAAAACATTGCCAACCTGTGCCTTAAGATTTCTGAGTTTGACATGGACAGGACATTCTAACCTTACTATTTAAGAAGGATCTATAGCATCGGTTCCCAGCGTGATGTCCACAGGCACCATGGTACCCCCCTCCCCTGAAGTTTATTCAGGTGCCCATGCACATTTTCACAATCATTAAAAATCATTATTCCAACAAAAAATGCTGTCATATTGGTGCCCGCTGATTTTTCTTTTAAATTTGAATGTGCCTTTGGCTGCACAAATGTTATGAAACCCTGATCTATAGTAATGCCAGCTGAAGCTTGAAAATTGCCATAGACATGGTCCTTAATGGATTAGGCCTTGAAATCACTGGTTTAGACACCTGAGTACAATCCGCTGAATATTGTAACTTAACCAGGCATGTTACCAGATTTGCCCATCATTTTGGGGCGTGCTCATTTATTAGGGATACATTTCTGGAGTCTCTGTAATTCTGTCAATGTGCTGCTTGTGTTACTTGTGTTTCTATATGGAGCTGTATCTCTCCCTTCTGTGAGTCCTCACCTCCTATGGAGATATCTCACAGGACTCAGATTCAGTGAGGCTGGGTTCCTCCAACCACCAAATCAGTCAAACACATATATGCCCATACACGCACACAGGCTAACAGGACATGCCTGAGCCAGGCCGGATTATTCAGCATTGATAGGCTGACACCCTCATGTGCCTTGAACTCAATTCATCCCTTACTTTAGCAGGACAATAATAAATTTCAGTTTTCACATGCACACATCCTAACAGAGTAAGTCGGAGCAGGCTGGGTCTGATCAGCACTTTCAGCCGATATCCTCATGCGCCTCAAAACTCAGCACATCCCAATCTCTTGTTACAATGGTCCTAGTAGTAACTCCCCTGATAAGCAGATGCAACTGTAGTATTGGGCATTAAAGGAATCTTTGGCTTAGGTAAAAGAAGCATTGCTGCAGAACAACTGGAGAAGTCAAGGGGAAGAAAGAGTAAGTGAGGTTCAGAGAAAAAGTATAGCAACCAGCTTGATCATAAAAGTTATTTATTGCCAGGTATATGAACTTATGATCATACCAGTAGTAATAGCCATACAAGAGAAACAAATAAAACAGTAACAATATTACATAGTTTCAATTAGGTATTTGGGGAAGTCTAGCTCACGTTTGATTAGCAAAAGTCAGGTTTAGAAAGCTGTGCCTGGAGTAAGAGAGTACAAGCCAGGTTCCTAGAGCCAGAGAGTGAGGGGGGAGAGAGAGAGAGACAGAGAGTTGGATTTCACCACTCAGAGAAGCTTGAACCAGTCGAGGTTCCCAGGTGTTTGTTGGAACTTGCATATTGGCAGAGTCCTCAGCATGATCAATGGAGGGATTCCAGGCAGAAAAAGAGTGGAACTGGTGTAGCTTTTGGATCCAAGCACCAGACAGAAACTTGAGCTTGGGTAGGGGTTTTTGTAGAGAACTAACAATGGCTCAAGGGAGAACACTAGGTTACTTTATGGGTAAACAATGACTCATATGCTGGATAATAGGAACTAATCACTCCTGGCTATGGATGGCATAACTCTGAGGGCACTCACAATACAGACAGGCAGATTCAGTGTTTTGGGTATAATAAAAGAGTCATGATTAGAATTGCTCTGATAAATACTGAGATGGGTGTGTGTAAATGTGGATTGATTAGCATTTTGGAGCAGGGATCCTCCATCATGCAGTGCTCCCCTGCTTCTCTGGTCCCAGAATTCAGTGGTCCTTGCCTTGGAATCTCTGTTTTCCATCCTGAATGCTAATGAAGGTGCCTCCCTGTCCCATCTCCCATTTAAATGTGCTGTCATCCAGTTCCATCACTGATGCAAATGAGACCAGGGAAGTTGCTTCACTCTTATCAACCTTGTCTGGAGGGCTTTAGATGCATCTCCTACTGCAACTTCATTGTCTTTTGTAAGTCCTTCCTGTAATCAATTCTTATTCAGGCAGAGGTGAGGAGGAGGTGAGTTCTTTGTAAGTCAGACAGGCTGCGTACTGTGCCAGGGTTCCCCAAAAACACACAGCTGAGAGGTAACAGGCAAGTTCAGCAATGTCTAATCATAATATACGGGCTTGCCTTGCGGTATTATCCAAGATGCAGTGCACTTCAACAGTGCCACAACATGGGACAATGTTTACATGTCAAAGTCCAGCCTATGTTAAATGTCTGCAGTGACTTCAAATGAATCAGAATTTTGCCTGTTATTATTTTACTTACGTTATAGAAAACATTTTGTCCAATAAAATAGAAAATCCATTGAAAGTCATTGAAGAAAGAAGTTGAAAGGTTAGGGCTTCTCACTTCAGCCGGTACAAATGTCTCTCAGAATTACAGCTGTAGATTTTAATCCTACTTTAAACCACAGCTCCGATTACTTTCCAAGCCAGTTCCCTAAATTGCAAAATGTATTTGCTTATAAAGATGCAAAATATTGAGTCTTTTTTCCTGTTAATTCACAAACCAATTCCAAATAATAGCAGCTCTTAAAAATTATAGAAAATATTTTGTCTCTTTAAAAAAGCACACCAAAAATTGCTCTTCATAGCTATGTATCATGATATTTCTATGTTCTATTGTTGTATTTATCATATTTGATTAACTTGGAAATTTGGCTTACAGTCTACATCAATACATGGAAACTGAGACGAAAATAATTTAATATGAGGTTCCTATTTGCTGATGTATGTTATGTGGTACGGAGATCTTTCTTTTGCAATTTCAGTGGTGGCAAGAATAATAGTCATAGATCTTTCAGAAAATAAAAGGAACATTATAGTCACCTAATAAATACACTATTTGATATTTTGCATAATGTGGGTCATAACATCTCAAATGGTATTTTTGTATCAAGTGTATCAACTCTAGTTGAACAACACTATCTGTGCCCCTGGATAAAACTCATTATAAAAAATTTTATAAATATCCATTTATCCCAAGAAATTATTCTTATGTTACAGTATATAATAATCTTTAAAAATAGACAATTGTGACAGGATGGGAACTCGGGGTCGCTGTACTCCCCCTTAGTTACCCTCTATACCACACCAAGCTGCCTATCTGCACCTCTCAGTCTCGCCTGCTGCGTCTTTGGTCTTATGTGAACTATAGGGAGACTACCTTTAGTCTTCCTGGTCACGGTTCTCCGGTCCTATACTGAGCCCGTATTCCGGGATGGGGTTCAGGTGCACCCCAGCCTTATGAGATCTGCGTGGCTCCAAACACCCCTGTACCACGCTCCAAGCCTCGTGGATGTACTGGACGTTGTTCAGTCAGTCTCGCTCTCTGCGCCCTCTCCGGTGCTCAGGCTCTCCATGGCCCTCATCTCTCACCGCACCTTCTGGCACTCGGGCTCTCCGCAGCCCTTGTCTCTCAACTGCGCCCCACAGGTGCTCTGGCTTGGCTGGCTACCCCCTTTGCTCTGGGGCCTCCTTGCGCTGCCCCCTTTACTCTGGGGTTACCACAGCCTTGTGGCTCAGGTGGTTGTAGCCATTCCTGGCCCCGACTCTCCTCCTTGGGGTCTCGACCCCCTGCTGGGCTCAGGTGGCCTCAGCCTTACCTGGCCTCCAATTCTCCACTCCACTTCTTGGGACTGGGGTCAGTGCACGCCCACTTGCTGCGCACTCTCTGGTGCCGGGGTCCCCACACTACCATGGAGCCCCTATGAGGCCTCCTCCAACCCCTAATAGCCTCACCCGGTCCTCCGGTCTTACAACAACAATAAAACAATAACACAAGCCCCTGGGCTATAACACGAAGCTAAACTACTCGGCTAACCTCCTTTGAGTCACTCTCCGTGGGTACTCCATCCTTCATTAGCATAACCAACTGCTCGCATTCAGGCCTTTCCCCTTTGCTTAGTCAGACAGCACTCCTTTTCCTTGGCTGCCAGCTAAGAACCTTGTTCTCGGCCTCCAGCCTGTGCTTTATAGAAGTCAGCCCTGCCCCTTCCGGTCAGCTGTGGGCCCCTAGCTCCTCCTGGTTGCCCTGGCAACTGGCACCTGGTGGCCATTCCTGCTCTTCGAGTAGCAGGCATCTTAGTGCCCTGCTACAATAATGAAGAAATACCCTTGAATTATTAATTGGTTGAATTTCAAAAAAGGCCAGAAGTAAATTAAGATAATTTGAACAAAATTGGGACTCTTTCTGACATATCCTTACAATGAAGCATTATCTTCCTAATGTTAAGTCCTTTTAACTATGCTTGATAATGAATACAAGAGTTACTCAAAAACAGGGAAATGAAAAATGATAAAATGTCAAAACTGTTAAAATTTCAAGAAAAATGTCAGTAAGTTTTAGCATTCCACTTGTTATTGACTGCAATGTTGAGAGATCACTTTAATCAAGGGGGTTGTGTTAATCCTCTCAAAAACATGTGAAAAACTGGCCATTTGAAGACAATGTGAATTTGCTATTGACCTCAATCGAAGCAGGATTTCACCTCTGTTTAATATGTTGCAAATAACATTTTTCAAGGCTCCAATTAATCTCTTTATACAATAATAGGCACTACTTGTGTTTATAGGCAGTTGACTTACAAGGTCACTGCCACTTGTGCAATCTTAAAATTGTACCTAATGACCAAGAATTAATACATAGTAGATGCATCTACACATGCAATTAAGATGATAACATAAACTCCCGCATGATTTGCACTGGAATTAACTGCTCCTAGGTACAGTATCTGCACATGCTCCTTGGACAGCAGCATTTTGAGCCAGGGCGGAGCAGCCCCAGACTGACAGCAGGCTTGGGAGGTCAGCCCCAGGTTGTGGGTGGTGGTATCATGTGGCAGAGGGGCTGGCTGGTGCCTCAAGAGTGATAAAGATCCATGTTGCAGGCAGCTTCTGCACTTTAGCACCCCTATGCCCCAGCCAGCCCATCTCCATCTAAATGTGTGTTTTGGTAGAGTAAGTAACTGCTCCACAAGAAAACACCGTCCCTGCCAGTACTATCTTACAATGAAGTTAATTAATTTACTGTGCCCTAATACTGGCACACATGTAGACAGTGACGCTTTACTTTGGGGCTAATTAGTCAGCTCCTCAGTGGGTACGTTTACACATGCCGCTATGGCGCCATTGTTACTGCATTGTTATGCCATTTAGTACAGTATCATGTTGTACAGTACTCGTTGTACAGTACAGTACTTGTAGTACATGTTGTACAGTATCAGCCAGTACTGCGCTGTCTGCACCATGCACAGTTATTTTTAGGCACTACATCGGCATAGTGATTCACTATAATGGGGAAGTATGTCACTATGGCAACGTAGCTGTGGTGTCATGGGTTTTGCTTGTGGATGCTATGTTGCCATAGTGCGTTGGTACAGCAATGTAGTGTCATATGTAAATGCGTCCAGTAAAATGCATGTGTAGATGTACCCACTGTTATTAATGCACAATATTTGAAGAATGCACTATAAATGTCTACAATGTATATTTAAGTATATTTATGACCCCTTGAGGAAACTTTCTGGACACAAGCTTAGTTTTAAATCAGAAGTGTTGGCTCTAAAGCTAACAAGATAGTTATGGAAGCAATGTTCAGATCTGGGGACTTGAGTGTACACAGTAATAATGTCTTCTGGATTTTAGGTGTGAATATGGAATCCCTACAGTTTGGTTTGTAAAGTTTTGTGGACAGTTTCATTTGTCCTTTCAGTACAGTACTCAATATGCAGTACCTTTATGCTATGTTGTACTGGAGTTAGGTGACAGTGATAAAAAGCTTTTTTGAAGAGTAAGAAAGGAAATGGATTTCAAATTGAACTTTGGCAGGGGATGGTAATCTATGGCCCATAGGCCAGATCCAGCCCAGGCAGTGATTTTAATCCAGCCTGCAAAGACCAGATGTTGGCAACAGGAGGCTTCTGCTATGACAGGGCATACATGCACAGAAGTGGCCAGAAGAAGAAGTGGCTGGTTCAGAAGCATCAGCCTGGCACAGAGCAGGTGGTATTATTTTGACCCACTGCTCCTAAACATTACCAGCCCTTGAATATTGGCATTAATTTCCTGATAACTTAAATCAATCCCATTGTAGACCCAAAACTATTTGGTGTAATGCAGGGTTTTTCAAGCTGTTTCATGGCATGGAAAACATATCAGTATATACCATTTACAATAGGGTTTGCCCTTCCATGTTTTATCGCTAGGTGGTAGGGCTGTGAAGCGGCTAGTATTTGCTTCGGATTCGGATTCGGCCAATTCAGGGGACAGCAGTTCAATTCAGTGATTTGAATCACTGTCCCAAATTGACTCAGCAGAATCTGATTCAGAGATTTGGCTGCTGCTGAATCTCTGAATCACAGAGGCCCATCTCCTGCACGCTCTCCCATCCCTGGTAATGGCTGCCTCACCTGGCCCAGCTCCTGGCACTTTAAAAGAAAAAAGCCCCAATTTACTGGGGGCTGCCAGGCAGGGGGAGAGGGCAATCCCCACTGCCCCAGACTGCATGGGGAGCTCTGCACAAGACTCCTGACCCAGCCCACCATTGTCCCAGCCCCGCCCCCATGGCTGCCTCACCTGCCCAGCACTTTAAGGAAAAAAAAAACAAAACAAAAAAACCCTTCACTCACTCATTCCTGCCCAATGAGGGGCATTCCCCGCTGCCCTCTGCTGCCCCGCACCATGTGGTGCTCTTCCATGAGCCCTCCAAAGCCCCGAGGCTGCTGCAGGAGCTGGTGAGTGTGTTTCAGGGGGTGTTTCAGGTTTTCAGGTTTTTTTTCTTAATGGGCTGGGCAGGTGGAGCAGCTCTGGGGGGTGTGGAGGGAGAGTCAGGGGGCTTGTGACAGAGCTCCCCCATGCAGTATGGGACAGTGGGGGGCAGCAGGGATTGCCTCCCCACTTGGCAGCATCCAGTGAGTTGGGGCTTTTGTTTTAGAACACTGAGAGCTGGGGCAGGCAGGGTAGCCATTGGGGGGGCTGGGGGATGCGGAAGCATGCAGGGGATGGGCCTGGCAGGGGTCCCCCATAGTCCCCTCCCCCCTCCTCCAGTCCTCCCTCTCCTGGCCTCTACTTACCAGCTCCAAGTCCAGCTGCAGCTCCCTGCTGCAGCCAGCAGGCAGTGCCCAAATCATTAAAGCTCTCCAAATCTTTTCCAAAAATTTAGAGAACTTTGAATCAATTCAGACCTTTTTATTGGTCCCCTGATTTAATTTGGAGTCAGAGATTCAGCTACTGAATCGGGCCAGATCTCCTCCAAATTGAATCAGTACCTGAAGCTTCACACAGCCTTAATAGGTGGTTCAAATTAGCATTTTATGGTGCTGATAATGTGGACAAAAGAGTATTTTAAATTTGCTATTATAAACAGAGTATGTGGATGAAAAACATGGGTCCAGTGTGCTTTTGATTTTACCTGAAAGATATGTGTAGAACTGAAGCACATCAAACTTCCCTTGCCTGAAATAATCAAGTCACAATAAAGTATCAACCCAAGTTTGCTGTGGCACCCCATGCCTCAACAGTGAGAGGACTGCTGTTACTGTTAGTTATTTTAGTTGGGTTCTGATACCACCACTATGCCTTAAATCAATGTATCATGATGCTTTTGATATAATTTTATGAAATATTCTTTGACATTCCTCCTTCCTGTTTGTATATATAATGCCCTGTCACTTTACAGAAAATATTATTGGCATTGGTGTGTCCTAATGAAAATAAATTCTGCTAATTGATGGACTCTGATTATGGGGTTTATAGATATACTCAAAATAAATGTCTTCTGCTGCTTAGCACATTGGAGATCTGTGGTTTAAAACTAATTTAAGAAAGTACATCTTCCTAAAAATGAAAGGTTGGTAATTTTAGAGGACTTTCTTCTGAAAAAGTTACTGAACCATGCACAGTGTATCTATGACCAGTGATGTTGCCATCTTTTGATTTCTTTTAGAATTTATGTTCTTTTCAGCCTTTTAAAGCTGATGGAAAGAATGTATTTCAGTAACTATGCTATCTTATAAAATGCTATGCATGTGTTGATTCATACACTAGTACTTTAATATTGGGCTGATGCTAGAAATACAAATGAAACAAAGCCTCCTACCTGAAGTTGACTATGTCTTATTTACCAGTAATATATATTGTAAAAAGATACACTTCCTTTTCATGTAAATAGTTTACATTTACTAAAGAAATTTTGTAAAAGAGTGTTAAAACTTTGGTTTTAATTTAGTTGTATAGATTTCCTATTATTAATCTTAAGACTATGTAGTTAGCTTTTTTATTCTCCAGCCATTTTCTTTTGTAGACTAATTATGTAAACCTTCTTTATGCAGCTACTGCTCATGTACAAACAAAATCTAATCTTGACATTCTAAAAGGCATCTCCCACAACTACTATGTAGTCCCTTAGGATATGTACAGACCTTGCACTTAGAAATTTGGGACATTAGCTTGGGTAAAAAATGGCCACCTGATCTAACACAGTGATTCCTCATTTGAATCCTCCTCTTTGTGAATTAATTACAGAACAGTAAAGATATTCCTAAATCACGTGGCTTACTTACATCTATATGATTATAGATCATAAGTTAGTTTCATAGACATTTCCTTGTGCTGGGAGCCCAATCTAAGATAAGTTGGGGTGGGGGAAGGGGTGGATAGGGTCAGAGGAGTAGTGCCGGGGGCGGGGGGTTAGCAGGCTCGAGAAACTAGCAGGTCCAGGGGGAGAGGAAGTTAGTTTGAGAATATGGTCCTCAGGGGGAGTTGGCTGTTTAGGCATGAGGGGATGGGGGGCCAGTTGCGTGGGGGCAGCCTCTCTAATCCTATCAAACCATCTCCCACCCTGACCTCACCAACCACCTACAGACTCACTAGCATCACATTCTACCAGTCCCCCCCTACAGACCTACTAGCTCTCCAATCCTACCAAAGCCCCCCCATGAACTTATTAGCCCCCCAAATCCCACCATCCCTCACAGACCTGCTAGTCTCCCAAATCTCACCTCATAGAGCCACTAGTCTCCTACCCACCCCTTCCTCCACCCCAGCTTATTTAGGTCAGGCTCCTGGCACCAGTGATCAGCCTCCTGGCTCTAGGGGTGGTTTGCAGGATTGGAGGAAGTTTGATAGGATTGGGAGGAGATAAAAGATTCATGAGGCACAGTTGGTTAGGGGCATTTCCATCTGATGGTGGGGAGGAGGGTCAAGGGACCCTTAGGGGTAGGGAAGTAGGAAAAGCATAGCTCTGGTGCTGGAATGAGCATGTGGGCTTTCCCAGCCCCCTGGGCTGCAATCCAAACATGTATGGACATTTGGTAGATTGGTCTAACACATGCCCGATTTAATTAGTGCACCTCTCAGATGAACAAAGCTAGATTAGGTTGGCCATTTTTTGCCCAATCTAACCTCTGGGGAAGCCCTGTACAGCTTAGCACCTTGACACATAAATTGACTTAATGAGAGATCTAAGTATAAGAACTGCATGTGTGGGTGAACTAACTTAGATTGGGAACCCATTTTTTGCCCTAACTTCTATGTGTAACTTCTGTACATACCCTTACTGTATTGTATCAGGCAAATAAAATCCACTTGATATTATTTTCTAATGTGGAAGAAGTAATAAAGTACCACGTTTTTTCTGTCTTGGCAGTAACAAAATTACAGCCAATAAAAGTCTTCTGAGAGCACAGAAAGAAAAACATAACTTGTTATCCCACTTAATGAGACAGCATTCTCCTTTACTGTTAACGATAGGCTAAGGTTGAGTTTTCGTCACCAAAGCAAAGAATTCAGCAGAGTAGCATAGAAATTAAACTAGATAAGCAAGAACATTGATATGGCACTTGGATCCCCAACAGCAGCTTTAAAATGTATTATCATTTTTCCTCTTTAAAATGTTTCTTTGAATCCCTGACAAATACTTTTTAAAATAACAATGACAGTAATTTAAACAAAGATGAGTACTGATCTGTAAATGCAACATAAATAGTTTTGTTGGTGCTTTATCCAGCATTTATTGAAATGGCATCATTTTGCTAATTCAGAGCTTAGAGAATACTAGTTGTAACTTTGGTTCTTTGCTCATTGAAGATCTACGACTATGAGTGTTTGAGAATATTTGCTCTTTAACATGAAAATATAAGAGAACACTTTAAACATGTCTTGAAGGTTGGGTTGATGTAAACATCCAACATATTTCTGTGCCAAAGCAGCCCATGTAAAGCAGCTTTTTACGGTGGTTCTACTTTACAGAAATCATAGATTGTTTGCTGTAGTCAGGCACATGATTTCACATCACATAAAATAATTGCTCAAGCCACATGTGGTGAGTGTATTTGAAATATTTTTCTTGAAAAATGCATTCAGCTATACTTTCTAATTGTAAACTGGGTTTGTATAACAAAACTGCATACCACCTTAGAAAAAACATAAAATAAGCTACTACAAAAGGTGCTAGCAGTACATCTTCGCTATTGCAAATGCAGGGTACTTGTAAGGAAGCTGTAATCTATACCAGGTGAAAGACCTTGGGTTGACAGTAACTCTCAAATACTCTTGTCACTTTTTAAAAGCCCCTTTGTTTACATGATTACTGTAAGCTGTAAGTGATATTAGTCACATCCCCCATTGTAAATCTACTGCGCATATCCTTTTATTCAATCACATTAGACATAGAAACTGTAACATTTGTAGTACAGCTGTGTGAACAATAGGTGATTAATGAGACTTTTCTAATGTATCCCATGGCGACCACAAAATAATTTTAATTGTGCACTGTTAAAATTCCCTCTTGCCTTTCCAAACTCTTCATTAACAAATAAAATTTAATTGAGGCAAAGATAACACTAAATTAATTTTTATTATGACAATAAAGTAGGCTTGTTTGAAGTAATACAATGTTCATTTCAACTACCATAAAATAAGAAGTACAAAGTATGTAAGCTTAAACTTTCAAAACAGCTGACATAATTATTTTCCTTGAAACATAACATGTGTAGAAATGAAAGTCGTGATGGATGAATTTATAGATGGATATGCGGTATCTACTGCAATCTACTTCTTAGACCAAAGGAGCTAGTAAAAGCTATGCTTTAATACTAGAATTAATGAGGCTAAATTTATTTTTTGTTAATAGAAGACAGATAGTATGAAAAACATGCTGTCTTTACCACCATTCATGGTTGGGCAAGCATGACAATTAAGAGTAAGTATTTAGTGCATGGCCATTAAAGTTGTCTAACACAGTTTCATTTGATTTGTGTTTAGTACAATATAAGAGAAACAAAGTGGTTTTGGTGATGTATTTAATTGATAAAACTGTACAGTTGAGAGAGATTTTAGACAAGATCTCAGGCTCTGTACTTCTTCAGAAGCTTCTTTTCCAGATCTTAGGAAGGGTCTTTTATACCTGCTCCAATACGTTCTGATGAGAATGTGTCAGAACATACTGCAGCATCTCATGTCATATGTTGAACAACTTTTAGTTATAGCACCCCTGCTGCTATTTAATGAAATGTGGGACACTGGACACACAAGACACTGAAGGTGTGTTAATTAGAGTGGCTTCCGAGAGCTTCTCTAATTAACCCCACCACACACACACCCTGGCACATGTGTATAGGTGCCCTTTATCCCCAAAAGCTCAGCTTTGTCACATAGGTTTATGTCTTGGACATAGCCTCTCTTGATTTGGTTAAAAGAGATTATCTGTTCTTGTATTTGCCTGAATAGAAAGGTGACTGTTAGTTTCACTTTGTCTGAACCAAACTGTTAAGGCCAGTCTGATGTCGGATCAATACCGATAGAAAGAAAATTGGCTTTATCGGAAATTGGCCCGCTGCAGCCAATAATTGGGCCAATAAATGCCCCTGCGTGCATCTCCTAATCTCCCATGGTTTCCTCTTTTTTTCCCCCTAATTTTTCTAACCTCCTTGGCTCCTGATACTCATTAGATGTGCATACTTTAGTCCTGCCCATTCAAAACAATGATTTTATTTTCTTCTTCAGCTACAATGCCATTTTACTTCATCTCTAAGGGTGTGTGTCTTAAACTATACCCTGCTTTGACTGCAGTTTCTGCAGATATACCTGAGCTATCTTTGAATTAGCTAAATTAGGCATCTAGTAGTATAACTGCAGCTATAAAAGGAACTCAGCCCATGCCTTGAGCCCAGGCCCTTGCTCCAGCCTGCAACTGCAACCCTCCCTGCCCCACTCCACACAGATCCAGGGGCATACCCCCCCCATGCCCTGCTGGGGTGCGCACAATGGTGGGAGCCACAGCCTCCTTAATGGGACATGGCTCTGTCCTATGCCACACCTTGCCCCAGCTGGGCAGTGCATGCCCCGCCTCTCCCTTATCACGGTGGGCATTGATCTGCCCCCCCACCACACACACTCCTTCCCTCCCCTTCCAACACAATGGACTTACCAGCTGCATGAACCTGTATTGGAAATTGGATTTGTATCAGCTGATATGTCTCCTTAAAAATTGGCTATTGGTCTCGGCCCCCAAAATCTCTATTGGTGCACCCCTAATAATAAGAGATGTTGTCTGTTGTTTCTTTCTTTAATACTGACTCTTCAAAGATGTACATACATACAGGCTCTGTATCAGCAAAGCACTTTACTTGCACTTAAATCCATTCCATTCAACCAGAGACTTAAGAATGCACTCATCCTCAGTTCTGAAGAACATAAACACTTATTTAAAGGCAACCTTTATGTATAGATGCCTTTTGCTGAGTTGGGACCATAGTACCATATATCTTTTTCTGGCTCTCTCAGTTTTGAACAATGATATATAATAAAAATAGAGATGGCAAGCCAGTCAACTGACCAGTCCGATATTGTCAATTGACCAGTCAATTAACTGCATATATTTGACTGGTCAATGATTATAGCAATTTTACCAAAAAAATAAATTTTTTGTAGTTTTCTTGACCAATATTATTTTTTATTGTTTTTGACACATTTCTTAATGAAAATGTGTGCTTTTCTGTATATTTTATGGACCTATTGGCAATATTTTTCAAGTTTTGACTGATATTTGACCAGTCAGTTGACCAAACTTTATTTGAACAGTCAAATACCTGACCCTAATCAAAAATATATAACTTAGTGAGACTGTCTAAATTATGTTAAATCTCATTGACAGGGTAAGAAACAAGAAGTTCCAAGGGAAGAACAGGGACCAACTACTAAGAACCTGGATTTTTGGGCCCAGCTCATAACTCTGATGGTTACCATCATCGATGAGGATAAAACAGCATACACACCTGTCCTGAACCAGTAAGTACATTACTTTGGAAATGTAATTCAAAGAATAAATGGATTTAAGTGAAATAGAGGAAATACACTAGGTTACAGCAATTGCTACATGGCCAGGTCAGGGCTGGAGCTACTCTGTGGTCTGATCCCCATGCCAGAATGGTACTGGAGCCATGAGTAGTGAGGGGCCAGTTGATGGGCTGGATTGGAGTCCACACCTCAAGATCAGGCCCACATGCCCAGATCTGAACCCAACTGCCCATACCTGGCTCTGAACACAAGTATGGGCCCAGGATATTGTTCTGCCTTGGCCCAGATCCCTATGCTGCCTGTACCCAGCCCCCCATGCTGAGATTGGGGCCCCAGACCCTGCTCTGCCTCTATCCAGTCTTACCTGCTGAGATTGTGCCACCTCTCCTGGGCTCCATACACTGGGATCAGAGCTCTTGGGCAACAAACTGCATCCACCTGCCCCTGGCATGGGGCTTCTAGGCCCCACACCACCTCCACCTAGCTCTATGTGCAGGGATCAGGCTCTAGGGCCCTGTGATGCCTCCAATGAGTCCTGCTTATGGGGCCCCACACCACCTCCACCTAGCTCCATGTGCAGGGATTGGGCCGTAGGCCCCCATGCTACCTCCACCAGGCTCCATGGACAAAGGTTGGGCTCCAGGGCTTGTACTGCCTCCTCTAGGTTCTCTGTGCTGGATCAGACCCTGTGCCACCCTGTGTGCTAGATCTAGCATGCAGGGCCATGGCCCCGGGGGCTCCCTAAGGCTGAAAGACAAGATGTTGTGTTCAGAGGTGGTTGGTCACCCATGATGTAGAAGACAACAATTGAACTTGTTTCACACAGTCGACTAACTTCTATATTCCCTTGGCTTCCATGACTCTTTTGGTTCTCCCATGCCGATTCAATTACTCAAACTTGACTGACAGAATGAAGATAGGAGTACTGGTTCTGAGATTTAGCTTGGAAGAGGTCCTTGGAGGCTTTTGGTAATAGCTCTGCCAGTGAGTGGAGTACAAGAGAAAAAGCCAAATTAGAGGGGAAGAATTTCAGATGACATATTCTGTGATTTGGAGCATGTATCTACTGCAGTCTGTCTTGTGACTACGGCTTGTATGAACATACCTAAACTAACTTGACACTAGATGACTCAGATAATACCACAACTAACTGATGAAATATATATTCAGTTTCTGATGTGGATTTCACATCTTATGCTGAGTTCTTTGTAGCTGTAGTTATACTACTAGATGCCTAATCTAGCTAATTCAAAGGTAGCTCAGGTACATCTGCAGAAGCTGCAGTCAAAACAAGGATAGTGTACTTATCTTATGAGGGTCAGGAGCCAAGGAAGTTAGAAAAATTAGGAAACAGAAAAAGGAGCAGAGGAAACCATGGGAGATCAGGAGATGGGTTGAGAGGTCATCACTGGGGCAAATGTAGGGGAGGAGTGGAACATATGAGAAACTACTGTAGCTGCAACAATGAAAAAGGAGAAGAGTGTTCTAGGAAAGGAAGAGTATTAGGGCCATCCAGAGAAAGAGGAGGAGAGTATTATGTTAAGTTTTAATAGAAAAAATCAGCAAGATCCTTTGTGGAGAGTGAAATGGAAGCAGATAGGGAGAAGGATGTTTGAAATGGGAATGAAAATAGAAGTTAGCATAGTCAAGTCATGGTCTTTCTATCAGACACCCCACATAACATGCAAGCAGGACTGATGAAAGTGCATGTTGGGGGTAAACCTGGCCTAGTGTTTGGCAGGATAGACAGTATGGTGGGAAAGAGGGGCAAAGCAAACAAGGGTGGAGGAGGGGAAGCAAGGAGAAAATCAACAACCATATCATTGGATAAGAAAAGAAGATAAGGTGGTGTCTGAGAGTTGTCAGTGTTGATAAAATGGAGGGCACAGAAAAGGGTGGTTAAAAGTAGATAATTCTGGGACAGTGTGAGGAAAAGGAGCTAGAGAACCAAGAGCTGAAATGAGGGAAGAATGCTAATGAAGAAGAGTTCAGTGAAGACAAGGGGAAAAGAAGGGAAGAGGTAGATGCAGTGCTTTTCAAAAGAGAAGTAAGGGTGGGATAGAGGAAAGTGTTGGAAGTGGCAGGGAAAAGGACAAGGCCATTCCCTTAGGAGCCAAGAATAAAAATTGCTGTCATCGGTAAGGAGCCATCAGTTTGAAATGGTAGAAAAGAAGAAAGACATGGGGACATAGGAATATAAGCCTACCTAGGTATATGAACCTATTACAGGATGACCATGAACCATAAGAAAGGCAAATACAATCTTAATGACGTGTATTTGGTGAGGTATTTGTAATTCATATAGGGAAGTACAAATACCATTATACAGGGCACAGATAAGACCTCATCTGGAAGACTGCATATAATTCTGGTCATCCATGTTCCAGAAAGATGACATCATTTTACACAGGAGCAGGTGCAAAAGACACTACCAGGATAATCAGGGGGAACAGAAAGCCTGTCTTATGAGGGGAGACTAAAAGTATTTGGCATCTTTTATCTTAGTCAAATGAAGGCTGTGGGGTAATATGATTCCCCTCTCTATTGCAAAGTGCCACTAAATAGAATTGTATGGGAGGTTGCTGAGTTGAGCATTAGAGACAGTGATGTGGGTAAGGAAAATGCTTTTCTCAACAGTGTTTTGGGTAAACTACGATTTTAAAGTACTACTCTGAAAGTGACAGAAATTGTGAAAATGATGGCCCAGGAGGCACAAATAATTGTAACAAGAGGAAACAAAAGTTGCATACGTGCACTCAAATCACCCAGGACAACTTATCTGATCCTGAGAGAAAAACTGACCTGTACAGAAGTTCAGACAGAGAAGCAAAGACCCTGCCATGCAGATCCTGGGGTACCAGGGGTCCCTAGAGTATACAGCCCAGAGAGCTTTGCAGGCTGACCCCTTTGAATTGTAAGTGTAGGTTTTCACATACTTTTGATTGATTATAGTAATTTTTTGCAGACCTCTTAGACATAGTCTGCAGACCCCTAGGAATCTGCAGACCACAGATTGAAAACCACTGTTTTAAGGGGATGTGGTCAGGGAAAGTGAGGGTAGGATCTGTGTCATGGACAGAAGAGTCTTCCAGCCTTTCTTCTCCCCCATGCTATGTTGGAGCCCATCTAAGGCTGGGCAGGACATATGCTTGTATGCTGCAGTGAAATTCAGGCAGGGAATAAGCCAGGAGCAGAACACACCTTCTAACTGCTTCAGCACTAGGCTTTTCCATCCCAAGGCACTCAGGGACATGTTCTCCTCCTTGCTTGGGTGGGACTGACATATGCTGTCCCTTCCCAGGTAGGGAAGGTTGTTCCCCAGTTATTTTTCTCCCAGTGATCACTTTTACTCTGGGAGAAAAATTATGACCTCATGGTTGCTTCAGTGAAAGCAGGGACTCTTCCTGGAGAAATAGAAATGTGTGTCCAAACCCTTAGAATGACTCAAAATTATTGTGGTAGACTACTTGGCTACTGGATAAATGTGAAAATCCAACACTTCCACACAGAACATTAGAAAACATGCAGTTATGTAGATTATGTGGTGTAAGTTAGGGCTATGTGAAGCTTCGGGTGGTGATTCAATTTGGAGGAGATTTGGCCTTAGTTGGTGGCCAAATCTCTGAATCCAAATTGAATCAGGGTGTTGCAAAAAATTGCGGTTCGTTTCTTTGGAGGCTCGCAAAAAAATCTCAGACACACACTTATTAGCAGCACAAAAGGTGTATTTGCAAATAGGGTCGGAGCAGAGCCAAAGGACTCAGATTACGCCGAACCCCTGAGGAACTTTTTCAGCTGGTT
>NW_017728911.1:18264665-18266822 GCF_001723895.1 Crocodylus porosus | reverse complement strand
CAGCAGGGATCATCTCTGGTGAGTTGGGGCTTTTTTCCCCCCCAACTGCTGGGAGCTTGGGGTGGGCGGAGCAGCCATTGCCAGGCTGTGGGGGATGGGCCTGGCTGATTTAGCCAAATCGATTTGGGACAGTAATTCGAATCACCGAATCAAATCACTATCCCCCAAATTGGCCGAATCCAAATCCGAAGCGAATACCAGCCACTTCACACAGGCCAAATGTAAGTATATTAAATTCTCATGATGAAAAAATGGTTTGCTGGCATGGGTACAAATTCTCTAGGTCTTGCTTACACCAATCTGCTCTTTACTTCAGTAGATGACAAAACAACACAAAATTCTGTACTTGAGCAAGATTGCAGAATTAGCCCTTTGGGTATTACTTCTCATTTGGCATTGTTTGATTCTGTGAAGAGAAAGCCATTAAATATCAGCACGTCAACAATTCCCATAGTTATTTCTTAGTTTTTGCATACCTTTTCAGCTTCTATTGTGTACTAGATATTATCTTTGTAAAGGTAACCATTTCAACATTTCAACCATTTCAATTTAGATATAACTTGGAAAGAATTATATGACTAGCCCCCAAGTGCTAAACAGTCACAAATCTAAAATCAATACATGAATACAAATGATGCAAACATATATTCTACATGTTTTTCTTTACAGGGAACACACAGGACACTTCTCTCAAACTAAAGAAATTTCAAATCTAATCATGTATTTATTTGCAGGAGATAAAGAACACTTTTCATCATGTGCACATACACAAAACAGGCTTCACAAGGAGCACAAAAAGTGACACAGATAGATCAAAACAATGGCACCAAGATATCATGGTGATGGGAGATTAACATCGGGATATAAAAATAATTGTCAGCTGTGACTGGCCATAGATTATGCTTGGTATGAGAACTCCAGGAGGCATGCTACCTTTGTAAGACAGAATGGCTCTGACATTCCCTCAAGCATAATAGCACCAAGCTATTTATGAGCTCAGAGGTACTGGCAAAATCTAGTCCAGTATAATTAATTAATGGGGTCAATCCGGAAGCTTTTGCTCAATTTTATTCATCTTGAGTAAGGACTCAGGAGTGATTCTAGCTTTGACATCACTGGAGAATAGTTATTACTAGGATTCCTGGTTTTCTTTGTTTAAAAATTGCAAATTCTCTGATGCTAATGTTAAATTCTCTGATTACACCTCCCAAAATCTGCAATTAAAATTAAATGCCCCTATATATAGGTATCAATTGAACACAATGTTTTATTGGTAGAATTACAATTTTTGAAGCAATTTGGAAGTCTACCAGTGCCTCAATCACTGTAATAAAATAAATTCTAAGTACCTATACATTTTGGTTTAGATTTTGAGTTTTTTATCATGGAAAATCAAAGTTCCCCCTGCCTTTTAGCTCACCAGGATGTAGGTCCAGGACCCTCACTCCCAAGACACAGCACCTCACTGCTGCTGTGCCCCTCACTCCCCACCCACAGCCCCCCCACCCCCTACCAGAGGGGGCCCCCAGCTTCCAGGGCTATGGGGCCAGGGACCTGGGCCTGCAGCCCCCTCCCTCCACAGCAGTGCCTGAGCCCTGGTTGCTGCTTGCAAGAGGTAGCAGCTGCTGTGGCAGAACAGACCCCAGACCCTGGGTCCCCCTCCCCCATGGGTGTCATGGCCAGAGCAGATCCCTTGGGGGTGGGAGTGAGTGCAGGCTGCCCACTGTAGGCTCAGGACTCCCCATGCTGCTGCTCTCTTCACAGGGCCTCTGCAATCCAGTAGGCAGGGCCTGCATGGCAGGACTGAGCAGGACCAGGCCGGGAAGCTCGTTGCTGCCACTGGGAGCTCCACACCACCATGGCAAAGCACCACCTGCTTGCCTGGCAGCAGCAAGAGGTACAACTCCATGCTGCCACTCCCACTCCTGCCAGGTAGGCAGGGGGTACCTCACAGGGCTTGCAGTGGCAAGGAGCTTCCCAGCCCAGCCCCATTCTGCCTGCTAAACTGGGTCCCACCCTCTTGTCTTCAGAGGCCCCAGAGGGAGGGCAGCAGGGCAAGGAGCCTGAGGCTGCAGCAGCCAGCCCATGCCATGCACAGATCTTGGGGGCATATGCTCCCCTTGCCCCCCAGGACTGAGCACAGCAGTAGGGAGCCAG
>NW_017728911.1:18186602-18264565 GCF_001723895.1 Crocodylus porosus | reverse complement strand
GCTCTGTCCTGCTCCCCACCGGGGCCCTGTGACTGTTCATTCTGGCCCTGGGCCCCAAGCCCCATTCCCCAACTGGGCAGCAGCCCCAGCCCTGCGCAACTCCCTCCCTCCCTTCCTATGAGGGGCCTCAATCCCACCTCTCCCCCACCAGACTTACCTGCAGGAGCTGCTCTCCAGGCTGCCTGGCTGCTATGTGTGTGTGTACACGTGCACATGCACATGCACATGGTGTCCCCTGCTGATTGTTCTTTTCCCGCTGCCACCATCCCCTTGCAGGCTGGAACTCTGCCAGCCTGCAGAGAGCTCTGCAAAAGTGGAAAATCCACATGTTTCTCCATTAAAATGGAAAAACACATTTTTCTCAGTTAAAAGTGAAAATCCACATTTTTTCCATTTTTCTGTGGGAAATGGAAAGCCCAGATCCCTGATTATTACTGATCCTAGCAAACAGATAAAATAATCTTGTTCCTTTTGCCCCAGCAGTTGTCCAGAATCCAGGGCCTTCCAACATTGCTTCTACTAGGATGAGATTATGCACATGCTTGATGTAATCTTGTACATTTACAAAAAAATGCAGAAAGTTCTGTTTCTCTGAACATAGTAGCACCAAACAGCAGCAGGCAGTTTCCTTGCTCAGAAATCCTGGGGCCTACCATTCCAGTGAGCACTGTGTCCCAGAAACCCTGTGTCTTTGGTTCCTTTCATGCTTGCACTTATGTTCACTCTTACACTCACCTGCCACATGATCAAGTACAGTAAGAAGACATCTCCAGTTATCTTTACTACACAAATAAGGTTAGATTCTCTTTTTTTTGAGACAGATAGGGTGTTTGCCACCCCCACCCCCTTCTGCTACAATGAGATCTATAATTATCCTTAAACTCAAGATTCATCCTTTTGCAGCCAGCATCACCTGTCAGCGTAACATTAAATCATAAGGAATCCTTGAGCTGTTTTTTCTTTATTTTTATAATGGAAAATACTTTAGTCCTACCACTACAGGTAGTGTTTGTCCCAGGGCAGATTCAGCTTTTACTTAGCTATCCTAAAATCAGTAAAGCTCTACTAGCATTAAACTTGCATAACTGAGAAGAGAATCAGACCTTTGTATGCAACCTGATTGTGTTGTATCCTCTCAAGGCATGCCTGGACTGCAAATGCTGCTGTAGCCTTCCTGATCAGAAGCAGTATAATGATATTTGCATAATAATGAGGGTCAGCTTATTAGTGCTATGAGTGAACTTGCTTATGGTTCCACTTGAGCTGGCTACTTGGCTTCTGGTCAGGTAGTTGCATAAGTGGAGCGAAGCAGCCTGTTTGTGGCAAGTTTGTGGTTTCTGTAACTCACCTGGGGCTTCTACCACCTTGCTTCCACTCCCTGACAACCTACTTCCCTCTCAGATGCCCTAGGAACACCTGCCATCTCATATGCCATGCCTTGCTGTTGCTAATAATAAAGTTGGGAGGCAGTTCTGGGGTAGACAGAGGGATGCTTGGGGTGCCTTTAATGGCCCTCTTGAATCCTTGTTTCTTGTGGGAATTCAGTCACAGTTCTCAGGCCTTATACAGCCCAGAGACCTCAGCAGCTGGCCAAGCTCTGCTGCTTGTGGATAATACGCAAAACAAAGTCTTCTTAAAAGCACTGTGCCCTTTTCTCACTCTAGCCCTTTTATTAGTAACAGCATAGGTGCCCTGTTACAGCTTCCAAGAATCTAACCCCACTGACTTCAGCAGAGCTATGCCAGCAAACAGGCCGATGAACTCTTAAAAATGTAATTGATCAAATAATATAAACTAGGGGTAGGCAATTATTTTGGGTGGAGGGCCACTTAACGAGTTTTGCTGAGCTGTCAATGGCCACATGGGTAGCCCTGCCTGTTGATGGCTGCTCTGCCCCTTTATCACCATCTTGGGACCAGAAGTCCCACCTCTAACCCCTGACCCTTGCCACCAGAAGTCCCTCCCCTTGCTCACCAGAAATACTCCTTTGGGGGGGTTGCCATCTTAGAACCAGAAAAAAATCCAAATCATACACTTAAAGTCAAACACTTCGTATAAGAATTTTAATTTTATTATAAAAAATATTTTGTGTTTGCATACCATATATAGAGATGATTACATAGTTCAAAAATAACTTTTTAGTCTTGTCTCTTGTGTTTGCATGTGTATGGTAGAGTGTGGGTGTGTGCATGTGTATGTGTGGTGAGCCCCTGCACTCACAGGGCACAGGAGGGAAGTCCCACATGCTGGACCCAGCTGCCTTCCCTGCCCCCCAGTGGAAAGTGCCTGGGGCTTCCCTCCCCTGCCACACAGCTCTTGTAGGGAAGATAGCCGGCTCCTGTGCCCAAAGAATGCAGGGACTGTACGTGAGTGGCAGGCATCATCAGAAATAAATGGCTCAATGGGCACTGCGCCCCTCACCATGACATGCTGCTCTGTCTGGAGCCACACCCCACTGGGCACCTGCACCCTGAAAACCCCAGCCTGCTGTTGCTGCTGCTGCTGACACCACCTGCCAGGGCCATGCACCATGGGGGGAGGGTATGGGGGATCCATGCCCCCCACCCTCCCTCACACCCACACACTACACAGCTGAACTCATACTGTACCAGCCCCCAGGCATGGGCTCTGCACTGCCACCAGTCCAAGCCCCACGTTCTATGCTCTTACCCAGCTGCAGTGCCACCCCTTTCACTTTTGTACCTGCTGCCAGGAGCCAACAGGAGACCAGGGAAGTGGACCAGTTCCCCAGGATCTGCAGCAGCAACAGCAGCAGCCCAACCCAGAAGCTGCATGCTAGCTGGGCTGTGCCCTTCCATCCACAAGGGTGGGAGCAAGGTGTAATAGGGTTTGTTTGGGACTGTGTGTACACCTGGGTGCTTCATTCCCACTGTCATGGGTGGAAGGGCTGGGCAGGGTGCAATTCATTGGGGGGGGGGGTGCTGCAGGCCATATGAAAGTGCTTTGTGGGCCAGATCTGGCCCTTGGGCCATATTTTGCCCACACCTGTTATAACCCCATCATAATATCTCCTTTCAGAATTTAACATGTTGGTTGATTTTTTAAATTTTGATTTTGGTTGGTTTTTTTTAAAAAATTTGTTTTACATTACATCTAATTTGTGGTCCTGAGCAAGTACGAATGTTAGTAAGTCAATGATAAATGTTCAGCATTCTAACAGTTCAATCGGGTGTAAATTCCTGCAAATAGTAAACATATATCTTCACTTCTGAGTTCATACCTCCCCTATCTGAGCCACACTAACTTATAGG
This sequence comes from Crocodylus porosus, assembly GCF_001723895.1. Lineage (NCBI taxonomy): Eukaryota > Metazoa > Chordata > Crocodylia > Crocodylidae > Crocodylus > Crocodylus porosus. The sequence continues at coordinate 18,261,293 of NW_017728911.1, read as the reverse complement.
GGGAAATTAGATGAACTCCATATCTATTAGACTCTTCCCTCCTGCTCTGCCTCCTCCTCCCCCCTTATTTTCAGCTGGAAAGGTAAGGTTTGATAGAGAAGAACAATACTACTTCCTCTGACATTTGATGCCAGATTCAGGATTTGCCAGAGCTATTCATACTTAAAATTGAAAGTTGTACCTGTAGTTGTCAAATACACATTTTAGCATTATAACATGTCAGGGAGGATACTAGGTACCATAGAATATGTAGGAATCTGTCTTCTTGTATTACAATGCTATTTTTAGTGACCTGCTAGAAATTTGTACAGTACACACATGACAAGACCATGATTTTTTTCCATCTTGAAGAGCTACGGATATTAAATATATAGAAAATGAAGAGGATGTTTAAATAATATATGTACATAATGTTTCTGAAAGTAAAATAATCTGTTATGATTACAGTGCTGAAGATGAAAGATTAATTAAAAACTCAATGCTTTTCTGCTGTGCATATATTGTAAGCGATGTATATGTTGGTGAATAACCTGTCAAATTGTGACCTGAGTATTTCATGATTCTAATAGTTCAACATACCTATTTTTCTATTGTCCAAAACTGAGTCCTGAATTTAGAAAATACTGCTCGCTTCCTTTTTTAAAGGTGAACTGATAACAAGGAAGGAAAAACTGTGAAAGAATATGCATTTCTTAAAGTACATATAATAGACTGTAGTTAGGGATCTTCTGGAAAGGCTAGAAATTTTTAAATCTGCAGGTCCAGATGCCGTCCACCCAAAGGTGTTGAGAGGGTTGGCAGGGGTCATCATGGAGCCCTTGGCCCGGCTGTATAAGCATTCGTGGTCATCTGGCCAGGTGCCAGGAGATTGGAAACTGGCTAATGTGGTCCCAATTTTCAAGAAAGGGAGGACCCAGGTAACTATAGGCCTGTAAGCCTCACCTCAGTGCTTGGGAAGATCTTGGAGAGAATTATCAAGGAGCACATCTGTGGGGGGCCAGCAGGGGGGGATCATGCTCAGGGACAGTCAGCATGGGTTCGTCAAAGGCAGGTCCTGCCTGACCAACCTGGCTGCCTTTTATGACCAGGTGACTGAATCCTTGGATGATGGTGTCACCGTGGACATAGTCTTTCTGGACTTTAAGAAGATCTTTGACACTGTCTCTCACCCCGTCCTTATCAATAAATTAAGCAACTGTGGCATTGATGCCTACACAGTTGGATGAATAAAAAATTGGCTGATGGGGCACACCCACAGAGTAGTGGTGGATGAGCTGCACTCAACCTGGCGAGATGTGAGCAGTGGGGTACCCTAGGGCTCAGTCCTTGGGCCCGCACTGTTTAACATCTTCATCAGCTTGGATGAGGGGGTGGAAAGCATGCTGTCCAAGTTTGCTGATGACACTAAGATGTGGGGCGAGGTGGGCACACTTGAAGGGAGAGAGAGGCTGCAAATAGATTTAGACAGACTACAAAAGTGGGCAGATGAGAACAGGATTGGGTTCAACATAGACAAATGCAGGGTGCTGATCCTTGGAAGAAGGAATCCACAGCATACATACAGGCTGGGGAATTCCCCTTTTGAAAGCACAGAGGCAGAACAGGATCTTGTAGTCATTATTGACTCCAAGATGAACATGAACATGAGTCGCCAATGCCAGACCACAGCCAGCAAGGCCAGCCATACCTTGTCATGCCTCCAAAGATGCATCTCAAACTGGTCCTGAGAGGTGATACTCCCCCTCTGTGAGACTTTGGTCAGGCCACAGTTGGATGCTGCATCCAGTACTGGGCACTGGACTTCAAAAGGGATGTGGCCAACCTGGAAAGGGCTAAGAGGAGGGCCACCCGCTTGTTGAGAGGGCAGCAGAACAGGCCCTATGAGGAGAGACTGAGGGACCTGGACCTGTTCACCCTCAACAAGAGGACGCTGAGGGTTGACCCAGTAGCTGCCTACAAACTCATCAGATGAGATCAACAGCAAATAGGTAGAGCCCTTTTCTCCCCAGCACCACCTGGGGTGACGGGGAACAATGGTAATAAGCTGATGGAGAATAAGTTTAGGTTAGAGATCAGAAGGCAATTTTTTTACATTTAGGGTGGCCAAAATCTGGAACCAACTTCCCAGGGAAGTGGTCCTCGCCCCTACCTTGGGCAAATTCAGGAGGAGGTTGGATGATCACCTGTCTGGAGTCTTGTGAACCCAGCATTCATTCCTGCCTGTGGCAGGAGGTCAGGCTAGATGATCTGTTCAGGTCCCTCCTGACCCTAGCTACTATGAAACTATGAAACTATGACTATGGAGCACTGGAGTGGGAGCTTAAAAAAGTACATTTCAACATTTTTTTATAATTTACACACAACATGTTAAATGTTGGCTGGAAATTAGATTAGCCTTGTCCCATTGCTGGTTATTTCCCATTTGTTTCTGAATGTTTAGGAAATACCCCTTGTGTGTATTAATACAATTTAGAGCCCAGACAGACAGAGAATGTGATGCAGATTTAGGATTTAGGTGATTTAAGAGATATGTAATTGATTTAGGATTCAGGAGACTACTCCAGATTCTGTCACTCAGATCATGAAAATTCCCAAGATAAGTGATAATTACTTAACATGTGGTGATTAATATGTTCTGCCTCATTTATTTAAAATTGTCTGCTAATTTTAAACTTCCACATTCAGTGAAGAGAGTGAGGTGATGCAAAAGCCCTGTGGAGAAAGAAAAGGGCTGCCAGGTCTGTAGATTCATTATTCCATTGCTCGCTGTTGCACCTCGTAACCGGTGTACCCTTGACCTGCAAGCCTGGGTCGGCACGACCGGCTTGGCGCAGAAGGGATAGATGATCGGACAGGTGGGGAGTAGCAGCGAGTAGGAGTCAGGCAGCTTGAAGCGTATTGGTTGTATGAAAGGTTTATTGTACTTACGCTACCGATGGTCGCAGCGTAGGCAGGAGAGCTGGCTTGTTTAGTTACAGTGCATAAAACAGAATAATCTAAAGGGGTCTGTTGGTTCACGGGGTTCCTGAGCCGAGCCCTTGCTTTCTAACCCGGAGGCTAGGTGCGGCTGCCTGACTCAGTAGTCCAAGAACTGGTCAACAGCTTATGCACAGGGAAATACTATAATGCACTTTCGATCAATAAACTTCCGAGAGCTCTTTGACGAGAAGAACAGACGAACTGGTGAGGAATGAATTATGCCAAAATGAAGATCGGTTGGCGGCGAGAAGATATCTCCAGGTGGCCAATCTGCTGACTATGTCTCCTTGGTGTGCACAGATTCTCCACTTAATGGTGGGAATCTGATCTTAGTTATAGTCAGTGGTGACCAATCACTACATGCCAATTGTGAATATTTACTGACCGCCAATTACATTCTTACACCAGTGACCTAGATACATATTCATCTGACCTAGATACATGATTCATCTGACCTACTTTACTGCCCTCAGCGGGTTCAAAAGGTCAAACATGTGATTGGCACCTGCAATTCTTACCATTTCAGACAACAAGCTTCTTAAGTATGGAGAACAAACGTTTAACAAACTCCAACTGCAATGCTTCCCTCAGCAAAGAAATAAAGGCTACTAGTGCTGAGGGGTCTTTATGGCCTGCGTCCTTACTAAGTTATTGTAGTTTTTTGCTTTGCTGGCATTGGCACTGTAACTGACAGGTTGAATTCAGACATGACACTCGCTACCAATCACAGGATTTTTAAAAGAGCCATTTGGTTTCTTTTTTAGTAGTAGTAGTATGTTTTGGAGGATTAACATTTGCAGTAGGAACCAAAAAATAGGAAATAATGAAGTGGGCATCTTTTCAGTACTGGGAATAGGAACTTATGGCAGTACATGGGAAGCAAGTTCATAGCTCACTGGGACTTTTCCTTTCTAATAAACCGGTAATTCTCAACCAAGGTTCCATGGTACCATAGAGTGCTGCCAGATCCTTTGAAAGACACCATGAGGCATGAGTAAATAAGCCAGGTAAACAGGTAGGAGGAGATAAACAGATAAGCACAGGTTCAAGTTTCTCCCTGCCTGGCCAATCCTCCACCCCCACTGCCCAGCCCCTCTGCAAGGAGTTAAGCATTGTAGTATATACATTTGATTTTGAAATTGGATGTTACTCAATTCATAAAAGTTATGGAGGCAGACTTGAGTCCACAGAGGTTGAGAACTGATGTAATAAATAATCAGGGTTCCAAGGTTACTTGCACCTTTCACCCATCTTTGAAAATTTGTTAGCATTTTCCATGTAGAGAATCTAATTATTGGAGGATCATCTTAAATTCATCCCTACCACCACTACAGTAGGGAAAGCAATAGTAGGAAGGCAGGAAGTGTGGGGAGCAGTGAGGGACACGCAGAAGAGGGTGGGCAGGGGAGATGGTAGTAGAGGCAGGCAGCTTGCCCCTGCTGCCTGCTTTCTCGTCTTAGTCCCCTTATGCCTGCCTCCTGCAGCCTCAGGCCATGCTCTCCCTTACCCATCTCCCCCCACCCTGCAACACTATTTCTACCCCACTTCTGTCTCAAGATCCTGCCTCCCAAGGGGAAATTATTTACATCCACCATGGACTATAAATAGGGCTGTATAATCTGGAGAGAGAGGTTTTTTTGTTTGATATCCTAGACTCGGGCCTTTTAGGCTAGGCACAGACATTACACATAAACCAGCTTAAAGTGATCAGAAACTGGTTTAAACCTGTAAGAGAACAGACATTCAGTGCACATAAGCTAATTTCAAAATGGCCAAAACCAGTTTGAGATGAACCTGGTTGAATGTAGTATCAGACGTAACAGATTGAGCTCAAACCAGTTTATGCAATGACTATCTCAGACGCCTTCCTGATTTAAGTTAAACCAGAGTCCCCCAGCATCCCAGCATGCTCTCTAGGCTGGGCTCTCTGTTCCATCCAAGCAGGGCTAACTCCACCCCTCTGCTCTGAGCAAAGACAGGCAGGGGTAGAGGTCTGGCCCAATGTCGGCCCAGAAGGGAGCAGGGAAGAAATTTATTCCCCTTCCCCACCTTCCCTGTCCCACCAGCACAGACCTGCACTTCTCCATGCTGGCTGCTCCAGCTGTGGGGGCATGGCCAGCCCCAGCAGTAGCCTTGGCTGCACTGGCCAGAGAAGTGTTTAATTCCCCCCTCTGTGTCCCACCATTAGGAACCTAAGCCAGGTCTGCTGGGCACTCCCTGCTCACTGCTGCAGCAGCCAGGGCAGATGCAGCCAGACCCTAGGCAGCATGGCCTCTGAGGCAGAGGGGGCAGGGAAGGTTGTTATTCCCCCTTCTACCTCCCCTGTCATCAGGTGACCACAGCCAGGTCCACCCACCCCAACCTCTGCTGCCAATCATTCCCTGCTTGGGGAAAACGGTGGAATAAGCCCTGTGCTGCCCCCTCGGCTGGATGCCGGAAGGAGGGGAAGTAACTCCCCTCCCTGCCCCCCACCTAAGGGCCCTGCTGGCCAGCATCTGGCTGTGCTCCCACCTGGCCACTGCAGTGGTGAGAGGGCAGGGCTCTTGATGAGGGCAGAAGTCCCTATCATGGTGTCAGGGAGCATGAGTCTCTTCCCAGAGGAGATGGAGCATGCTATGGGCTGGGCAGAGCTGCAAAAGACCGTCTGCAGCAGCATTGGGGTTCAGAGGGGACCAGAGACCCCCCCAACACTACTGCCATGGCCGTGGCACAGAGCAGCTTTCCCCACCCCACAATGAGCCCCCATCCCCCCAGCAGAAAGAGGCTGATGCTCCCTGACACTATGACAGGAGCTGATGCCCCCATCACAGTTGTTCCCCCCTTGCTGCTGCAAAGGCTGGGTGGGGGTGGGATGAGACCAGCCAGCAAGGCCCCATAGGTGGAGGAGCAAGGAGTGGGATTATTCTGCCTTCTGCTTCCAGGGAACCGAAGCAGGGTGTACCCACCCCAAATGCTGCTGCCAGTGCTCACTTTGTGCCCAGAGCAAGTGGCAGAATAAGCCCCCTACACTGGACACTGGAGGGAGGGGGTGCCAGAGGGGGCTTATTCTGCTACTTGCCCTGGGCACAGAGCAGGGGGCGGGCCTCTCCCACTGTGGTGCCCTGGAGGCAGAGGGAGGAGTAACCCCACTCACTGCCTCCGCCCCCACCTAAGGGGCTCTGCCAGATGGCCTCTGGCCCCACCCCCACCTGGCCGCTGAAGTGGTGAAGGCGGAGTGATTATGGCAGGGGAAGCAACCCCTGTAATGGTGTCAAAGAGTGAAAGCTTCTTCCTAGCAGGGGAGCCTCACTGCACATCAAAAAAGGGGGGTTATTCCCCCTCCCTTCGGCATCCAGCAGAGGGGCTTATTCTGCCAATTGCCTCAGGGAGTGAGCAGAGGTGGCAGCAGTCAGTGCAGGCAGACCTGGCTGCAGTCCCCACCAAACACAGCTTTCCTGCAGTCAAAGGTGCACACCAGCACCCCTCAGCACTTGCCCTGAGCCACTGCAGGCATGTGCCATAATTTTCTCAATTCAGAGGGAATGTCTGTGCAGTTTCAAATTGGTTCAACCTAGGCAGGTTGGATAACCTGCAAAGATTGAATCAATTTAGGCTCCAACTTTTTGAATGTCTGTCCCTAGCCTTAGGGTATAGATCAGTAAATCTCAACATCTTTAGATTCATAGCATCCCTCAAGGGATCTCTCAAGCCAGTAGGCTCAAGGAGCCCCTTATTAGACTCAAGGCACACCTTGGAAAATTCCAACTCTTAATATTCATTCATTTTTTTAACTATGAAAAAAACACAGCAGTTTTTCTATTGCAGAGAATTCAAACTACTATACCAGGTCAGAATTATTTTTAAGTCATGTATTCTTATTTGAAATCATTGGGTTTATCTTGTGAATCATGTTTGTGCACCTAATACTGCTAACATTGTATGGCATGCCACAGCACCCTAATAGAATCTTATGGCACTCTGACTGAGAATAACTTAGAATAACAGAAGTAACAAATGGAATATTTCAAACATCTATAGATGTTTATGTCCTTTAAAACATTCCAAAAGCATCTGAAGAACTTCAGATATTACCTCTTGAAAATAAGTATTATTTTGAAGCTTTTCAGTTCTTATTACCAGTATACAGAAACAGGGGAAATACTCATCCTCCAGAATCCCACACTGCTCTGCTTTTCAGAAGAGATAGTGGGAGAAGGGGATGTACATTCTGACAAGCTCATTTACAACCTGCCAAACTGGAGACACTAGGTCTCATCCTTGACTCTGGTCACTCCAGCATTCAGGAGTCCATTACTGCCCTAAGTAACAGATTATCCAGCCCAATCTCCTCTACCTCTATGTTCCAGCAAGAGGGAAAGTGAAGAGGTAGAAAGAACTGGGGCTGGAGAGTCTGAAAATCTGAGACATCTTCCCCTGGCTGAAAAACAGTGGTCACATGAAGCCCTGCAATCTTGAAGCCAGCTGAAACTATTGCTTCTTTAAATGCTTCCCATTTTACTTGGAAAATTTACAAAAGTCATTTCTGTCTGCAGCCATAAATGTTTCTAGGTCCAAGCCAATAGCTAAAATTTCATTTGGAAACTTACAGGACATCCCTATAAACACATGAAGATTTCAGCATTTTGAAGACTTATGGAAACTACTATTTGTTAAAAATATTTTTCTTATGGAATAATACTCTGTATATGTCATTGTCATTGAGGAACAGCACAGAGATCAGGAAACAGTCCAATTACACTCCAAAAGATAAGTACTAGGTACACTCAGTAACAATGCAGGAGATGTCAATTCTTTAAGATACTGAAATGCTTTCAAAGAAAAAGAAAAATGAGCACAAGAAGTCTATAAAGAGTCTAATCATTTTTTTTCAATCGAGGGCAAATAAATACAATAATACAGTGCTTGTCATCAGTACATTTCAAAACATTTTACAAATAAAGTAAGTATCATTACCATCATTCTATAGATGGGAGAACAGAGAGAGAACAGAGAGATTAAATGCCAAGTCTCCCAGCCAGCAGGAGAAGAACATCTCTCTGCTGAGCTCATTCCGTTGCCAGGATGAACTTGGAGGTATGGGATTGGAGCTATTGGGAAGGTGGAGGCCCCAGGTCTTGGGCATGACCACTAAAACTGCACTCTGCCAGAGTTGGGGAGGCCTGGTGGGACTGCTGGTGGCATGACAGCCCCAGGAAATGCCAGGACTGAGGATCCCCCTGGTGAAAGGTAGGTAGGAGGTGCCATAACCTCCAGCTACCGCACATACACACACAGTCCTGGCTGGGGAAAGCCCAGACCCGTCATGTCTTTGAAAGGCCTGAGGCTTGCTGGTTACAGTGGAGTTGTGAGGCTCCAGGTGAGTTCAGCTTAGCTGCCTGGGATGCCAGCTTTCAGGCTGAAAAACCCTTCATCAGGCTGAGGAAGCACCTGCAGTTGGTGTGTGTGTGTGCTGTTTCTGGATGGAAGAAATAGTAAAGAAGCCAGAGGCTAGCATTCAATACAGGCAAGAAAGCCATTCAGTGAAAATGGAAATGGAGTCATCAGGGGGTGAGAGAGACAGGCTGAGGTAGGGGGGAAGAGGGATGTAGCAGGTAAAAGTGGAGAGGTACCTGGGGAGTCAGATGTCCAGCAGATTGTATTACGTCATAAATCCAATATCTATATTGAGTCCATGAGTTTCTGTACCTAAGAGGCTGATGAAGTAAAGTTCATAGCCTGGCTGTGAGAAGCTTCATGGCCTTAGCAGGGGCTAGTATGCCTGCAGTTTTCACCCTGCTGCGCCTTAACAAACACACAGTGTCACACATGTGACGAGTTTTGCTTGTCAGCAGCTTGAGGTGCAGTTTCCCAAAAACCCCTGCACCAACCTCCTTGAAACCTGGCAGGCTCCATTGCCTCAGCAGGGGCTAGCATGCCTGCAGTTTTCACCCCACTGCACCTTAATACACATACGTGATATGAACTTTGCTTCTTAGCATCTTGATGTGCAGTTTCCCAGAAATCCCTGCACCTATTAATGCACACTAGTTCATCTGCACATGTGCTAATATGACCTAGCTATTCACACCTAAATTTAATGTACCTTAATGTGCATTAGTGTATCCACATGTAGACATGCACCTTAATCACCTTCATGCACCTTTAGCAAAGGCTGATTGAGTATAGGCATGTGTAAGTACTACACATGTAGATATGCCCAGTGTGTCTTATTTTATATTCTTCACGTATATAATATACATAACTTTTATAAAAGATATAAAAGTAAGTAAGATATATTTATAAAAAATCAAGATAATTGATTTTGATTGGTATTTGATTGGAATTAAAATTCATAGCTGCTCTGACAGAAACATCAGTTATCTGATCTGGGGAGAACAACAATGGTATGTAATATAGGCAACTATTCATTACAATGTAATGGGATGAAGTAAAGTGTTATACATTTAAGTCAAATACATATAATCTGCAATATACTTTCAGCAAATCACCTACCATCATAATTAAAATGGACTTAGTCTGGGTCTTATCCCATTTGATGCAGCATCATTTATGCATCATTATTATCTGTTCATCTTTGTTCAGCAGAGGGGTCACTATGCAGCTTTGCACGAAAAAAGGATATGCAGTTTCCAAATCCAGGCTTTCTTTCATCTGACACTGTAGTGGCTGAGCATGCCATTAATATTAATTATTTTCTCAAGCTTCTGTGACAGGGGTGAATAAAATACAGCCCATGGGCCAGATCCAGTCTGCCAGGCCATTCTGTACAGCCTGTGGGGGCACCTAAAAAATATACAGAACTAATATTTATCTGTCCCCTGCTGCCTGTCAAAGAGGACAAGGCACCAGTGGCAGCAAAACCCAGGGGGAGCCAGTGGCAGGACCCAGAGGCAGTAGCGGCAAGGTCCACCAACCCTACCCCACCCCCAACCCCTCCCACACCCAGCCAGAAGCTTCTGCCTAGCAGAGGCTTTTGGCCTGGTGACCCTGGGGCTGTTCCAAAGAGAAAGGAAGGGAAGCAGCAGGGGAAAGGCAGCAGTGGCAGATGCAGGGAGGAAAGTGGCAGTGTGGGGTAGCATGGGGCCCTGGGGGTCAGGGCCAGAGGCATCAGGAGCCAGCTGGGAACTGTGGGGGCCAGGCTGGCTCCTGCTGTGTTCTGTGGTCCTGGGGTTGCAGCTGGGAGTCATGGAGTGCCAGGAGGTGCCCAGCCGGACTGGCCAGTTCTGTGCTGCACTGCAGAATGCAGCAGGAGCCAGCCTGGCCCCCATGGTTCCTAGCTGGTTCCTGCTGCTGCCTCTATGGAAGAAGCCATGTGTCTGCAGCCATGTGTCTCTCAGCCTGGAGCTGGCTGCCTTCCCCACCCTCTGCTGCACAAGTCCACAGAATCCACTGGGAGTTCAGTGCAGGGCTTCCCCCAGTGTGAGTGTGGGAGCTGCGGCACAGAGCCCCCATGATAGATACAGCTGGGTGGGCTGTGTTCTTTTCCCCCACGTGCAGTGCTGGCCAGAGCCACACCCTGCTGGGCACCAGTGCCTGCACCTGGCATGAGTGCCCTGAGCCCCCCCACCTTCTGGAACTGGGTGCTGCAGTCCATCTAAGGAGTGTATGGGGAAGTCCCCTCACCTCCCCACCCTCACACCCCACAAACCTCACAACCCCACACCCTGCTGACATATACACACATGCCAACATACCCTATGTCCCCCACACAGCTATACCCCCTCACAACCCACCCCCACCCACCATACACACGCATACCCCCCACATCCTCCACATGTAATATAAAAGAATGTGACTTTATTTTTTAGTTATTATGCAACACCTTCTACATACCATACATAAACACAAATCATGACAAATAATTTTGTAATAAAATTAAAATATGTTTTAGTAGCTGTTTGACTTCTAGTGTATGATTTGGCTTTTTCTGGTTCTAAGATGGCAACCCCCACTCCCAAAAGGAGTATTTCTCATGGGGAAAGAGAGGGACTTCTGGTGGCAAAGGTCAGGGTTTAGGGTTCGGACTTCTGGTCCCAATATGGTGACCAGGGGTGAAACAATGGTCAAGGGCTGGAGCTACCAATGTGGCTCTTGACAGCTCAGCAAAACTCATTAAGCAGCCCTCCAGCTGCAATAATTGCCTGCCCCTGCTCTATGACATACAGAGATACTTAGTATCAATATTATTTTATTAGTATTATTAGTATTCTCATCATATAATTGTCTTTCAACATCCCTCCAAGGTGAGGTAACATTTGATTTTTATCTGGCTCTCACCACATCACTCTTTTACCTTCCCTGCAAGTTCTCTTTCAGAGCAGCTGTTTTCCCCACCCTTATTAGCAGCATCCATCTCCATTTTTTCCTAGTTCTACCTGTCCCTTTTTTCATCTCAGACACAATCCCCACTTCCCAACAACACAAAATTAGATCCCACATTTGTACCCTTGTCTGCTGTGTTTTTACCTCAGGTCATACTATTCCTGATCCTGGCCCTCCGTTCATCTCTACCTAATCTACCTCTCTCACCCATTCCTATAATAATTTCCACCTGTCCTGACATCATCCCTAAACACTCCACATGGGATCTCACTGACTTCTTCAAGAGAAAAATAACAAAAATGCAATGTGCCCTCCTCACTTTGGTTCTCCTTCCCTCCTCACTTGGTAATCCTTCCCTTTGCCTTATCCCTTGTATACCTCCCTTCTCTCTTGTCACCAGCAGTGTAGTTGTTCACTGAATGTACTGTTCATAGTCACTGTCTGGAGTTCCTCTCAGAGTCCATCCTAGTCTATTTCCAATCCAAATTCTGTCCCTTGCACTCCACTGACACTGCTCTTGCTAACATCTATACTGACCTCTTATTGTCTAATCTTTACAGCAGGTACTCTACAGTCTCCCTGATTTGTCATCCCTCTTTCTGTTCTCTGACTTTGGCCAGGGACAGACATTAATTTCTACTGATAGAAATTTCTGAAAAATTTCTACCAGTAAAACTCTGAGAGAGGGAGTGGTCAGCTTGCAGCTGCCTCATTTTGTGTGGTTGCTCTGCCTTCACCAGACTGGGACCCCAATGTAGGGAGCAGGTTGGTGGGGAAAAGGAGCATCTGGTGCTCTGCTCTCCTCCTGAGGAGTGCCAAAGCTCCCTTGCCCACTCTTCAGACCAGAAACCCTTGTTGACTCTGGATTTAGGACCCAGAGGCCTTGTTCTGGGGGAGGGGGGCACCCAAGAAGGGCACCCACCCTCAGACCTCGACCTCTCCATTCAATAATAGACTAATTTACACAGTGATAACAGAAAAAAAAGCAATACAAACAATCAAGCAATTAAAGATATTTACCAAATCCTAGGGCTATCAACAGAGTCAAAATACATCTGGCTAGGGACTCAGCCTCCACTCTGAGGTTCTTTGTTAGGTGTCAGATGTCAGTATGTCATCAGTCTGCAGGTGGGATGCTGAGCCCCACCTCCAGTGGGGTGGATGAGACATGCTGGTGGTCTCCTCTGTCCATGGTGGTCTCAGGGACCTTTCCCAGGGAAAAGGGATGGGGAGGGACCCTCTCAAGGAGAAGGAGGTGGAACCTGGGGTGGGACCCTTTGTTACTCTCACATCTCTGCTTTTGTATTCTCCTTCCCTTCTGATGACTCCTGCTGACTCTTGATACATGGCTATCACTGGTTGGTCCCTCTGTGATTTTCATAGTCCATGCAGCTTATCACATGCACACAAACTAATTTTGTCTTTCCGGTCCTTCTCCTAATTTGGTCTGTTCCCCCAAAACTGGGACTCAGGACCCCCTGCTCTGGAGCCTTGTTAGCTGGTGTCAGTATCTTATATTATGGGCAGTGTAGAACATACTCTGAGTTCCCAGTCAGTTTTCCAGGCTTTGTGTCCTTGTTGTGTTAACAGTATGGTACGTGCCCCCTCAATTCACAGGTTATGTGTCCATCCATTGGCCTTGTTGTGTTAGACAGCTCGTCTCCTTCCAAGGCTGGAGAAACTTTGTGTGTGAAACCTAAGCTTCTTAGAAATCAGTTAAACCCTGCTGGCCATCCTGAACTATTCTATACCTATATCTATACCTGTAAGTCAATTCCCCAAAAAACAAACCTTTAAATACCATTTTCTAAGCCAACAACTTTGATCAGGGAAGTGGGCTGGAACTTTGCCTTGCTGCTCCAGTCCCCACATAGACTGCTGTGGAGGGGATTGGAGCACTGCAACAATGCCCTCCACCTGTTCCCCCACTTGGCAGAAGTGAGGAGAGAATTGCCCCTCTTCTTTGCTCCCCTCCCAGACCAGACTGGGAGGGAAATGTTCCACCATTCATGCTTTCAAGAGAAATTCTCTCATAAGGCAGATCTTCCTGGTTGACACCTGGAAGATCTTTCTCCCAGAAGGTATATGTTTTCCCTGGGAGAAATTTATTAATGAATATCTGTATTCTTGTCATTTCTACTGGGAGACTAGCAATTTTCCCAGTATAAATATGACACTTGTACATGGCCTTTGTCCTCTCCTGGCTCTCATCTTAGCTCTCTCAGCACTGCTCCAGGCTGTCTGCCTCTTCCTTCCTCCAGCTTTCTTTGTAGATCCCACAGTGCTTCATCCTTGATCCTTTTCTCACTTTCCACATTATCTTTGAGTATTGTCATCTGCCAACACAATTTCAACTACCATTTCTCTGCTGACAAATCACAGATGTACCTCAATACTCCAAACATCTATTCCAGTGCAACCTAAAATCTTGGCTATTTATGATATCTTACTAATTTCTAGCTGTCAGCAAAAGTTCGATCAGCAAAAGTTCAACATGGCTGAAACAGAGTACAGAAAGGAAAGTGAGGGGAAGAAAGGTTAACTGAGGTGCTCAAAGTCATTTTTCAAATTGAAGTTCCTTCAACAAGTTATTCAATGTTGTAGTCTTAGTGACTCTGATAGCTTATTTTTCCTAGCTGTATATCACCTCTGAGTACTTCAGTTTTTGATGTTTCCAGGGTGAAAAAATGCCAACCTCTCTCTACTGACATTATATTAGAAATCATCATATTACTAATGGAAATAGTCTAATGTAATTAGAAAGGTTATCCTTATTTTTACAATACTTTGGGCAATATTAGAAAATAATATGGAGTGTCATCCAACTTACTGTATTCCTGGGGTTGGCAAAATGGTGGATCTGGCTAGTAGCTGGACTCTACCCATATGGCCAGGGCCACTATTCATGGAAACCCCAGCTTCAACTGTGCTGTGATAGTGCAAGACAGGAGTTGCCATGGAGACTGGCCCCAGCCATGCTGGCAGGGCACATGGCCTGGCCAGGGGCTGCTCCAGAGCCACTGGGATCTTACAGCAGGGGCAGCTTGGTCCAGAGCTGGAGCAGAACCATGATCTGCAGCCTGCATGCTCTGGTAAGGGGTGTGCAGGCAGTGGATTGCAGCTCTGCCCCAGCTCCTGGCTAGGTTATCAGTGCTGCAAGGAGCCAGGGCAGAGCTGTGATTTGCTTCCTGCACACCCCTGCCCAGAGCATGAAGGCTGCAGATTGCAGTTCTGTCCCAGCTCCAGACCAAGCTGCCCCCACTGTAAAATCCCAGTGACTCCAGAGCAGCCCCCCACCCTGCCATGTGCCCTACCAGAGCAGCTGGGGCTGGTCTCCATGGCAACCCCAGCCTTGTGCTATCATAGCACAGCTGCAGTTGGGGTGTCCATGAAGACCAGCCCCAGACATGTGGGCAGGAGTGGCTGGGAAATGGAGTCTACTGTCAGCCGGGTACGGCCCATGGGCTGGCCACTCCTGCTCTATCCCATAATAGGTACTAAATACACTGTCCATATGTTGAATAGTACTTACAGAGGAGATTAGTCCTACTGAATCCCACTGCTTTTTGGCACAAATAATTAGGAGCAAAGATGACAAAATTGGGCCCTGACATATATGCAACTATGATGCACATATTGTTTCAGAATGTTTCAATCAGCGTAGCAGACTGTATATGCCGTAACTATTATCCCACAGAAAATATGCAATTTCAATTAATATATTTTATAGTTTAATATTACTTAGATTTTATATTTATGTACAGTAGAATACAGGTTTCACTCACTTTATGCTGTACATGTGTTCCTGGAAAATGGCGCATAACTTGAATTAAAGGGAACCCACTTTACAATGCAACAAATAGGGATACATTCCAAGGCCTCTACTGTACTGACCCCCAGACCCATTTCTATCACTTTTACACGACAATTTTACTCACCAACAGCAGACAATACACACAACCACAGGGCACTGCCATAATGGGAATGGCAACTACAGAAGCACATGTTGCAGAAAACGAGCGAGGAGCACAGATCCACACAGGAGACTATATTTTGGTGCATGTCACTCCCACAATGCACCACACAAAGCAGCTGACTGCGAGATTCCACCACACCAATCGCATAAGAGTGAATTTCCCTTGCATATAACAAATTTTTGGTATAAAAAGGATCATTGCATAAGAGTGAATTTGGACATACAGAGCTTGCATAAAGCAAGGGCAACCTGTACATTTAAATATTCAGAAAAAGTTACTACTTCTGAAAGAGCAATGAAAACAATAGAGATCATAGAACATCAGATTTTTTTACACAGTTATTTTTTATCTTAATGAACACTAAAAATAAAGGAACACAGTTTTCTTGTGACATCATTTCTGACTCTGGGCAAACTTTGTGGCTGTATATTCAATCAGTTGGTAAATCTGGCAACTCTAATCATTAGTGCATCTTTGAAGCTTGATACACCTGTGTCTCTGATACTGTATGGCACTAGTTTAGAGCACTGCCTTGCTGAATAAATAAAATGAATAAGCAAAGTTCACATTTTTATCCTTTTAATTTTGAGCTGTCCAATTTTATGGTTCTGGGGCAAATGAGAACAAGACCCTCCAGTCAACCATGTTAGAAACTAAACTAAGATCTTTTTCTAGCATAAGAAGTAAATGCTCAGAAGAGTGATTATAGAAAGTAGATTTTCTCATTAAAGAGATGTGCTTCTAGAATGCAGTTTGTGTTTTATATGTGTAACGGGCAAACTGAGTTATGCTCAGGCTCTTAGCATAACTTCAGGCCTTCCCAGAACTAAGCAATTAAATTGTACAGAGTGTCTTAAGGCACTGAGAAAAGTGAGTGCTGTGATTGGTATGGTAGGCTAACTAGGTACAATAGTTTCCCTAGAAGGAAAGGAAACCAAAAACGGAATAGGATTGGAGTATCTTATCTAAAAAGATGAGGTAAGAAACTTGAGGATTGAACAGTTTAAGATGAGAAAGTTACAAAAGTAATGAACAAACAAACAAAGAAACAGTGTGTGTTCTGTGTTGCCACCTTGGGGAGGCAGGAGCAACCTTGGAAGTCTTGTTCGAACAATAAGAATCCAGAAACTAACATCCCACACACCTAGCAGAGGATCTGAGGCCAGTACCACCAAAGGTTGCTGTTGTAACAGTTGAAGGAACCACTTGCTAGAGCTGTGCGAAGCTTCAGTCCCTGATTCAATTCAGTGGAGATTTGACCCAATTCAGTGGCCAAATCTCTGAATCCAAACTGAATCAGAGGACCCTTTAATCTCCTATTTGAATCAGAACCCTTTGAACCAATTTGGAGAGATTCAGAAAGATTCAGAGATTTGGACATACAGGTAGCTTTAAATAATTTTTCTACATACTTCTTAGTAGCAGCTCATGAATGCCATGATGCTGGGGTGCATGGAGTGTCCCACAGGAGCCCAGAGGACTCCACAGCACGTTCAGCAGCAGACCTTTCCAGTCCACTTCCAGGTCCACTGGGGAGCGCGCTGGAGCCTCCCCCCACCCCCCGGTTCTCCAGCTCAGCAACTGGTGCCTCCTGGGTCTGGGGGGGCGGAAAATATAATAAGCATCTACTTAGCTGAAATGTGCATAGCAGTTGAAGCAAAGATTTAATTTTCTTTTACCTGTTGGCAATGGATTTCAGCTCCAATGGCAGAACTTATTTTGATATTTGATCCTGGTCCACCCTTTGAGCCATTACACTAGCTTCTACTATAGGTGTAACTCCCAGTAAATGCAGCTACATCAGTGGGATTCTGAACATTTGGTACAAACTCTGCATGTCTAACACAAAACATTTTATACTTTATGTTTGGATGCTGAGCCAGAAAGACAAAAAATATTCTCTGTATGGTATTATTTTGCACATTTACATAATTTCTGTAATAAGTTTTCTTCAACATTTCATCAGGTCCAATCCATTTAAAGTGAATGACAAAGTAGAGTTCAGCCCCAGATAATCCAGATTTCAGTTACTGCTATGTTTCTTAGTATAATCTAAGTGAAGGAAAGTTCATTAGAGATGATTCAAAATGGCTGGTGTAGGTGTAAGATAGAACAAATACTACAGACTGCATCAGCTTATTTGAAAAACTCAAGCCAGCCTTGCTTGGAGCTATTGGATGAACTGACATTATGCTATCCAATTTCTGATCATGGCGATTTTTAAGGTGACTTGCATTTATGAGATCTGCCTATGACTTCAGGTGATTTTAGTAAGGGATTTTTCTGTCTTTCTGTATTGCTACCTTTGACAGTGGTTTTCATCACATTAAACATGAAAGTGGGACAGGGGGAGGGGCATACAGCTCTACTAGTTTTCCTTGTTTGCCTTTTGCGAAGTTTTATTCCCATCAGGGTTTTTAGTTCTTTAATCGTTTTTACGCGACTGCCTGTCCACTGGAGTGGGTTTTCTTGTTGAGCAAATACTACTACATATACCCAAATCCAAGGCAACCTTGGATTTAAGACAGTGTCCCCCAACATTAGATTCTATACATAGAAAATTATACATTTCTAATGAGTAAATTTACATTTATAATTATTATTAATTTTTAATTATTAAAATAAAAATTAAACACAGCAGGGGCAGAGAGGGGACACAAAAAATCTAGTGTCAAAAATTTTAACCAGCTTTAGCAGGCACCTAGTTTAATACCTATTGTATTTAATTGACTCCAAGATGAGTATTTTCCCCCATTCAACATGGAAAATTAAAAATTAAAGCTCCCTGTCTTGAATTCAAGTACAAGGCAGCAGGTGGCAGCCAGCAGCTCCAGCTCTGACCCTGGATCCAGCTCCAACCTGGACTCAGGTTCAGAGCCAAAGCCACTGCCCTGTCTCTTCCACCTCTGCTCCCCCTGTCCTGTACTGCCTGTCCTCCATGCCTCTACCCCGCACCCCCTCATGCTCCAGCCAGGTCACAGGACTGGGGCCAGAGCTACTGCTGCTGCAGTGACTGTGACTAGGCCAGGAGGAGGCTAAAGCCACCATGTACTCTGCCTCAGGCCAGAGCAGAGCCAGGTCTTGACTTGAGATTGGGGGTAAACAGTGGTGGTGGGGTGAGGAGGAAGTCAGGGGGATCAAATGGAAGTAGGGACAGGTACCAGAGAGGGCTGGACAGGCACCAGGGGAGGCAAATGTGGGGGGCAGGGAGGTCAGGCACCAAGGTTACCAGGTGGTAGGGGTGGCAGCAAGGGGCAAGATATAGGGGGACAAGAGGTGGTGGTCAGGCTGCTTGACTCCCACCTTGTTTGTTCCCCCATATGGCTGCCTGTCTTCAAGCTGCTGTATGTCTCCCTGCCACTGCTTTCCCCACTGAAGTGATGAGGAAGATGCATTTAAGGCAACCGTCCAATAGTTAGATTTTATACATAGAAAATTATAACAAATTTATAATTGTTCATGTGTAAAATCTAATTATTGGGGGATTATCCTGGATTCTTGGATTCAGGTACTGAATGCAAGAATTCTTTGGTTGCTTTGAAAAAATGTCCTCCTTTTACATTATTTCTTTTTTTTAATCCTCTTTAGGGAATCTCCTTTCACTTGCAACTGTGAAAATAATTTAATTAATTCTCAAATTTTAGAACAGTGAATTTTGCTAGGGTTGTACAAAGAACAGCATGCTTGATATTATTTGTGTCCTGTGATGAGTCAAAGCAGGTCTCAATAGCTTCAGTTGTTTTTGTTTCAGAGCCCAAGTGTGATAAGTTTAGCATGGTGTTTACACTGAAGATTTTGTATGTTATATTTAACAACTGGAAACTATTTCAGTATGCCTTTAGCAAAATAACTTAATATAAGGTAAAAAAGTCTATACAGTGTGTAAAATAATAAATGCAAAGATATTCCTGTATGCAAGCATGAAAATAGCCAGAATCCCTGGAGCCAAAATGATCTTTGTTACTTCTTTGCTGAGTAAACAGAATACCAGACAACCATGGAAACTTACATCAAACTCTTACCCTGTATAAGTGATGTTTTATTTTAAATTACCCCATTATTAAAAACAACATGAATCCAGATATTAAATCTCAAATAAATGCCTATAATTATTTTTAATAGAAACCAAGAATAAAGCCCTATATCTTCTCCTTTTAGATATTTAAGTCAACAAAAGCTTTCCTTGGAATTCAGTGGAAGCAGGATTGGTCCCTTTGCCTAAATTTTCAAGAGCACTGACTGATCTTCATTTTAAGACTCAATCCTTAATTTGGAAAATTAATAATTTTTTTTAGATCTTAACATTACATATTTATAAAGTTAGTTGAAATTGCTAAACCTTTTATTGTAACTCTGAAGAGCAAGTCACTACTTTTTTCTTCCAATGCTGCTTTTCCAGATCAGTAATTCTTCCCAGTTCCATAAACTTTTAGGTACTATACCTCAAATCCCATTGATGTAGGCCCAAATTTACATTTAAAGCTTAGCAACTTCACTCGCATTGTATTTTACCTGAAAGGCACAACATAGTTTGAATGGAATAGCATTACTCAAAATCCCTTTGATTTCCATGGGATTATCTCTTCTTACATTTACATCATAATTTGTCTTTTACAATGGTTTCAAAGAAGCCTGCATAGTGCAGATTAAAGTATAGTACTTATGTTCTTAACTTTGAAAACCCACAGCAAGATGCAAGAGCCTGTTTCTGAATAATATATAATATAGCTAGGATGGAATAACATGAATTAAAGGAGTGAAAATTACACTTTCCTGAACATGGAAGGACAGCTGTGCTAAAGAGAAAAGAGTCATAGTACCTTGGTTCCCTCCCACATGGAGCGTTCTAGGAGAAGGTTGCTGTAAATTCAAACTTTAGGAGTCCCAGCAATCAGTTATCCAGTGGATGCATCAAATCAGTCACTAATTTCCCAAACCTGTCTGGCCCTGCACCCTTCAGGATAAGATCTGCCTGCTTTAATAGTTTAATCAGCCAGCACAATTTCTTCTAACATAGCAGAGGTTGTACATAGTTTCTATTTCTGTATTGCTTGTTCATCCCTAGAAGTCTTTCCACTTTTGAGACCTATTGGTTGGTTTCTACCAGCACTAACAGGCTGTGGAAATATTGCCTGGTAAAAATTAATAGTTCATGTTATGATCAGAATATGAAGAGCTAGTATCCATAAGATGAAGAAGTGGGGGTGAAGACATCAATGGCCAAGTTTGTAGACAACATCTAGTTATGGAGAAGTATGGTCACACTTGAAGATAGGCTACAGTTACAGGCGGACCTAGACAAGCTAGCAAGTTGGGCGGATTGGAACCTGATGAAGTTCAACACTGAGAAATGTAAAGTGCTGCACCTTGGGATGAGCAACCCCCCAACACACCTACAGGCTTGGCGGCACCAAACTGACTATCACTACAAATTAAAAGGACCTAGTGGTAATAATAGACCACAGTGTGAATATGAGCTGGCAGTGCAATGCTGTAGCCAGTAGGGCAAATAATACTCTGGCATGCATCAGTCGACGCATCCCCAGCAAAGCCAAGGAAGTGATACTTCCACTCTACTCAGCATTGGTGAAACTGCAGCTGTAGTACTGCATCCAGTTCTGGGCACCACACTTTAACAAGGACATGGATGAGCTTGAGAGAGTCCAAAGATGAGCCACCCATATGATCAGAGTCTTAAAAGGCAAACAATATGAGGAAAGGCTGAGGGTCCTGGGACTCCTCAGCCTGAGGAAAAGAAGGCTGAGAAGGGACCTGGTAGCAGCTTACCACTACTCTAAAGGAGTACATGAGCAACTGTTCACTAAAGCACCTGAGGGGAAAACCAGGAGTAATGGCCGCAAACTCCTGGCAGATCAATTCAGGCTCAACATTGGGAAAAACTTCTTCACAGTCAGGGTATCCATACTATGGAATAAGCTCCCTCCAGAGGTGGTGCAATCAGCTACCCTGGAAATCTTCAAGAGGAGACTGGACAGTCACCTTGCTGGGGTCACCTGACCCCAGTTGTCTTTCCTGCTTGGTGCAGGGGGCTGGACACAATGATCTTCTGAGGTTCCTTCCAGCCTTATAATCTATGCATCTGTGAATATGTGCAGACCTGAAAGGTATTTGGTGAATCTTCAGCTGTGATGATAAATACTACACATATCACACTGACACAATAGATCTTGAGCTATTGCAGTGCAAATAGGGAAAATATTAACTATTTTCTTATTGTATTAAGCTACAAGAAAGTTATACCGTTATAACATCTGTATGATGTTGGGGGTTTTTCCCCTTTTTTCTCTTTATAATACTTCAGTAATTGACATTTAGAAACTAACATTTACAGTATCAGAGACAGTCACTGTCTTGTATACAGATTGTAGGAACAGACTGTGGTTTCTCTACTACTGCAGTATGAAATGCAAAATTCTCAAAAGACCAAGGAGTTAAGCTTATGGAATGATAAAGTTTGTTTATTTAAAGAGCAGTGCTTAGTAGGGCTGTGCAAAGCTTCAGTCCCTGATTCAATTTGGTGGAGATTTGGCCCAATTCAGTGGCTGAATCTCTGAATCTGAATCTAATCAGAGGACCCTTTAATCTTTCCGAATCAATTTGGAGAGATTCAGACAGACTCAGTGAATTGGACATAGAGACAGCTTTAAGTGTTTTTTCTACATACCTCTAGGTAGCAGGGGCTTATGAATGCTGCAGTGCTGGGGTGCATGGAGCATCCCACAGAAGCACAGGGGGCTCTCCAGCATGCTTGGCAGCAGACCTGGAAGTGGACCAGAAACACTTCCAGGTCCACTGGGGAGCACACTTGGGGGGAGCGCACACCCTGTTTCAGCAACTGGTGCCTCCTGGGTCTGGGGGGCACCCAGGGTCCCCCTACAGCCAATTGCTGGGCCAAATGGGCACAGGAAGGGTCCCCCGCACACGCTCCTCGGCAGACCCAGAAGTGGACTGGACTTCCAGTCCACTTCTGGGTTCACTGCTGAGCACGATAGAGAGCCCCCCATGCTGCTGTGGGATGCTCCATCCACCCCAGCAGTGCAGCAATCACAAGCTGCACTGCTACCTCAAGGTATGTAGAAAAGCTTTTTAAAGCTGTGCCTGTGTCTGAATTGCTGATTCGCCAAATTGGCATCGAATCAAGTTGGGGGCAGTGATCCAAATCAATGGATCAAATCACTGTCCGTGATTCAGACCGAATCCAAATCTGAATTGAATAGGGCCTGTTTCACACACCCTTAGCACTCGGCCTAATATTCTGCTGTTCCCTCCAGTCTCCTCCTAAAATCCCTGGGCAAATACAACATATACATAGTACTCTTAAAGGTACCCACACATCTTCCCCCTTTATATGTAACATATCTCCATGTAATACTAACATTGGAAGTTTAGTTCAATCCATACTTAAAGCACATTTTAACAGATCTCTATTAGTCTTTGTGTTGGCTTTTTTAGCTCTAAGTTTCTCTGCATTCTTAATCCTTATGGGTTCAGTTCTTGTTTGGTTTTCTTTGTTCAGTTGTCTCTACCTCTGTGTCATTTTCAGTCTCCTCTGTCGCTTTGATGTTAACTCTGTTTCCTTTGGTGAATCTTGTGATACTGCTTCTTTTCTCCCCTTTACAAGCTGCAAGTGTTGTCTGTTCCTTCCTAACACCTGCCCTTCTGGTATGACTACTTGATAGGATCTGGGAGCTACTTGATGGGGAACTCGTGCTTTTTGTTTTCGTATTCGTCCATCTGAAATGAGCACCATATCTTTGTTGTCCAGTTGAGGTAACTCCCTGGTACCCTGTCATAGTACCATTTTTGTTTGAGTTTATCAACTTTTAAAAAAAATTCACATCTTGCTTTTTATTCTGATGAGCATCATCCACAAGATTGTCAGCCTGGTTTCCTGTTACAGCATTTCTACTGGGGACAATCCATGTTTCATGAGTGTTGCTTTATAATTTAACAGCAAACATTGGTGTATAAATCTGTAGCTTTTTTCAACAGTTTCTTCACTATTTGTATTCCATTTTCCACCAAACCATTGGATTGTGGGTATTTAGGACTTGAAGTGTTATGACAGAATCCATATTTGTTTGCAGCTGAATTGACATCTGTTGTCTGTTCTAACAATTTGTGGGATCCCATGTCTAGCAAAAATCAATTTGACATGAGTTATGACATGGTTTGCTGTTGTGGTTTGGAACAATGCAATTTCAAGATACCAAGAAAAATAATCCAGCACTAACACACATTTTTTCCTGCATGCGTGACTAAGTCAATGCCCACTTTGTACCATGGAGCTACAGGCTCCTCCATTCCCATCATGGGTTCTTTTCTTCATGCTGATGTGTACTTTAGGCACATTGCCCAAACCTTTATAGCATCTTCTATGTCATTTTCATGTTGGGCCAAGATAGAGCACGCTTTGGTCCTAAATACCCACAATCCAATGGTCTAATGGAAAATGGAGCGCAATTTGTACAAAATTGGTCTTCTTTTGCATTTTTCAATGCCTAGATGCCCCTCATATGTTCTGTATAGCATGTCTTTAACACTTCAGGAACAACAAAACATGAACCTTTGAACAAAATTCCATCTAGTAGTGACAGTTCTTCCTTGAACTGAGTGTAGGGGATAGGTACGTTTTTTTAGGCCAACCAGTACAAATAGCTGTTATCACTTTTTGCAATGTGGTGTCCTGAGCAGTAGCTTCTGCAATTAGTACCCACATTTTACCTGTGACAGGAATCAATCTTTTAATTAGATTAACATGTACTATGTCTGAGTCTGGAATTCTGTCATTTTCCATTGTGTCATATACTCTGAACAACATATCTGCAATAAGCACGTTTTCCTGGTGTGTATTGTATGTCTAGATCATACATTTGCAGTTGAAAGAAAAGTCTCTGTAATCTGGGTGGTATGTCTGATAACCCTTTCTTTGCTATAGCTACCAAAGTTTTATGATCAGTTTCAGCTATCACAGGCTTCCCGGAGATGAATATATGAAATTTCTTACAGCTATATACCAGAGCTAAACTTTCTTTCTCAGTTCATGCATATAAACACTGACTTACAGAGTGCTCTAGATGCATATGCTACTGGTCTCCAGCTATCCTCACATTTCTGAAACAAGGCTGCTCCTGTGCCACCTTTAGAAGCATCTGTTGACAATTTAATGGGTCTTTTAGGGTCATAGTAGTTTAGTACTGGAGTTTTCATTATTTTTCCCTTCACATTTTTAAATTCAACTTCATGTTCATGTCCCCATGTCCACTGAGCATTCTTTTGTAGGATTTTTAGATAATTAGTCTGCTCTGCTAAGTCAGGTACAAGTTTCCCTACAAAATTGCAGGGAAATTCCCAGTAATATTTGCACTCCGTCCTAATCTGTAGCAGGTGACATGTATGTAATGGCTTTAACTCACAGGATCAATTTGCACCCCTTTCCCAGAGAGCTTTTTGCCCAGATATGTTATTTCTTCTACCCTGAATTTGCATTTTTGTTTGCTCATTTTCAAACTTGCTCTGTGAGCTATTTCTAATGCCTTTCTTAAAGGCCTGAGATCATGTTCTTCCATAATATTTCCCCAAACTAATATATCATCAATATAAACCATAGTTCTATAAAGCCGTTAAAAAATTTGTTGCGCCTTGCTCTGAAATACTTCAGATATAGAACACAGCCCAAAAAGAAGCTTACAAAAGCAATACTTTCCGAAGGGCATATTGAAGGTACATAATCTAGTGCTATTCTTTTCTAGGGGAACTTGCCAAAACCCAGAAGAGGCAGCCAATGTGGAGAAATATTTAGCTTCTGCCACGTTGCCAAAAACTTCTTCCCTGGTGGGAATAGAAAAATGCTCCCTTTTGATGTACCTGTTCATTTGCTTAGAATCCAAACACAATCTCAAGGATCTATCTTTTTCCCCCCTATTATGACCAGTGAATAAACCTAAGCTGTTGGTTGCTCTACTTTTTCTATTATGTCCATGTTAACTAATCTATCTAATTCCTTTTTTGGTTTCTCCCTCAGTAGAAAGGGAAGATTTCTAAGAGCATGTATGGTGGGAATATTTGGTTCTCTTAATTCTATCTTGCACTCAGTTGACAGTTGCCTTATGCCTTGAAATACATCATAAAACTCTTCTTCTATGTTTTTTCTTTCTAGTGCCTCAGTGGCATCCATTCTCTTAAACCTAGAGTTCTACATTTTCACAACCCAGTAATTGGCATTAGCTTTTCTGGGACTCTTACAGACCAAACTTTTACTATATTACCCTTGTGTCTAACATGCAGTGCACAAACACCCTTGGTTGCAATTATGTTCCCATTATATGCTCTAAATTTCACTTTCTTATTCTCATAATTTACAGGTTTAGTTTTCATTTTTTGAATAATGTATTCTGGTATTACACTGACCTGTGCCCCCGTATCTAATTTAAAAGTTACCATTAGTTCATTGGTGTCCAGGGTGATTGCTGTTGAATCCCTATGATGTCATAATGAGTCTTATACCAGGAAACGAGACCAAGACACAATTGTCCTAAAGTAAAAGCAAATTTATGGAACCCTAACAGATACAGTTGTAATTAAAATTGAAGCAGTTTTAGCAGTTAAAAAAAATGAGGTTTGTAGCTTTTCAAAGCAAATGTTCACCACCCCATAATGTTGCAAACACTACTTTACTGGAGCATCAGGCCATGAAGTCTTGTCCAGGGCTCCTGGTTCTGTGTCTGATATTGAGACAGGATCTTGGATTGGTGACAGGAACGCTTTAGGATTTTTTTCAGGAGTGTTCCAAAGGGCACTCTCTCTCACCTCTCTTTATATACCATATAGCTTGCATTTCTTAATACATAAAATTAACTTAAGCCTTTCTCCTAATGCATGTTAATAACCTTGCTTCTGTTTGCCAAATATGATTACCTTTAACTGGATTATTCTATTCTGAAGTAATCTTTTCATTCTTAGGTGGGGATAGGTTTTCCTCTGACTGTACCTCTTTTGCCCAGGTTATATTTATTCAATTTAGTTAGCCAACTTCCTGATTTGTTTTAAGTCAGGGACAGTATTTTTCCATCTGCTCCTTTCAGAGAGTGCATGTCTTGACCACAATTCCAAAAAAGCATGCAGTTTGAGCTAAGCACAAAGATCAAACCCAGGCCTGATGTCCTCTGGGTGCCAACATTGTCCAGTCCTCAGAAGAATGAAAATATTCTTGCATTTTGCCAATGCAAAATTCTTCCTCTTCCTCATTGCATAGGGCATGCACCTACTGTTTCTTGTGTGGTGCATCCTCCTCCGTTCTGCAAACTCTGGCAAAATAATTGAATCTTTTGCATTTATTGCAGTGCTTACCAAATGCAGGATATTGCATGGGTTTGTGGTAACCCTCACAGCATCTGCAGCTAACCATTGTTTCTTCAGACAATTATCTTTGGCCTGTGCTTGCCTGCTTCATAGTGAGGTTCTCCTTTCTTTACAGTTTGTGTGTTGCCTTGGGTTTTTGCAGTTTTGTAATCCTGTCTAGTTCAGCTTTTTCTGTTTTTTCCTCCAGCTTCTGCAGCCTGGCATTTGTTATCTCAGGTGCTTGGCACATTCTAACTGCCTTTTCCAAATTAAACTCAGGATCCTCTAGCAGTCTTATCCTGAAGCTTGTATCCCTTATATCCAATACTATTTGGTCTCTGATCATGGACTCTTTTAGGTCTCCAAAATTGCATGTCTGGCTCAGACAAACACTATTTTCTTACATTCTTTCTGCCACCTCACATGGAAATTATACCATTCAAAGGTTTCATTTTGTTTGTGTATACAATGTTCCTCAAAGTTTTTTATTACTCTGCCATTGCTTTTCTGTTCTGCTTCTGACAGATGTAGGCTATTATAAAGAGAAAGAACTTCTTGGCCTGCTATATTAAAAAAATAGCTTGAGTTGATCCTCCTTCTCTGTGGCTCCACCGACCACCATATATATGGTGAAACTCTGCTTAAATTTCTTCAAGGTTTTCTGCTGCATTGCTGGACAGCTTTAAATCATCTGGAATTCTGAGATGCTCCATTTTTCTGTCTTTCTTCTCACCCTACTCCTGGTACCACATGTTCTCAAAAGACCAAGGAGTTAAGCTTATAGAATGACAAAGCTTGTTTATTTAGACAGCATGCTCATCCTACTATTCTGCTGTTCCCTCTGGTTCCCTCCTAAAATTCCTGAGAGAATGTAACAACTTATACATAAGACTCTTAAAGGTATCCACACAGGACATACTGTTAATCCTGAATTTGTCAATGACAGCTACTGTGACTTAGTACACAGAACACAAATATAAAAGCTAATGGAGGTTGCTGCCTTAAACCCAGAAAATCAAGGGAATGTTGAAAATTATCCCATTTGCCTTATCTCACTTTACTGTATTTACTTTGTGTGTAATACAATTTATATATAATATGTCCAAATTTTGGTGGCAGGGGAGAGAGAGTGCTGGGTCCATGTGTAGACATGGCCTGGGGACATGGCCCAGTCCTGAAGCTTTGGATCCTGTGAGGTAGCAAGAGACCCTGGGAGGTGGCATCAGGCCCCAGGAAGGTGGCACGAGTCTCTGGGAGGCAGCATGAGGTCTTAACCTGGCTCACATCCCCAAGCCGCTCATCTGACTCACACCAACAGAAGGTTGTGTGCCACTGGCTTAGACCTTCACCCCCTTCTCCTTCACATATCTTTTCTTTACCTAGACTCATCCCATCTTGCTCCTCTATGAATGAAATCAATTCTCTGGTTAAGCCACTGTACCTTAGTCATGTTACATCCATTATTGCCACCTTTTTATTTTTTTCATAACTCCATAAACTTTTATTTACTCCCTTTCTTTGCTGAAATACCACCAAATTAATAATGGAAGATTAGGAGGGGTTTTTTCCTGCTTCATTAAAACAGTAGTGAGTTCCAAGTGTTTATCCACCCTATTTATCTAAGCATAAGATATGAAAAAAGATCTACTGCCAAATTTTAAGTAGCTATGCAATAATTGGTTTAAAAAGAAAGTAAAAACATTACTGAGTTATGCCTTCTGTTTAAAAAACTTTAACTCCCATATAAGTCTTATGTCAGGTGCACTTACAGTAGCCATGCATTTCTGTGATCCTAATGTTATTTGAAAAACATGGTATCAAACCATATGCAACATTCAAAAATCCCTCCATTTAATGAAGTTAGCTTTCATCCATTGTAATTAATAAATGAGCAAAGAACACATTTAGTAGCAGTAGAGAATTTTTACTTATTTCTGAAAGATGTTCTTAATCCATCTTGTTTACGAACTGCTTATGGAAGATAGAATTTATAATATATACAACTTATAATAATTTAATAAAATGTATATTATATATCTCCATATATATAATGTATCTAAGTAGTAGAAATTGTTTTACTTTAATAAATAGCATAAGAAATATACAGACTGCAGAGCAGTGGAAAATTGTGAGAGGGATGGCACAGAATAGTAAATCAGCTCTGAATTGCTGTTAGCAACATATGAAAATGATTTGTTTATATTTCTGAATTCCCATTGTGCAGTTATGGCTAATTGTCTATGAATTAGGTAGGGCTTTGGTAATGTATGTTCAGAATTTTGAAAGGGAGTAGTTAGATACAAGGACTTTCCCCTATTTTACCTATGGTATTCTATTAGAGCAGGAGTGGGCAATTATTTGGGTACGAGGGCCACATGGAGAGTTTTAATGAGCTGTCACAGGCTAGGTTAGCATTAAGCATTGCACCCCTACCCCACCCCTCCAGCCACAACAACTCACCAAAACTCCCTATGGGGCTATGGGCAGGCAGGGAGCAGCACCCACAAGTGGGAAGGGCAGGTGAGGCTGGGACAATGGGGCTGGGTCACCAGACAATGACAACTCCAAGCCAGGGCCCAATCACTGAACATCCCTGCCCTCTGGGGGGGGCATGTGCATGTGTTTGGGGGGATAGCTTCCTTGGCACTAGGTCCCAGGAATCTGCTGTGAGTGAGGGGAGGGGAGAGGGGAGGGCATGTGCGTCACAGTTTTTCCAAGCAGTGTGGTCTGTGCTGCCCCTGCATCACTCTGCATGGGACAAACCCCACCCACTTATGCTGGGGCAGTCTGTGCCATGCTTCTGAGGGTGCCCAGAGCCTGGCCCAGCTGAGTGCTTTTCTGCTTCCCCTGTGGATTCTGCCCCTACCCCTGCTGGGAAGCTGGCCAGGAGCTAAAGCTGGAGCCCCACACACTGGGGCAGGATCCACAGCACCTGAAGCTTGCCCACCCACATGGAGCAGTGCAGCATGGTGTGCCATGGCACAGCAGTGACAAAATCAGTAGCAGAAGTTGTTGCTGGAGGTGGGGGGGAGAGGAGAATTACCTGGCTGCAGCTGCACTGGATCCTGTGCACACTGGCTGGGGCCAGGCTATAGGTATCAATGGGAGCCTAGCGTGGGCCACCTTGGTGCAAGCAGGCAGGGCTTGGCCCCATGCCAGGTACTGCAGGGGCAGCCATGGGCTGGATGTAACCCATGGGCCATATTTTGCCTACTCCTGTGTTATAGGCAGGTTGTAGTATAAGCATAGCACATAGCCATGAAGAATAGAACAATCAGTGATGTTAGTGTAGAGGAAAGGAAATGGAAAATTGGTAAAGCTGATGGTCCATGAATAATATCATAACATTTTTTTTCTGAATCATGATTGTATTATGGAGAAGCCAAATCATTAAATTCTATTATACTTATATGAAACAATAAATGAATTAAATTGGCCCTATTGAGCTTTGTATTAGAATCTTTAAAATCACATACTAAATATAAGGTCATTAGAGATGGTATTTTTTGACTAAAACTATCTTCAGAACTATAAACGTGTTAGCCCATCATTTGTTAGCACACTAAATCAATTTCACTAGTGAAAGTGTTGATGATTAGGTTAACACTGCATTACATTAGTTGGCATACTTTGAAAGAAATTAAATTCTGTCATTTGAGTTTATGAAGAATGACACCTGCAAGTATCATAGTTGTCACAAAGTAAATTAATTACAATGTGAAAAGTCAATGATTTCTACTAACACCAAATGTGCTTGCTGTTTTATAATAATTTTTGTCACAGTCATTTCCCACCATGAGGTCAGTTGGATAAAACTGAAACAGATGTATGGGACTGATGCTAGGTCTCATGAGGTTCAGTGCAATATTGTGTCTGTACGATGCCTAAGGCAAACTTCTATTGCTTACATGTACAGTGGAAAGATTTCATACCTGGTCTGGTTAGTGATAATGCACCAAGTTTATATTTTCCCAATGAAGAAAGAAGTTACTGACTCTGTTCCTTTCACATTTGTGGGGGGTGAGGTGCAGGGAATATTTCTATATGCATAAGCATACACACAAACATCTACCTGCATATGTACATTACTTTTTTCCCTTTTGAATCAGGATCGATTCTGTGGAAGTCAGCTAATCAAATTCCATAAAACTTTCATGAAACAATACATAAGTGCATGCATAAATATATACATAACTACATACATATGAGTATATCAGATCAAACAGATGGATTTCATAAATCTACATCTTGGTTGAAGGAAGAGAAAGCATGGACTTATATCCCAAATAAGCAGAATAATATGGTTTCACTATGTCAGAAGAATCAAGTCCAAAATCTTCTCTCAGAATATGTCAAAGTTCAACAGTTTAGATGCTAACAAAGCATCTCAGAGAAGAATGAAAATGAAGCCTAGTGCAGAAGAGAGCTCAGAATTACAATATATTTGACTGTCAGAAATTCAGATATCAAAACTTTATATTTAACAGAATTATTACTGAAATGTAGAATTCTACAAGTGTCAAAAGAAGGATTGCAGTCTGACCTGAGCTATGATTTCTTTCAAATTAAATGAATTCAGCAACTAATCAACTATAGAAGCATTCTTATTTTCTGGGAAGATCTGTTTGGTGCATTGTAGCTAGTCTCTGGCCACAGGGCAGCTGTGACACACCCTGGTGACAATTTAGCCCCTGCCTGGCTCAGACTCAGTTGCAGCCCTTCCGTTGGATCTCCCCTGCCATGCCTTGATCTTAATAAAGATTTTAAAAGGAGGCTGTCTGTGAGCCTGATCCTGTATTGATCCTCACTGGCCTCCCAGAGTCCCCTTAGTAACAGTCATACCCCACCCAAATCATCAGGACCTCTCAGCCTGCCTGTGCCTTTGCTAGGCACTGATTACCTTAACCTTTCCTATGCCACGTCCCATGCCTTGTGGGTATTACTGTCTAATGTTTGGCCCTTTTGGGCACTGGGCCCCTGGCTTTCTCTGTCTGGTCCCTGTGGCCTTAAACTCTGCCCAGTCCAAGCTCAACAACTGCTTGGAGGGTTGACAACCCTCCTGGATTGGCTGGGAGTCTACCAGAATTGGCATCAAACTCCTAGTGACTATTGAAAGCAATCTGGGAGATTGATATTGTGAATGGGTTGAACAGTACAATTAATGACATTACATCATGTTGGGAAAAAAACCCTCCCAAAATAGCTTCAGTCAGAGTTGGCAACCCTAGCTGCTAAGGCCTTAAGCTTGCCTCTGGCAGGGCTCAAGACTATTGCATGCGAACCTCCACCCCACCCCAGGGCACTAATAGGACCTCCTTAACCACCCCTTATATTCCCAACCTACAGGTTTAAACAGCAACATAAACATAAGCCCCTGGGCTCTAAAATAGCAATAACAATGGAAGCAGACCTCTGCCCCTTTAAGAGGGCAAAGCTTTACTCCTCCTAGTCTGGGTACCTTGTGAGCTCCCTTAGTCTCACTACTCCTGTAGGCAGCAAAGCAGGCAGTTAAGCATCCCTGGGTGATTGAATTTATTGGCTGCCTATAAATTCATTAGGGGAGGGCAGCAGGGAATAGGAGATGCTCTAATTACTAGGGCATCCCCTGGAGTAACTAAGAACAATGGCCACAAATTGACAGAGCAGATTTAGGTTGGACATTAGAAAGAACTTCACAGTAAGGGTTGCCAGAATCTGGAATGGCTTCCAAGGGAGGTGGTGCTCTCCCCTACCTTGGGGGTCTTCAAGAGGAAACTGGACAAACACCTAGCTGTGGTCATCTGCCCTCAGTGCTGTTTCCTGCCCACGACAGGGGGTCAGACTTGATGACTTATTGAGGTCCCTTCTGACCCTAACATCTATGAATCTATGATTCAGTCTTTGCAGGTTAGTCTAAACTGCGAAGATTGAAGCAATAAGCAAATGAACAGACATTCACTTTTGATTCAGGAAATGCAGCCACATGCCTGCAGTGGCTCATGCCAGAAGCCAGGGCGTGCTACAGCACAGCTTTCTGGAACATATCCAGCATGGCTGGGGGGGGTGTTTATCATCGTTTCCTCTTCCTGTTTCCAGGTGCCTCTGGGATTTGTAGTCCACAGTCACAGCCAACACTAAGCAAGCAGGGCAGGGCAGTTCTGTACTCAGGGGAGGTGAAGTGTAACCCCCCTCCCTGGCCCCAGGCCCCAGACAGGGTTTGCCTGAGGTGCGGGGGGAGCGAGCCAGCCAGTGAGCCAGCCCTCACTGCTTCAGCTAGAGAACAGAGGGGCAGGGCCAGCCCTGCTTTCTGGAGCAGACAGCACAGGTGAGACCAGAGCTGCAAAATGTTGGGATGCTGGATACTTTGATTTCATTTGAATCAGGAAGGCATCTGGGATAGAAGTTTCATAAACCGGGTTGACCTAAATCAGTTAAGTCTGATACTGCATTCAACCAGGTTTATCTTAAACCAGTTTCAGTCATTTTGAAACTGGTTTCCATGCACTGAACTTCTATAGCTCCAGCCTGAGCCTTCTTCCAGGCATGTGTCTCATTAGCAACTTTCCCTACCTGCAAGCTCCCTTAAAGGAGCAGGCATACCCAGGAAACCCTTGCTATTTGCGGATTTGCGATTTGCAGTTTCAAATATTTGCAGTGCAGCGCACCAACCCACACTGTCTTCCCCCCACAGCGTGATGAAACTTTGTTATGCTTGCCACCCTCACCCCCCCAAACAGTGCCAGCAGCATCTACGGAAGCACTGCACTTGCTACCACCGTGCTTCCTACTGCCATGGTCCCACCGTTGCCAGTGCAGCCATGCCCCCCCAGCTGCTGGGGGCATGTGCTGTTCATGACAGACTGGCCGATGGCAATACCCTGTGGGATAGCTAGCACGGATGTGTTGCAGGTAGGTCATGCTTTGTTGCAGGCAGGTCATGCTTGACCAATCTCATTTCCTTTTATGACCAGGTGACCTACGACCTGGACAAGGGGGAAGAGATTGATGTCATATATCTTGACTTTTAAAAAGCCTTCAATCTGGTATCCCATGATCACCTTTTGGCAAAACTGGCCAACTGCGGCCTTGTGTCCACCATGATCTGCTGGCTGAGGAATTGGCACCATAGTTAGACCCAGAGGGTGGTGGTTGATGGAAGTCAATCATCATGGTGCCCTGTGACCAGTGGGGTCCCTCAAGGCTCTGTCCTTGGACCTATTTTTTTCAATCTTTTCATTAATGATGTGGACATTGGAGTCAGAAGTGGACTGGCCAAGTTCACCGACGATACCAAACTTTAAGGTAAAGCATCCACACCTGAGGACAGGAGGGTAATCCAGGCTGACCTTGACAGACTCATGAACTGGGCAGATGAAAACCTAATGGTGTTTAACACCGAAAAATGCAAGGTTCTCCACCTTGGGAGGAAAAACCTGCAACATGTCTATAGGCTTGGCAGTGGTAAACTGACTAGCACTATGGATGAGAGGGACTTGAGGGTCAGGATTGACCACAAAATGAACATGAGCCTTCAATGTGATGCTGCAGCTAGTAAAGTGAGCAAAATCCTGGCTTGCATCCATAGATATTTCTCAAACAAATCCCAAGATGTCATTTTCCCATTGTACTCAGCCTTGGTGAGACTGCAGCTGGAGTACTGCATCCAGCTTTGGGCTCCACAATTCAAAAAAGATGTGGAGAAGCTTGAGAGAGTCCAGAGAAGAGCCACGCACATGATCAGAGGTCAGGAAAATAGACCTTATGATGAGAGGCTGAGAGCTATGGGATTCTTCAGCCTGGAAAAGCTCAGGCTCAGGGGCGATCTGATGGCCACCTATAAGTTTATAAGGGGTCTTCACCAGGACTTGGGGAAATGTTTGTTCACCAGAGTGCCCCAAGGGATGGCAAGGTTGAACAGTTATAAACTCCCGCAAGACCGTTTCAGGCTGGACATAAGGAAGAATTTCTTTAGTGTCCGAGCCCCCAAGGTCTGGAATGGCCTGTCACCAGAGGTGGTTCAAGCACCTACTTTGAACGTCTTCAAGAGAAACCTGAATGTTTTTCTTGCTGGGATCCTATTACCCCAGTTTACTTCCTGCCTCTGGGGCAGGGGGCTGGACTAGATGATCTTCCAAGGTCCCTTCCAGCCCTAAAGTCTATGAAATCTAATGTCTATGCAATCTATGAATGCAGGCGACATATTCATGGATTTCCCCATTCACGGAGATCCTATCCCCCATGAATGGCGAGGGTCTCCTATATTTTTAAATAGATTATTGTTTTATTTATTTTCATTGTAGCATATGGGCTAGGTGCAAGTGGTGGTGATGATCCAGATTAGGCAAAAATCTTGTAAAGATTTTACCATTAGAAGTAGCACAGAATGCATTTTTTAATTTGAAACAATTGCTGATTTCAAGATGTGGTTCTTCTTTTGAAGCAAAGAACTAGAAACATTTCATCACAGGCAACTCATCTAATGTGACCCATTTATGAATGTACCTCTTTTTTAATTTGGCAAAGTATAGAAAAATCATACATATGTAGCATAAAACATTTCCGAAATGTAAATACTTCAGTAAAAAGGGACAAATAATCCTTTTTGTAGAGGGGGGGAAAATTTGTATTGATGAAAAGTAGAATAGCTGACAAATTCAAGGACAGCTGAGCAGCATGTTGCAGCTATTTGTTCTTAAATTTTGTTTGGTACCTGGATTTTAGGAGTGAAATAAAATGGTTTGTTACATAAATCAAAATTCTTTTGGCCCAATTCTCAACTGGTAGTAAGTAACAAGTCCAACTAAACTGACAAAAGTATTTTGATTTATGTAACATATCATTCTATTTCAAGGGGGTGTCGCTAGGAGGAGGGGGTCTTGGACCTGGCAGGGACAGGGAGGGAGCCGAGCTGGGCCCAGGATCAGGCTAAGGCCTACTCCGCTTGTCCCTTCCCCTGTGCCCAGGGTCATTGCCTGGCATCAGGAACCCCACAACAACAAATCCATCATCCCCAGCTGCCTCCCTACCCCAGCACTGGCCTGTCACTGCCTGGGGCCCCCAGCGCTGGAGTGGGACCAGCCTCTGCTGCGCTGCCAGGCTGGAAGGGACGGATCATGCAGGACCCCCATGCGCATCCTGCCAGGCCCTGCACAGCTGTGGCAGGTACAGGACAAAGCCACAGCTCATCTGGGGGGCACAGGGATGGATGGCAGCTCCTGCCACTGCATGTGTCCTGGGAGGACATAGGGGGCATGTGCCCCCATATCTGTGTGGGTCAGGATGGGCTGCCACTGAGAGCTGTGGTTGGGGTAGTGCTGGGCTCTTCCTGGTGGGGGAGGCATGCTCTGCTCTGGCAGCGGTGCTGGGGGTGGCAGGTGAATTATGGTGAATCTTGGGGTGGCTGCAACTCCCTGCCAGTACCACTGCTGCCCTCCCCAGTGCAGTCTGCTCCCCGCAAACAGGAAGAGCCTGGTGCAGCCCCAGCCCCAGCCTCAAGTAGATATGTGGGCATGTTGACAGACAGATGGATGCAAAACCACCACCACCATCTATACACTCTGTTGCCACCAGGTGCCAGGCACCACTTTCCCATGCCCAAGTATCCTCACTTCTCTGCACTGCTGGCTTCATGTGCAGCTGGCTGTCAGCACCCCGTGGCATGCAGCAGCAGCACAGGGAGCTCACACATGGCAACCGCCCCCACCACCATCTATAAACTCAGCACCACTGCCATGCACTGGGGGAAGGGGGTGCTGTCGGCCAGCCAGATGCAAAGCCAGCAGCACAGAGAAGCAGGGATACTTGGGTGTAGGGAAGTAACGCACAGCACCCGGAGTAGGCACGGAGTGATGGATAGTGGCAGCCCTGCCCCCCATGCCACTGCTTCCCAAGTACCCCCACTTCTCTGCACTGCTGGCTTTGCATCAAGCCAGCCATCACACCGCCCCCCCGCCCCCCAATGACCAGACACAAAGTCGGTGGTGCAGAGAAGTGGGGATACTTGGGAACAGGGAAACATCATGTGGCGGCAATGCAGAGTGCTGGATCGTGGCGATGGCCCTACCCCCCACTTCCCAAGTACCCCTGCTTCTCTGTGTCACTGCCGCATACCCCCAGGGCCTTCTCAAGTACCCTCAGGGGTACGCATACCCCCAGTTGACAACCCCTACTCTACGAGATGAGAGAGTACACTTTTCTTTTCCTTAAAACAAGCAATTGGTACCTGTGTATAGATAAATGCTGAACTTTTAAATGGCAGCTTGTACATAAACAGATGATTTTTAAAGAGAATATTTAATATATGACAAATAAATAGAAGTTTTAATTAACAGCTTGCATGGTGTACAGTTTCAGCTGTGTCTTCATCTTGCCAGTAAAGCTGGAGGGAGTTAGAACCAGTAAAACCTCTGCAGTTATTGAGCCAGGTCTTCATCTACTGTAAATCAGATTACTGCACTGAAGTTAATATTCCTTTTTCTCAGCAGAGAATGTAATGTCAGTAGAGCTAGGCAGATGGGAAACAGCCAAGCATCTGACGTAGGATTTGGGTGTTTTTTCAAGAACCAAATCCATCCCTGGTATGACACAGCTGAAGTCCATGGAGTTACATCAGGGACACTCTATGTTATCAAATATGTACTGAAAAATATTTAGCATTGTACATAACTCTTTACCGAATTAGGGCCCCAACATTAACGCTTGACTGAAGGTAATTTTTATTTGAAGGTTGGTCTTCCTCCTTAATTAACCAATACTGTAAAAAACAGAAAATATAATGCAGTGCATGCCATGGGTACAAAATGTTTGCCTTTCTACTGTACAGCTGTTAACATAATTACTAGCAGCAGGTGAACTGATGTAATGTGATTGATTGCAGGTTCCCTCAAGAGCTGAACATGGGAAAAATCAGTGCCGAAATCATGTGGACTTTGTTTGCCCAGGATATGAAGTATGCTCTGGAAGGTAATTAGTGCAAACTATTCATTAGATTAGAAAGCTCACCCAGGCTGGTTCCCAACACAAATTACTCCTGACATCAGATGTCTGGAGGTGTTAAGAGTTTATCTCCCTAACTTTTTTCTGGCTTAGAAGAAAAAAACAAAGGAGAGTTGAAACACCAGGTTATAAAAGGGGAGGGATGTTCCAGCTTTAAAGTAAAAAAAAAGGAAGAAGCAAGCAGTTAAAGGTAGAAGGAGGACACAAAAATTAGGATCAGCAGGATATAGTGCAATGACAAACTCTAACTGAGTTACCTGCTGGTAAAATGGAAATAAGATTATTTACCATCTAAATATGAAGGTTTAAATACCAATTTAAATACAAATTTTAATATACTTGGCAGAAGTCATTATAGTCATTTGGAATCTTATAAAATATTACCCACGTAGTTTTAATATGCAAATGAAAATGTAAACAAATTGGTTTAAAGCATGAAGTTGGAGATTAATTCAAATAGCAAATACCAATTTGCTGTGTTTTAGAGATCAATTATAATAATCTCTATTAAAAACAAAATTAAATGTAGCTTTCCATATGTTCTCTAAGAAAAGTTTCTCAATTTAGACCAAGAGAAAATAATAAAATGTTCATATTTTTCTGTAACCTAAAAACATTTTTAAAACTTTTTTTATAAAAACAATGAAGCAAAAAGAAAAGAAATAGAATTTGAAATTGTATTCTACTAAAGAGAAGGAAAATCAATCAGTATTCTTAAATTATGCATATCAAAGAGTTGTCTTGCCTCATGAGCTGGACCCTAATAATTTTAGTCATCCATGAAATGATGGCAATGGGAACTTCATTCCCATTACAAGAGATATGCAAGAGGAATTTTGCTGGGTGTAAAATAGATAAACAAGTTTTCTTTTGCCATATCTTTTATTGGCCCAATTACGTAGTTGGGAAAGATGTTACACAAGCTTTTGGACACAAAATGCTCTCTGTGAGGTCTGGGAAAGATGCACGTACCACATATGACAAACTTCATAATCTAGACTGAAGATGTGGACTTTTTTATTGCTTTCTACTACAGCTTCAACAACCACCATTGTCTTACACTAATATTAACTTTCTAGATAACACAATGCACATCTAGAATGACACTCTTTGAACAAACATATATATATATACATATATATATATAAATAACCCACAGACCACCATGCCTAACTCAACAAAACTAGTAACCGTCCTAAAGATACCAAGAAAGCTATGATCTAGAGACACACCTGAGATACAAATCTGTTATAGGAGTATTTGTGACACCTACCTCACCAACTTAAGTGCTGCTTTTATTCATCAGGGACATTCCAGGAAATCTACCACAGAAACCTTCATAAGGCAAGCTTGGGTACAAAAATATGTAACTTTACTGAATACTAAAAGCCATGAACAAAGCACTACACTAAATAGATTTATGGCTCAGTACAATTTACCTGCTTGAAAAATGCATTTACTCGCTGCTTGTACTCCACATGTAGTAATTATTCTTTTATATAGTTAGGTTTATCTACTTCAACTGCCTTTTTACTAGGTTTGTAGTTACTTCTGATAGCTTCTCTTTACTCCATAGCTAGGAACAGACATTCAAAAAGCCTGAGCCTGAATTGATTCAATCTTTGCAGGTTAGTCTAACCTGGCTAGGCTAAATCAGTTTTGTAACCAGACAGACATCCCAGAAATGCAGGCACATGCCTGCAGTTGCTCAGGCTAGAAGCCAAGGGGTGCTAGAGCAGCCCTCCCTTCCCTTGCAGAGGGCTGAACTGAGGGGGATGTGGCCAATCCCTGTCAGGACACTCAGATTTTAGAGGGTTCCTCCCACCCCCTTGATAACAGAGCATTTATCAGCTCTGTTATCAGCATTTAACACCCCATCAGAAAACAAAGCCTCGCTCATTACAAGCTCTTCTTAAACAGCTTTTTCCAAAAGAAAATGCATACCAGCCTCTGGCTTCTTTACTATTCATTCCATCCAGGAAGGGCACACATCAACTGCAGATATTTCCCCAGCCTGGTGAAGGGTTTTTAAATCCAAAAGCTTGCAAAGAAAAATGTTTCCAATTATTTAGTTGAACTAATAAAATATATCAGATTTACCCAAAGAACCTTGTCTGCCTTTTCCAAAGGAAGGAATGCAAAGACACTACCATCTGAGCTGTTGATTACCTCCAAAAATCCCTAAACGGACACTGTCTGCTGTACACAGCATTAACTACCACAGCACATGCTGGCTACATTCTGTGGTGTGGGAAACAGGAGGAAGGGATCTCTGCTTAAGCAGCGAGTACTGAGCAGGAGAGGGAGGGGTACACAGGGAAGCCAAGCAGACCGTGCTGTGCCTGCAGTCTCTGCTGGAGCTCCAGCCAGGGAGAAAAGGGGCGGGGCCAGCTCTGCTGTGGAGCAGAGAGCCCCACCCAGCCCAGAGACCATGCCGAGATGCCTAGTTAAGCTTAAACCAGCAAAGGGTCTGAGACAGACATTGCATAAAGCAGTTTGACCCAAATCAGTTAAGTCTGATACTGCATTCAACCAGGTTTACCTCAAACCGGTTTCAGCCATTTTCAAACTGGTTTATGTGCATTGAACATCTGTTCTGTTACAGGTTTAAACCAGTTTCTGATCACTTATATCAGTTTATGTGCAATGTCTGTCCCTAGCCCATGTGTTTACTGCCCTCTTCTGTTTAAGTGGAGTTAAATTTAAATAATTATTTTAAGTCATATTTAGCTTAGGATGTATCTGAGAAAGGGCACTTTGTGCCCAAAATCTTGTCTTGCATCTCTTCCAGCTACATAGTTCGTCCAATAAAAGATGTTACCAAAGAGATCTTACATCTTGCATATTCCCTGGCTGCTTCATGGCTACAACAGTACAACCCAGCTAACACAAAGGCCCCGACACACATTGCATCTATTAACTAGTTAATTGTACAATATATTTAGAGATGTATTTTGTGAAGTAATTAAAGTAACAATAATAATTACTTGTTGCTTGATGGAAATAGCATCAGCCAGGCATCTAACAATATAGTTCAAATAATTTAATAAATTGTTCTAACTCAATATATTATACTAAGAGGCTAAAGGAGAAACTTGCATTTGGTAGGAAAGTTTGTTTTAGTTTTCAACACTATGATATGCTGCCAGACAAGTGGTGGCAAACTTCTGCAGCCTTCTAGACTTTCTCCCACCAAGAAATAATAAACAAAATGGCATCATGTCTGAGGGAGCAGTTGTAAATCAGTCCTACTGTTTAATCTGACAAAGTCCTTGATCAACATGTTTTGTGTGGTAAAAAGCAATGCAGTGTACAGTGCAGCTCCCTGGAAGCATGTGCTATTCCTATTCATATTGCTATTATTTAGGAGATAGGTTTTTTTGGCAGTAAGACCAAATTTCTGAAAACAGCTACCCAGGAAATTATAATCATGTGGTCTGTATGTAAGAAGAACATGTATTATTTTCAAATCAGACAAAGTAATAACTATAGAGCTGTTACAGTAGGTAGGGACAGTAAGTATTAGGTAGTTTTTAGAAATTATTGCAACTCAGTAGGCATACTGGATAAAGACAATGTTTGCAGATTAAATTGTATATTATTTACTCCAGAGTAGCCAGTATGATAATTTTTAGTATCCTGCAAGGTACCCTTTAAGATACTAAAGATTTGTGTAACAATAATTTGATAGAAAAAGGTAGGACTGTGAGAAAGACCTAAGAAATCTGCTAACTGGGGACTTTTCAGTGAAACATTTGTTTAGTTTTGTTGTTGCTTTGCAGTAAGTTCTTTTGTCATTGTTATGTTCCCTCATACATGATGCTGAATAGAAAGAATTTGTCAGTTGTTGGCATCATCCACAACATGAGTTTTGAAAAGGATACACTAAAAGCAGTAGGTCTTACTATGCCTAGGAGGCAAGAAGCCAGAAGATGGGAGACATGGGAATAGAAGAAAATGAAAGAAGTAGTGATGGTGGTACTAGTAGAGTGAAGGAAAGAAGGAAGACTCAACAAGCAAAAAATGAG
Organism: Crocodylus porosus; assembly: GCF_001723895.1. Classification (NCBI taxonomy): domain Eukaryota; kingdom Metazoa; phylum Chordata; order Crocodylia; family Crocodylidae; genus Crocodylus; species Crocodylus porosus. The sequence goes on along the minus strand of NW_017728911.1, from coordinate 18,219,652 downwards.
CAAATGTTTGGATGTAAAGAAGTTCAGGACACTGAAAATAGAACAAGTGCAAAGCTGAAGCTAAACTGAGATAATGTAAAAGCAGAGGGAATACAATATATTGGGAAGGGGAAAGCAGGGGATCATTGCATATGAGAAGAAAGCGGAAACCCTCATTTTTCAGAAGTGATCCCTGGAGTCACCCGTAAGAAGAGGAGAGAAGACAGAGATATAGATCATGGCATGAAAATATAATAGCTGATTATTATTAACACAGTGCAAGTATTAGGCAAGAATGAGGTTAAGAATTAATACATGTATTTATACACATTTTCAATAGCTAGTCTTTTGTTATGCTGTCATAATTTTTAGCATATACATGATAATGATCAGACTTATATATTCATCCCCTAGCATGCTATTACAAATTAATTGACTGTACAGTAGTGTTTTGTGTCGCTGACCTACAAATTCTGTGCACTGATATTAGGTAACTTGTAACAGCATACTCTATTCCCTAATTAGAGTTTATAAATCACTTTGAGAGCAGCTTCAAATTAAGTCAGCGATTAGCTTGCATTCTGGGGTTAAAGCACAGAACAAGGAGTCAGAGCAAAAGTTTATTACAAAGTTCTATGAATTTCTGAAGAAATGCCTAAGGAACTAAAACGGAAATAATGTTTTCATGTGAAATTAAACAAAACATGGCTGTACTTACCAGAGAATCACACAGAAACACTGTGACATCTGTAGGTATCTAAGACATTTTTAAAGCAGCACAGGATGCTTGTAGCTAGAACATGATGGTATAATATTGGTTGTTTCTGCCCAGTAATCCAATGAAGTATTAAAGGATTAATATTTTCCATTGAAGTCTGATAACTGGAGCAGAACTTGGTAAGCCAGGAAGAAAGAAGAATGAAATCTGTTTCATTCCAGTTAAGTTAGCCCTCAACAAATTTGAGGAAAAAACATTATAAAACAATTTTAAAATGTTGTCTATGAATCTCCTATGATAGAAAATCATGCTTTAACCATGTCTTATGATGCAATTCTGTGCTATTCTTGTCAAATCTCATGTGTTAAGCAGACTTGGTCTGGGTCAAGACTTGGCAGACAGAACTCCAACAAATACCCTAGTACTATAGGAAGAGATAGTGACAATTCATAAGGTCACACTTTTCCTCCCAGCTCCATACTGAACCAGCACCTGTGCATCATGCTATGGTGCCCAATGTTGCTGCAAACAATGTCTTTCAGAGATGAGTGAAGGCCGGGGTCCTAAATATTCTTGGGCTTCTTTAAAGATCTCTCATGACATAATGTTCCACTTCAGAAGTGATACAGTTGCACCTCAAAATTGGTTGAATAGTTCTGATGTAATATAAAGTTAGTAAATAATTTTGAAATATAGTTATAATTATTAATACTTTTTCCCTTATCTTAAACTTAGAGACTGTTCATTCAGGGAGTTAATTATTTACACTTCATTAGGTAAGCAGTAAGCTACAGGAAATAGAGCTGTGCTTGTTGTTTTTTTAGCTTTGTCCATATTGTCTACAAACGAGGGAGTTGATGCTGCTCTCATTGATGCCAATAGGATTTTTGCCTTAGAGTTCAGTGGGATTAGAAGCAGGCCATTAAGCATGGTTACTCTTGAACCTCCCATTTTCAATGGAGTCCATCATTAAAATGCATTGTGTTTCTGTTGTGCCAGCCCTGCCTTCCAAGTTATAAATACAGGCCACCATCTGTCCATAGTTAGAGTCCAAGGCAGCTATTGCAACCTTTATCCAACTGAAAATTAATCTCCTCAAATCAATGTCATCTTTTTTCCTAAAGTCGATTCTTTTTTTATGCCTGTAGCCCAGGTGTCCCCAAGGTATGTACTCCCCTTTCTGATTGAAGGGGATTGGCAGCAGGCAGGGTTGCTGTGGAAGAGCACTGCAAGCTGAGCTCAGTCTCCCCATTCCCTACAGAGCCAGGCCAGGACAATGTTAAACCTATATACAAATTTATAAATATTTACAGGGAACCTTAAAAGATAACTATTAATCTAAAACTGATACAGATATTTACATGTAATATAGGACTAATAACCTTGTTTATCTACAATGGATGAGCCCAACCAGGGTTCAGGTAAATTGCAAGTAAACACAGGTAAGTAATGGGGAGGGGGTCTTAGCAGAACCTCAATATCACAAAACATAAAATACAATATCACAAAATATAAGGCACAATATCACAAATTATAAGGCACATAAGCATAGAAGTAACCTTAAACTATTAAAAGGGTCCCCAAGACCCCGCCACATTCCTGGGGCCTGGATTACACTCTAGTGACCCATGAGGGAAGACCTTATTGCCTCTTGGGCCTCACACCAAGTTCCCTAGAAAGCTCACAAACTCAGAAAGGACTGTCCCGCTCTCCAGGGGCCCCTTTCTAGCCAAGAAGGACCTCTCCTCCCCTGTGGGAACATATTCCCTAGCAACTCACAAATCCGCTGCCCAGGTGGGGGGCTCCTCATCTCCTCAGGTGAGTGGCTCCTTGACTGGAGAAGCCTCTGGAGCCTCTGGCTCCTCCTGGGCCATTTCCTCATTCAGATCCTTGAGCACTGTGCTCATGTGCTCTTGGGGGGCTTTAACTTTTTCTCAGCGTTGGAGGCCTGAACTGCCTTGTGTGGCTCCGGGGCTTGGTCTGCTCCTGGACCCTCCATGCAGCATCTCCTGCACTGGGTTCCCAGCCACGTGCCAGGACCTGGAACCTCAACTCAGCGTGAATGGCTCCCAGAGTCTCGATGGCTCTGTGCACTGGAAGCCCTGGCTGCACACCAGGGATTGCAGACCTGAGCCTCTTGCTCCCAAGGTCTGGCTCCATACACCGTGCTGTGTGCACTGAGTGGCTGGAGACCCGAGCTGCCTCACATAGCTCCCATGTGCTGCACCATGCGCTGACTGAGGCTGAAGCTGTCCACCACTCCTGTCCAGCACAAGGCATCCACAGGGGCTCTTCAGGGCAGCAGGATCTGCCCACTGGGCAGCTTTTCCCCAGCTCTTTGTAGCCCCACTCTCATCCCCATCCCTCGACGCATCTGTCCCATGTTTTGCACACAGTTCCTTTTATTCTCTTCAGAGGCTCTGCCCCCTGAAGTTCTGCTGGACCTGCAGAATGCACGCTCAAACCAGGTCCGGGGCTCTCTGCCTCACCCCGGGTATGGCAGGGCAAACCCCTCCCTGTTGTTACCTGATGGGTGGACAGGCTCCACCAATCACACTGGAGATTCTCTGAGCCCAGATGTGCCGGGCTGTATTGGTAAGTCCGCCACATATCCAACATGGAAATTACAGTAGTCCCATATTACTTCAAGTCACTTGAATTGATGAAAGTTGGCTTATCCTGACATAGCAGCTCTTAAAGCTATTTTCAGTGTATAGATACATACCTCAATATGCTCTGCCAGTATGATCATTAAAAACATTTCAGAGAAGAGTGAGGGCAGGGTTAGGGTGTTCTGACACACTACTAAACAGGTTCCAATACAAGAGCTCCAGTAAAACACAGTGCTTAATATCAGGGGTGGCCAAACTGCAACATGTATGCTACAAGGGGCACAGGTAGTCTTCTTGTATGGCATGTGGCAGATCAGGGACGGGGCAGCAACATAGCAGCAGATGGGTCAAGGAGCAGAAAAGAGAGTAGCAGATCAGGCAGGAAGCACAGAGCAAGCAGCAGAAAACAAAGCAGCAGATCAGGCAGGGGAAAGGGATTTGAGTGGCAACTGGGGAAAACACAGTGCTTAATTTGTGGCATGGCTACCAAAAAGTTTGGCCCCCACTGCACTGCTCTATATCATCACATCTTGCAAAAAAATTGAAATTCTCTCTGAAAAAGAGCAGAGCTTTGACTTTGGGGTAGTCACCATAAGAGGTTCTCTGAGAGGTCTAAAGTGCCCAGCAATCCCCAATACCAGTTTCACTTGGCAGGTAGAACATGGGGGATCCAGAGGGTTACCAGGAAGGAACCCAGGTCAGTTTTTAATGGAACTCTCCATAAGACCTACATCAAAATCAAGCCAACTCCATGAAATGCTTCAGTTTTTATGAATCAGGAGATACAATGTTTCATTGCAATTTTTCTTACAATCTCTAGCAAAGACCAGAGGAGTAAGTAGTCAAGTCTGGCAGCATGAGGGCTGCAGAGGTGAGGTGCCAGTAGGAATGTTATGAGAGAAAAATGGAATGAAACACAGTTTTCAAAGGCATGTAGATGAGATCCACAAGCTTGAATTTTTATTATGGTTGCAAGAAGAGGAATATAGGAACACGGTTCAGTCAGCATGGCATGCAAGATGATCTAAGCAGATGAACTGTTTAAGCCAAAAATCCTTAATATTGTTTAATCATTCTCTAACCCATTTTCTTTCACCATATCTACTACTGTACGTACTGTGAAACCACTATACTGCAATATCCTCAAGAAGCTAAAGCTTCTTTATTTGTTGATTGCCGGTATATGGATGGTGCCAGATGCTAGTGAAATTACAAAAAACATCAGTGGACACCTGACATCATTATTCAGGTTTAACCGATTACATTGTCATTCATAAGAGTGCTGTATTGCCCCAGCATTGTTTGTTTAGGGCTTCAGCCTTATTTAATCTCTTTTTGTTAGCCACTGCATATTAATCTTGTCATGGGACATAGTTATTCTTTGACAGTCACTAATGGTAAATCTTTTGTGTATATATTTTCAATGCAAGTGACCTCATTAGGGACAAAATGATCACATCCCTGCTATGTAGGGAAAGAAAGGGGTAAATCTGGTTTGGGCAAAATGAGACAGTTGGAACTGATTTGTCCTTTCCAAAAGCCAGTAGGCAGAGAGGGAGAGAAGTGAGCACAACTTGGAGTTTATCCCCCCACAAAAGCAGACTATATACATCTTGAAATAGCTACAGGAAATTATACCCTTCACAGATGCAGGAAGAAAACACCATGGTCTTGCTCCTTTGGTGTAAAAGCTGCATAGTTGTAATTTCATCCCTGTTATTCTTCTGGGGTACCTGGAGCTTCAAATACCTGCATACTTAGAAGAGTAGCCATCAGAGCACATTCAGTCTTGCCCCTCTCCCTATAGATCTTCAGATAACTTCAAAATATTGTGGGCGAGGGCAGGATGCAGAAAGGAGACAGACTGAGGGTGTCCCACATTACACTTAAATTATATTAAAGGCACTTAAAATGCATGTATTTATGCTTAAAATTGGGAAAACTCATGCTAAGTACTCTCTGAGTCTCTCAAAGTTATGGCATTTCAGGTGAGAATTATCTTTGGGTTTTTGTACTCAGCTCATGTTAGTTATGTCAGTCTACTCAACTGAACTAAAATGACCAATTTGCAGTCCTCCAGCATATTAGCATGAACTGTTCCCAGCCCCCGGCTCCATGGACAAGCTTTCCATCCTCCTGATTTCTACTGCCAAGGGAAAGGTACTGGCCCCAAGCCAACACAGCCCCAAGGGGAGTGATCCCAGGCCACATGGCACTATAAGTCCATCCTCATGGTTTGCCACCTATGGTCTCATTCAAGCAGTTTTCTATCACCCATCTTTGTGAACCAGAGCCAGAGAATGAGCTAGGGACTGTTCACCTTGAATCCTGCCCAGTGAGCCTCAGATTGGATTCATGGTGAGGTGCTGGACCTCACTGCAATCTGGGGAGAAGAGAGAACCATTGCCACCCCCACCAAGGGCACAAAGGGTAAGTGACAGAGCCAGGCAGTGTAAGAGAGTATTGCAGCTCAGATGGTGGCACAGAGCTCGGGGACTGGCTGCAGATCCAAACCAAATCAAGTCCCTGAAGTCCTAATACATTTGTTGCAAGGCCAGTTGAGTGGGCTCAGTTAGAGGGCTCCCTAGGTCCCAACCCTCTCCCAGCATCCACAGTTTATTACACATGCAAGATTCTTTCATTTTTATTTTACTCTTTGGTCTTTCTTTTATTTCACTTTAGATAAAAATTGTTTACATAACTATACTGGGTCCAATGTTGGGGCAGCAAAGTCTCCACCATCCCCGCCACCCCCAGCATCTGCCCAGACCCTATCTTACTTGCCCCCTCTGGCCTCTCAGGGTCCCACTCTATTGTATTTTCTGCCATGCCTTGATGTTATGATTAGACAAGGAGGCTGCCCCTAGAGGGAAGGGGGCTTTGGGGTGTCAGGCCCTTGTCTGGGATGAGGCCCCCTGGCCTTGGCCCACTTTACCACAGGCTCCCAGGCTCCAATTCGAGTCTCAGGGCTCCATAATTCATGTTTAGATGTTCCCACTGACACAAAAGATCAAAAACTCTGTCCCCATCTGTAGGGAAGAGAATGAGAACTCATTTGTAGTGTACCTATTTCAAACTCAGCTTGTAGCACACACACCGCTCACCTGTTCTGCCTTTATAAAAGGCTTCCATATCAAGTAGGCACAAAGAAATTACATTCATAAATCTGCTTACCAACTAAACAATTCTACTATAAAATTATCCACATCTTTACTCTTATTCCATCACCCAAGAAAATATGTGAGTCTTACATTGTGACAAGAATGGCGAGAGACCCAAGTCCCATTAGAAAAGGAGTTGCACGTAATCCTAAGAATGTGGTACAAGGATTTTGTGGGCACAGTTCTGCCTTTATTTGTAGTCCAGAACTGCAGCTCTGAGCACTGACAGTTCTCCCTGGCACTGACAGATCACATGAAGCTGATTCCCTGCCATATATACATCAAGCAGAAATGCTGTTAAATCCCCCCATTCTCTTGGTCGCATGGCTGTGCAAGTTGTAGGGAAGGTTAATATTGATTTCATAGCTTTAATTGAACTTATTCTTGTAGTAAGACATTTAGTCTAAAATGTGTCTTGATGTCATGAACAAATGTAAGGATCAGCAATGACTACTGTATCTTAGTCTAAGAGATTAATAAATATTACCTAAAGACTAAAATGCTTAATGACAGGGAAATCAGTTTGAGCTGCGTATTTTATGAGACATCTCAACTTTAGTAGCATATTGTGGCTTTTCTTCTCTTTTCTCTTTGATTGTTATGCCAGCAATATGATGCACAGATTTTATACATTACGTTATAGCTTCCAATTTTAGTAAAATTGGAAACAGGCTTTCTTTTCCAAAGTAATTTTATCACTGAGCAAAAATCAGGTGAAGTTATTGTGGACCCCTTGATTATACCTTTCTCTCTTTGATGAATTCACACAAGGATTAAAAACAGTTCAGCTAGAGGGACCAAAAGAATAGACTAGCAAGCCCACTGTTATGCACTTTTGCTTCCTGAAGACCAAAATTACCACTCTTTGGCAAACCCTGTATCTTCTTCTGAACCCAAGGAATATTTCTGTACTGGTTATGGTTATGGGTCATACATATGGGGCAGAGTGTACTTCCTGCACAGTGCTGAGCCCTGTTCTGATAGAAGTGTAGGGGAAGCACTGAGGTGTGGGTTTGCAGGGACTTCCACTCCTGCATGAAAATAATCCTATCTACCTCCCACATAGAGCAATTTAAATTACTTTGATTGCTAACAACCCCATAAATTGTCTCCACAGATTAGCTCTCCATCTGCTTCATGGGCTGAAAGAAATTTCCATGGTACCTCACCCTGTTCCTTTGGTCAGGTGCTAGGGTTTGGACTTTCTGTGCCTCCTTTCTGTTCTCTTTAAGTGCACCCTTGTTAGGTCATGAGCTTTCTGGTCTTCTCTACTTTGGGGTAGACCTTCACAGTTCTCTGTTTGACCAACAGCCCTTGCTTATCACCATAGCAGCCACTGATTTTTGTACACTAGGAAGCCATGACCCATGATACGGATCAACAGCTTTCTTTAAAACAAAATAATTTAGCAATTGAAGCAGCTTTAGAAGGGAAAAAGGATTTTCAATCAACAAAATAGCCAGCATGCTATTTTTAGTCTTCCCTAATCTTATGCTTCACTACAAAGTATATTGGAAAGGCTTTTCTGATAATGGGAACAGAACAGAAACAGTCTTCATTCTTCCTGCCCTCCTAGTTTGTCCTCCATGTCATTGGTCTCTCAATCTGTTTCTCTTAGGGCTTGTCTACATGGGGAAATTTACCAGCATGATTATATATCTATAGTTACACTGATAGACATGACCTTAGGTCCAGTATAACTGATTTCGATGTTTGCTGGGAGAACAGTGCAAGCTGTTAGGTGATTATTATAGAGTTGCCCTCAGCTCTACTACCCAGACAGATAAAGACACATTATTAAAAAGCAGCCCATATCTGTCACACTTTGATTTTCCCTGCCTTGTATTTTGTGTCATCACAGTGCAGTTTTATAAAATGTCAGCATTTCCATTTGGGAGTGTTTTGTGTTTACTTGTCCAGGTTTAAAGGATGACACACTGTATAGAATCAAGCCTTTAATGTTCCCTTTATAGACTAGTTCTTTCTTTTGTTTCATGTTTTTCAGTGTAAAAGTAAGATTGCAATGCCAAGCAATCAGAAATGATAAAAAATGCTATAACTAAGGTAGCCTATACTCCTGTAATTGGGTCTTGCTTTGTGCATGAATTATGATACACTATTAATTACATGATACCATACTAATTTACCCCAGGACTTAGCTCTATGAATTGCTACTTGGGTTTTTCTTGTTTGTTTTTTTTGAAAGCCTGATTAGTTGTGATCAGTTCTTCAGCAATGCTATTGCTCTCCTCTTCTTTTACTTTCTGACAATATAATGCCTTTAAATAAAAGTCTAAACATCAGTGTTTAACTCAGCAGGCCATCACAATCTGTTTATGGGTATATATGGAAGCAAGTGCCTTTTTAATGTTTCCAAGAAATATATTTTCTTTCTCAGATCTGACAAAACATTATAAATCCTTTATGCCTTTCAGTTATCACATAAGTAGGGGGGGAAGAATCTGACTGAAGCAGATTAACAGTGTTGACAGCTGAAATAGTGTTAATGACTCAACAGACTCTGGCTTTCAAGATACTACTCCAAAAACAAGACAGGTTGACAGCTGACAATCTACAGAAACAAAGCAAAGCAACAAAACTACTAAATCTTTCAGAAACTTCTGGGGGGGATAATTCCACTGACAGCAGAATAATTGTGTTGGCCATTATGAGGGAGAAGAAATTGGATGAAATTTCATTCTTAGTTAAGTAAATCTGGTGTGGTTTAAGCAATTGGCATTACACTAGATTTGTCCTGATGCACCTGAGAGTAGAATTGGCCCAGTGCATATTTTAAGGTTGAATACATGAAAGGCAGAACTGCTGAATTCTGTCCACCTCTGTCTTTTTGTGAAGGGAACAAAACCCCCAAATAAATAGGAAAGCAGAAAAGGTAACTACATTTACAATGGCTGGTGAACATCTTGTAACACTAGTTCGCATAAGCAGTCAGATGAGAGATTTTATCTGAAGCCCACATTATAATAGTGTTTTTTAACACCAATTTCACAAGCAAATAGAAAGCCAACAGAGTCCTTTCATAAAGGTTCCCTTTTGGTACCACAGCTCATCTGAGAAGGACTTAGTGGTGATGATACTGAGTTTTTACTATATTGTAGTACCTCACTGCTACTATAGAATCATACAAAGCATTTCATGCTGTATTGTAGTTTTATCCCTTTCTTTGATTTCTTTACTACAAAAGGAAAAACTACAAAATAGGTCCTTTCAATTAATACCTATATTTTTTGCATTTATAAACTGTCATTGTTGAATCTCCAAATCAAAACACTTTTGAGTGTTGTCATCTTAAAGGTGAGAGTGAGGACAAAGGAGAAGACAAACCAATGAGGAGATTCAAGGATTGAAATGGTTGTAGTGGGAAGAAAGGATGCTGTTCTAGCAATAGCAAGTTGGACGTACTAGCCACTGGTATAGCTGTACTATTCCAGTTCTGCTCTAGCAGCTGCTGTTTTTCCACCCTCTTTAAGCAGGGGCCAGGACAGACACCCTGTTCATCACCCATGTTATATATGGATCATACCCTTCCAGGGAGTTTTTAGCCACTGGTACTGTAGTAGCCATGTGCACACTAGTACCCTCTCCTTTTAGCTAAGTGTTTTTAGCTAAGTGCAGACATTCAGAAGGGTTAGGAGGAGGTTAGATTGGGTTCAAAATGGCCATCCAATCTAAAATGAGTCAGGATGGGAAGGCCTAGCAGGAAGGGGATTGGGACACAGGGTGGGGGGCAGGCAAGCAGGCTCATGGTGGGGAAAATCAGGGTCCTGGAGGCAGAGGGGACGGCGGGGAGGTTCTTTTCCACTCTTCCCCCACTGCCCCCAGGGGACCGCAGCCAGTCTGCCCACCCTGACCATTGCCAATGATTGCACCCTGGTTGACGAGCTCAATCAGTTAAGTCTGATACTACATTCAACCAAATTTAATTCAAACTGGTTTCAGCCATTTTGAAACCAGTATAAGTGCACTGAATATTTGTTCTGTTACAGGTTTAAACTCGTTTATGATCACTTAAACTGGTTTATGTGTAATGTGTGTCCCTAGCCCTATAGAGCTTGTATAGAGAAGAGAAATTGGCAGCAACACTATAAAAATAGGTCATTATTATAGCAGATATTTGCAGTGATACAGAAACAACTTTTTCATGATTTTTCTGGCAAAAAGTAGTTTTTAGGGGAGTGGTTTCAAAATAACACTGGACCTAAACCCATATGTATTCCCTTACCACAGTTTGCTGTCCTTATGAATTGCTTGGGAAGGTTCAGATTAATCCCCTCTGAGAAACTGTGCATGCCACTTATAGCATCCCCCCCTCTCTCTCTCTCTCTCTCTCTCTCTCTCTCTCTCTCATTCATGTCATTGTTTTACCTTTCCTCCTGGTTCTGTAACAATTGGTAACAACCTGCTTTGACTGTAACAACCTGCTTTGACTTAATTCAGACTGGCAGCAATAAGCAGGAAGCAGAGTCACACAAAATATTTATAGAAATACAAACATCTTCCCAGTTTGTCACACTGGGCACATAGAATAGTCTAGCTGGCTGTGAAGTAAGTCTTGCACTAGGAAAAAGTCATAGTATGAAAACTTCCTATTCATGTGGGATCAAATAAAATGAGAGATTGTACCAACATGCTTCTTAATAATAGATGCCCCAGGGGCATTAACTGTATATTGAGTTTATTATTGAAAGCTGCCACTTTTCCAACCTCCTTGTGAAAATTATAAAGAGAAAATAAGAAAATACATTATATCTGCCACTGTAATATGAAATACAACCAAAAACTTCAGTGCATATGTGGGCTTTTAGTCTATAAGCTCCTCTAAAGTATTTTACGCATATCAATCGGAGCAAGCCAGTCTGACTGCTTATTGTACCTGCTGTATGCAGTATGTCAGCATGTATTTTAACAATTTTTTAACGAATTTGTGGGTATAAACACTTCATATAATATTTGATCGACTTTGTCTGCTATCTTTACAATGTGTGCATATACTCTACAATTTTATGTTACAAAATTAGTTAATAAATCAATCTTCAAGGTAAAAGGAGTGCTTTAAAATATATTCAGAAATAAATTGGAATAACTGTAAAAGCAAATTAAACACCTAAAATCCTCCACTATGAAAATAAAATACAAATAAATGCTTTGGATAACTCTGGGGGATGATTCAATTAAAACAATCTTCCCTAGAGTAGCTTTTGTAAATGGTGAATTGATGCCATATTGAATCCTTACGTGATCTTACTCATTTGGTAAGCACTCCTGCATCTTATGAGAAGAGTTTGCAAACAACTATGGAGAGGATAGATCTGCCTACCTCAGCAAGTAGAATATTTCAGCAGTCCCAAATGGGGTTCTGTCAAGCTAGAGCACTGGGCACACAACATTTTTTTCTGTTGTTTACAGCCCAAATGTTTGAACAATTCATTGTTAATTAACTACAGCAGTACCATAGAAAGGGGAAAGTTAAGGTACTGTAGCCAGAATCCTATAACCTAAATTAGAATTTTGCAAGGCACAACAATTAGCTTCCTTATTGTAGTGACAACTCCTTCAAATCTTTAGTGGTCATGAATGCCTGAAATCTTGTGGTTTGTACCCTTGAGAGTGGTTGGGTATGGGGCTATATATCAAATTATCAACCCCTGAAAAGACCCAGACCTCCTATCACAAAAACCCTCCTTTTTATGCTTGCTTTATTGCAGTATCACTTTAGGAAGTGTCAGTTTTCTGTTGGCCATGTTCAATCATGCTTGTTTTATGATCTGACAAAATCACAACCCCAAGCTGCAAGTCTAAAAGTTCCAAAAAAGAAATCCTTTATTTTTAGTGACACGACATGCAGTTCGTACCCTTGAGAATGGTTAGTAATTAACTGAGTGCAAATAATCTGAAACTATGTCAATCTAGTTAAGTATAACACGTGCATTTTAATGCAAAATTGTCGCACAGCTAATTCAAACTGGTATCACTTATGCCCAGCCTTAATCTAGGCAGGACATTTCCATTTTGGCAAGTTAATGTCATTTTTTGGCACAAATATTATATCCATGGATAGAAGAACAGCAAAAAGTACTGTAGGAGTTTTAAATGCATCATTTCAGCAAATGTGCTTTGGTACCTGATTTTCTTTCCCGATCAGTGTTATATTGCAGTGTTATCAACCATACCAGTTTTATATAAATCACACCTATGAAAAAATGTTTAACTACAGAATTGCATTCTATTCTACTGGGTAGAAAACAGACTAGGTAAACAGACTAGGGCACACATGAATTTAAGTATTTCCTTTGTTTGTTTGTTTGTTTGTTTTTGTGCAGCATTTGTTAGGGATAGACAACAGACTGATCACTTTAAGTACAGGAGATGATTCACAGGGCACAGAAAGAACTTGCTAATTATGCATACTTTTAAAGGTATCATAATAGGGATGGATAGTCCTGAATGAACTGAAGATCCTGAAACTCACTCAAACTTCTTTGGAAGATTACAAAATAATAATATCCTCTTTCTGGCTTTTCTCAAACAAAGACAATTGTAGTTTAATAATCTGCCCCCTGAGTCAACTGTCAGAAGGCTTTGTTTTAGATCAGGGTGGCTAACCTGTGGTGCAGGTGCTACAAGTAGCATGGGCAACTGCTATGTAGCACACAACAGACTAGGGAGGGAATGGGCAGCACAGTGGCAGAGAGGGAAGGGAGCAGAAAGCAGAGCATCAGATCAAACAAGGAGCACAAGGCAAGAAGCAGAAAGCAGAGCAGCAGATTAGGCAGAGGATAGGGACTGGAGTAGCACTTGGGGAGAGTGCAGGGCTAATTCGTTGCACACCTACCACTGCTTTAGATGAACACCTCTTATTTCAGTTGCCTCAAACTTTCAGTTCTAGTTCCTTGCTTTTAAGTGCCTTAACCAGATTTTAACTTTTTGGGTTGAAATTATCATGATTTCTTCTTAGTCTCAGGTTGAACTTTATCTGAAAGTATCATAAAAAATGTTCAGCTGTTTACAACCCCTAGTGTATTGCTAGTTTAGGGGTTTCCCTAATTCTTAATCTTCAAGGATCATATGACAAGTGGGAATAGTTAACTCCTGCCATACTACATGGTCAGCTGCAGGGATCTAGATATAAGAACCACCTATACCAGTATTATGCTCAACAGGATCTCCACCACCCCCGAGGAATCCTTGACATCTGATTTGAGAAGTGGAAAATAAACAGAATGTAGCAAAGAATTTGACCCATTTATCATGTAAGATTCTTGACCTTTTTGAAATAACATAAAAAGTTTGAACACCACTAATATATATCCCAAAAAGTTCAAGCTTGACAGTGCAGTTATTTATCTAAATCCGTAATGAGGCACCTAAGTAGAAGGGCTGTGCGAAGCTTCTGTCCCTGATTTGATTCAGCAGAGATTTGGCCTGATTCGGTGGCTGAATCTCTGAATCTGAATCGAATCAGAAGACCCTTTAATCTCTCTGACTCAAATTGGAACCCTCCAAATCAATTCCGAGAGATTCAGAAAGATTTGACTATTCAGACATAGATACAGATTTAAATGCTTTTTCTACATACCTCAAGGTACCAGGGGCGGACAGAGCATCCCACAGGAGTGTGGGGGCTCCCTAGAGTGCTTGGCAGCAGACCCAGCAATGGACCAGAAACACTTCCAGGTCCACCCCTACTAAGTAGTGGCTTGATTTTTCAGAATGCTAAGAAAGTAAAGGTATTATTAAAATAAAGGAAAGTTTCAGTGTATCTTAAAATCAGTAGTGTTGGAATGATGTTTTAACTGATAGTCCAGGAATTAATTATATGAGTCAAAGAAATCTTAGGGCAATATCTTTTACTGGACTAGTTTGCCTAATTGGGATAATTACACAAGCTTTTGAATGCAACACCAAAGAACAATGTTTTTCATTTGAAAGCTTGTGTAACTCTATCCCAACTATATTAATTAGTCCAGTAAAAATATCACCCTAAGAAATCCTTGCCTCTTTTAAAATCAGGCCATATATTAAGGTACCTAAATATGGACTTAATACATTTGTTAACTTCTGTACAGAGTAGGCCTTGATTTACAAATAAATATTTTCAAATAAACTCTTTTGGCAGTATATTTTGCTGCTGAGTTGTGGGAGAGCTATATGGGGTAATGTGCTATTAAGAGTAATGGGAACTGTTCCTGTCCCTCCTACACATCTCAGTAGAACAGATTGCTTAGTAAATATGCTGCACTATCAGGAGCACTTCCAAAAACCAAAGGTAGAAAATATTGGACTTTCACCCCAAGAGACCTTTTTTATCTTAAGTTAAAAATTTAATGAATGTTTGCAAATAACTAGTGCACAGTACAGTTGATAGTTTCCATTCAAGACAACCTAAAAATGATGTTACAAAGCAGGATTGAACTACATTGGAAAAAAAAACCTATATTGCATAGCTACTCCAACATTTGTCTTCATCACATTTGGCTGTCAGGTCTATGGCTCTCCATCTCTTTTTTAGTAGCCTGGTAGGGGGAAAAGATATTAATTTGGACACTGAACCAAATAACTTTTGAATAGTTCAACTAAATTACTGTTGTTCCCAAAGTCATGTAGTCTGTTTTTATAATAAACCAGTTCTGTATATCTATTATTCAAAAGAATAAGGAGCAAATTAAACCTATCCCCAACTATACTAACTCCACACAACTAATAAAAAAATAAAAATACAAGACTCAAAACCAAGCCACAATTTAAACTGAATCAACAGAACAATAAGTCAAATTTTTAAATCACTAAACCTGTACAGCAGATAATCAAATCTAATCATAAGGTTGTCTCAAGAAGTTCTTGATTATCCTTGTGGTAAAATGTTTACAGAGGAGCAGATTTCATTTTCATCTGAGACCAGATACAGGATTCTGGCCAGCCCAATAAATCAACATAGCGAGGGAATTCATCTCAGCATGGCTTTTAATATCACTATAAACTTTCTTACCTAGCATGTTACACACTTATGATCACTCAGTCATGCAAAACATCAGTGAGAAAATTGGTAATTTCAGAAACTTTTCTCTGACTTTTAGGGATAGAATATGATTCTTGTGTAGAATGTTTTATAGTGATTTAAACACTAGTAGTTCAGCGCCTTTAACAGCAAATAAGACAGTCTTTCTCTAGTTGTGTCCATGAGAACTCTTTGGTATTGAGAGAATTACTTTGATGAGTCTACATTAGTAATTTGGGTGAAATTCCCCAACATTGCAGAAGAATGGTACAAATTCACATGTGACAATGGTTCTGACAGCTTCAGGATAGACAAAAACAAACTGTTTTTATTTCAGTGTCCTCTGCAACTGCACTAATCAGAGTAAGGCGATAGTGGCCACGTCTACATGAGACACTACTGCACAATGGTTACTGCTCATTTATTTAGTACTTGAATAAACAAGTTACTATACCAGTGAATGCCTTTTTTGGGATGCTACTCAGTAGTGTTGCATCACTGTTTTTTCCACATAGTGCTACTGTGCAGTAGCATCAGGCTACTGCACAGTCATTGTCTCATATAGATACACCCACTGTGGTGGAAACACCTGTGCCATATCTATACTAATGCTCTGTTATTATGTACACTGACCATGATAGTTCAATACTGGCAATTACTACAAAATTACTGCAAAATACTAGTTGGGATGAGGCTGACTAGTCAGAAGAGTCAGTTTACATCAGTCCCCATGTTTTTACAAGCATCCACATCCAACAGCTGGACCATCAAATCATCATCACTTTTTTAACAACGCTGTCTTCTATAGGTTCAGATGTGCATGGCTTTAAGAGACAGAATAAAGGAGAGTTCTCTATCCTGGGATACTTACTTAAAGTCTTAGGAATGGATTCTCCCAGATAGGGGTAACTTATGTAACATACACAATAGAGATACTCACTCCATCACTGTCAGAGGTCAGGGAAGGATAAAGATCAGTCTAGCCCAAGTTCCATGGTACTCCAGGTAAAGTATAATCTGCATCACGTTTAAGGCTAGTACAGCCTCTTGCTACCTATGGAGTGGGCTGGGCTTAACATTATGACATCTTACCCCCACTTTCCATTATTTTCCTGTTTTGGGCAGTGTTCACACCTGACATAAAGATTAAAAGGAATCTCTACATGCCCTGGCGCACAGAGAATACAGTATTAGGTGTACAGATAACTACACGTGATCACAAGATATACCCATGGATTTCAAATAGGAATCCATGGGATCAAAAGCGGTCACCTGTTCTGTATGGTCTTTCTGAGTTGTTTGCAACAGAAGAATTGCTCTATCATTTTTTCAGAATCAAAAATGAGTGAAAGCTAAGAGCTGGCATTTCCCAAAGGGTGCCTTGAGTCAAACAAGCGATACCTTGAGTCTAAAAAGGTAGAGAACCACTGGTTTAGAAATTAAAGCAGTGAAAGGGAAGATGTGAATTATTATAGGTCTCTTCAAGGTTTCCTGACTTCTTCCACCTTCTTCCTCTTCCAGTCTATCTTTCAATCTCTCAATCAAATCTAGATAATATTTTACTCAATGCAAGGTGAAGACTCTGTTTTAGTAGGTAATTCTTTAGTCAGTTGAAATGTTCAACTTAGATATCACCTGAGATTCATTAGTGTAGATTACTTGTATAATAATAATCTGCTGTGTGGGGTTCATAATTAACTGGTTTGAGATTTCACATGGCACCTATTGAAATTATCTAAGGTGGTAAAGCTAAAAATAATGGAAGATGTTCATTCCCTTTTCATTTAAATTGCAGTTTGTTCTGATATTTTTTACCTCAGGTTAAAACAGCTGAACATTTCTCCTTTATTTAAAACTCTCTTTTTTCCTTTTAGTTTTTTACCATAAAATCTAAAATCAAACAACTGTAGAGTTAATAGAATACAGTGTAATTAAGTTATTCAACAGAAGCCAGCTATGGAGCAAACAGTAATAAATTAAGAAGCAAAAATAAGGCTTTCATAGTAACTGTTTATAATTCAAACTATCCAGTGGTCACATTTATACACAGGGGCTCTAAAGAAATCATTTGCAAGAACTGTTTTTATTACATTTTAGGAACTTATTCCTCAATTTTGATAGAACAAAAATTTAATTCCTTATTCCTTTTTGAACAGATGAAACTGTGTAAAACCTTTGATATCCATGGTTCATCTATGGCTACACCTTAGGGTAAACACTCCACCTGTTCCCCTTCCTTGCTTGCCTGCATGGGGCCTTGCTCTCCTCCGCCAACCTCAGCAACTCAGATTCCCATTAACTGTTCCCTACCTGGCCTGAGAGCCAGCAGCAGTGGCTGGGCAAGAAAATTAACCTTTCCCTACCTGCTCCCCGAAGGAAGGAGGGAACCCCAAAGGGCAGGTGGGGGGGGGGGCAGGGAGGGAGCAGGACCAGGGTAGCTCCAGGGGGCAGGGAACAAACTAGTTCCCAGAATGGGAAAGGGGGGAGTCTTACCTTTCAGTCCTCCTGGCCCCTGCTGGCCTGAAGTGTGACTTCTCCAAGCTCAAATCAGCACTAACACTGATCAACATTTGTGCAGCTCACAGTATAAGGTGTAACAAGGCCCTTACACATTAATTTTAGAGAGCTTCTGGAGCTCTTAATTCCTGGATTGTCCACACATTAACACCTGAAACAAGTTGTATGCACACTTTAGGCTACTTTAAGTTACACCTCTCCAGGGCAAGTTTATCTGTGATCCTTGTTACCCTGCTAATGCTCCATTATTGTGTGGCCACTCCCCACAGATGAGCCACCCAAGTTGCAATCCTTTAGCATCTCAAGATGCAGTGTCCCCTCCCCTCCTGTTCTGTGTAGGCAAACTTTCTACCCCCTGAACTCTACTGCCCATCTCTCACACACCTAAAGCAGGAAGAGAAGCTTTTCTGGGGTCAGCAGCCCTGAAGTGGCAACTCACAGTGGTAGCTCCTATTCAGGTTCCTACTCACCAGTCATCTAGTGGCAAGTCACAGCTGTGCAGGTCGAGAACAGTCAGAGGTTTTTAGGCTTAAGGTGTAACTGCTCCAAACTCAAACTAGCACTAACCTGGATTAATATTTCATCATCTCAAAGTGCAATGTATAACAAGTAGGCCTGTCTGAGCTATTCAATCTGACTTCGGATCGGGCCACTTTGGATGTCAGGGTTCTGATCCAGAGCTCTGGACTGGGTTCCCACTTCAATCCAGCTGAAGCAGCTCCAAAGCTTTGGAGCCGCCTCGGAGATCCAGCCATAAGGTATAATGGGGAATCAATGAAATATCTATAACTGTGTTATTTGTTGTCTGATTTGCGTGGTAGCCTCTGCTGAGAGCATGAAGCCTGCCAAGCTTCAAGAAGATCAGTGCAGGAGTTTGGGGGGAACTGTACCCCAAATTCTTGAAAGCAAAACTCATGTCACATCTAAGTATTACACCACGGGGGATGTAAAAACTGCAGGGGTGGTGGCCCCTGCTGATGCCACAAAACCTGCCAAGTTTCAAGGTGATAGGTGCAGGGGTTTGAGGGAAACTGCAACCCAAATTTTTTAAAGCAAAACTCATGTCACATGTGCGTACTAAGCTACAGTGGGGTCAAAACTGCAGGGATGGTCACCCCTAGTCAGGCCACAAAGCCTGCCAAATTTCAAGGTGATATGTGCAAGGGTTTGGGGGGGAATTGCACCTCAAGCTGTGAACAAGCAAAACTCGTGACATGGGTGGTACTGTGTGTGTTACGGCGCAGCAGGGTGAAAGCTGCAGGGATGGTAGCCCCTGCTACAGCCACAAAGCCTGCCAGCTGTCAAGGAGACAGGCACAGGGCTTCTGGGTTCTGGGGCCCTGCACCTCTAGCTGCTGACAGGCAAAACTCGTATTATGGGTGCCTGTGGAACTGTGTCTGTCTTGGGGCACGAAGGTGTGGGGGAGCGCTGTCCTATTGACAACTGTAGTAGCTGATTTAAACCAATAGATAACAGGTTTTCTGAGCAGCACACTCAGAACTGCAAAGCTTATTTGCATGCATGAGGAAATGAAAAATTAGAGATGTCACTATTTATTGGTCCATGTACTTCTATATGCAAAATAGATACACTTTTTACACACAAAAAATGTAAACCCACTTGTCTGAATATCTAGTCTCAGTCTCTAGGCCGTATGTTCTCTTGTACTCAGTATCATTTTTTTTAAATGAGCTGCATTCCTGGAATCTATAGAGAACAAAAACTATAGCAAGCATATTTTTTTTTCTGCGTGGCTCTGTAACAGATTATATTACACTAGAGAGAATTTGTAGGGCTCCAAGTAGCATGTGGGTGTGAATGAATGGAATGTTGAGACAGAAACTGATTTACTGACTTCTTTTCTGGTGTAATGAAAAGGCTGTAAAGGTGCAAATGTTAATGCAATTTTTAAAAGCAGTGAGAACTTCTAGCACCACTTCACAAGCTGATTCCCACAAAGCTTAGTTACTCCCTGAATAATAATAGGCTTCTGAAACACTTTTATTTATTGTGTGCTACTCTGGTTTTAGTAGAGTGCAATTAGAGTGCAACTATTTTATATAAAATGCACATCTTTAGCTGATACACAGAGTTAAATCCTCACCCTCTGCTCTGGCAACAATTTCTGTGGCACACAAGGGCCAGAATTTACCAGTGTGGAGGAATCTCTTTCTCTCTGCACCTACCACTAACTTTGCATGGCTAAGAATTGAACACACAGGATCAGATCCATTTCCACTTCTTAGCCAGCTAAATGTCTGAATGCAATCCTGTTCCTATCTTCTGGGTTCCTGAAAAACATGATGTCATAAAAATTAAGACATTCTTCCTCTTCATCGCTTCTTGTGCCTTAGCTTTGAGGCTAAGATGAGGGCAAGTTACACAAGCAGATATATTAGTGGGTTTTTTTAGGGACACAGGCACTGCAGAATGAGATTGCTCAAAGACATCCAGTCCCTTTTGCCACATAATTGGCAGCTGGGGCTACTTACACAAATTTCAGAATCTGTTCCCTGCCTTTTCCCCAGGAAGGGGCATAACTTACTGAGGAAGGAGAGCCCTCCCTTTTGGCTGTCCAGTGGCCTAGCTTTAACAGGATGGTACAGTAGTTCTGTCTGGTGATGAGAACACTGCCCTGTGCTGTGTGAGGTCTGTATGCAAATCCACTCAAGCAGAGCTGGGCAAAAGTAACTACCATCATCATGCTAGGTTTAGTCCAGTGCATTTAACAGCTGTGAGTGGTTTCTGGCCTATGGCTTCAGAGTTTTTTTCTGCATTGCTGTGAGTGCTTGGTGAGGCTGAATTGCACGGGAGTGTGGAATTATAAATCTTCACGGCAGAATTTAAGATACAAAGTAGAACAAACATAGGTAGGGCTGTGCAAGGAATGTAGATGAATAAAGCACACTTCAGGCTGTTACATGAAGTGAAGTAGAAAGTTTTTTGGTTGAAAGCGATACACACACGCACACAAAAGTATCTTCACAATGTCTATTTATCAGTAAATTATATTTGAACCATCAGGTTGCTAAATGTTATTATATTCAAGTGTATTTGTTATGAGGGAGAACGGAATTCCTCACTCATCAATGTATTACAGTCACATAGCTATCTAGCTAGGAAAAGGCTGTCTAGTTAGGAAAGTCTGCATCTGTTGTGATGCAAGCAGAAGCAAAAAGCAGAGATCAGGTGGTTACAGCAGTGGTAAGTACTTTATTGATGATG
This sequence comes from Crocodylus porosus, assembly GCF_001723895.1. NCBI lineage: Eukaryota > Metazoa > Chordata > Crocodylia > Crocodylidae > Crocodylus > Crocodylus porosus. The sequence continues at coordinate 18,198,424 of NW_017728911.1, read as the reverse complement.
ATTCAGTTGAGATATAAAAGAGCCATCACTACCTCTGAATATAGAAAGGCCAACATTTTTAACTTTTAAGTACCTCTGAGCAAACAGAAAAGCTAGCAGTCTCCAAGAGTTCTGTTTCAATGAATTTCTGTCACATTTTCCTGTCAGCTGGGTAGAAAGGATTGCCCTTCAGAGCTGGTAGGTGGCATGATGCAACAAATGCATGAGAGCCCTTTGATCTCTGGAGATGCATGGAAACCTTGAGTAAGAATGTGTGGAAAGGTGTGCTTGCCTGAAATAGATTGTCAGTGTAGGAAAAACAGGCTACTTGTTATAGGGTACCACGTTTCTGTTATCCACTGTGTCATTACCAACCTGAGCTGTTCTGCCTGGTCTTCTTCTAAACAATAGGTATCCATCAACATTTCCAAATGTCTCCTCTCTAAACTCCTTTGGATATTTCTTCAGACATTGATGATTTTCCCTGCATGGTGCATTTGGATGCAATCCTCCACACGGTCCATGAATCATACATCTTGTCACAATGATCTATGCTCAACAGGCAACATCTTGGAAGTTCAAAGAGTTAGAGAATTGGCAGACCACATTCATCAATCCACAGCTATGTTCCTCAGTCTTGTCTTCAGTGAATCTAGTGTTGTCTACGCTTTCAGCCTGTCTTCTGTTGCCTCTGCAAACCCTTTGCCTTTCCATTGCATCTCTTCTACAAAGTCCTCTTTGCTCATTTGTTTTGTTGTCTTAGTTTTGCCATTCTTTCTGCATTCAGTTGCCATTCTCTGCTTCACCTTGTTAGAGGTGTTGTGGGTTAAAGTTAAAGTAAGGTGTTAATGGACACTTTTTGCTCAAATACTGAGAGTACACCATAACTAATTGAAATCAATCACTAAAAGTCCAGAAAATTGAGAGCAAATGTGGTTTTTTGAGTACAATAGACAGAATGACAAAGACACAAATTAAACAAATTATTATAGAGGATTGGATCCCACACTGCCTTGGCCCTGCCTTGCACATTGGGGTCAGGCCCCCACACCATCCTGCACACCCAGTTCTGCCCAGCACTGCCTTGTGCTCCTGATCTAGCACACAGCACCACGTTAGGTGGTTTGTCAGGGCTCCTCACAGGCCCAGAAATCTGGCCACAGGGGAGTGGCAGCCAGCCACTATTGCACCCCTGTCACCAAATTTTCAGACCATGGGCCAGATCTGGCCTGCCAGCTGGGGTTGGTTGAGCACCTCTGCTATATATGATGCCAAATTTGTATGAATTTCAAGATATAAGGCAGCCTTAAGCTATTTTTAACAGAGACTAATGTCCTCCCACAAACTTTTCTGTTATTTTTTTACATAGAGAAATGGATCTGGATCTTGAATTTTGATATAGTCTAGGGCCAGATTTACAAAAGTATTTAAGTACCTAAGATGTGGACAGAATTCAACGTGAGCTGCATGCCCGTCCTGCTTTAGGTATCCTTCTATCATAGTAGGTATCTATCTGAGTCCTTAAATACCTAAATATCTTTATAAATCCAGCCCCTTTTACTAACAGCCCCATCTATACACTAGGCTAAATAAAAATGCTTGGTCTAAACATGCTCAAACTTTGGGAAGATTTGTATCTTATTGCAGCAACAGAAACTGGCAAGTACGAAACTGCTGAACATCTGTTGGTGTAGTTTTACAAGGAAACTAGCCTGTTACTGAAACAGTACCCCCATCCCTAAAGAATGTGCAAAATTGCATCTGCCTCACTGAATCTAAATACTGTTTCCTTTGTTTCCTATGCTGATAGCTACTTTATTGTACATTTGGAGGTGGGCTCCTGGGGATTTCTGTTGTTCCATTTCCATAGTTCATTGGGCAATGCTACCTTTGTAAAACTGAGTTACATTTGAAAAGATTTTCTTGGTGCAGAGTTGTGTCAGTGCAGATTCTCTCGGGAGGTCTAGGACAGAAGGAAAAAGAATAAGTGGGTTCTTTTTACAATAAGCTTTTTCTATTAAGATGGAAAAGGAAAAAAAACCCACCAGGGCTGTGCAAAATTTCACCACCAGTTTTGTTTCAACGTTGTTTTGACTCATTTCAAGATCAAAAAAGCGAAAGTGAAATGAAACAGATATCGTCAAAACAGCCTTGAAACAAAATGAAGCAAGTCAAACCATTTTGAAATTTTCAAAACATTTTGACTTTTGAAGCTGAAGCTGGGCTTCCCTTCAATTGCCTTCAGGGAAAGAGAAACTAAAGTAAGGACAGGGAGGGGGAAGAGGGTGGTAGGACTCTTTCATTATTGACTGTGTAGCTGGCCAGTGACTGGCATCCTTCCCTGGGGTCCCTTCCATACCCAGGGCTCTGGGGCAGGGATGGAAAAACTTCATAGATTTATAGATTCATAGATGTAGAGTCAGAGGGGACCTTGTAGATCTAGTCCGACCCCCTGCTGTGGGCAGGAGAGAAAACTGGGCTCAAATGACCCCATCCAGGTAAACGTCGAGCCTCCTCTTAAAGACCCCCAGGGTAGGAGCCATCACCACTTCCCTTGGAAGTTGTTTCCAGATCCTAGCCACCTTGGCTGTGAAGTAGTGCCTTCTAATGTCTAGTCTAAACCTACTCTCTAGCAACTTACAGGCGTTATTCCTTGTTACTCATGTTCATTTTGGAGTCAATAATGACTCCAAGATCTCTTTCTGCCACCGTGCTTTCGAGAAGGGAGTTCCCCAGCCTATAGGTATGCTGCTGGTTCCTACTGCCCAAGTGCAGCACCCTGCACTTGTCAGTATCGAATCCTATCCTATTTTCATTTGCCTACCCCTGTAACCTGTCCAGGTCCTGCTGTAATCTGCCCTTCCCTTCTAGCGTGCCCACCTCACCAAATCTTGGTGTCATCTGCGAATTTAAACAGGCTACTCTTCACCCCATCATCCAAGTCGCTAATAAATTGAACAATGAGGGCCCAAGGACCGAGCCCTGGGGGACCCCACTGCCCACTTCCCTTCAGGTCAAAAATGACCCATCCACCAGCACTCTCTGAGTGCAACCCCCTCAGCGAATTTGCAATCCATCTGACTGTGTAGGCATCAATGCTGCATTCACCTAGCTTTTTAATGAGAATGGGGTGGGAGACCATGTCAAAGGCCTTCCTGAAGTACAGAAAGACTACATCCACTGCGATACCTGCATCCAGTGATTTTGTGACCTGATCGTAGAAGGCAATCAGGTTGGTCTGACAGGACCTGCCCCTAATGAAGCCATTCTGGTTGCCCTTGAGCATCATCCCCGCTGCTGGCCCATCACAGATATGCTCCTTGATAATCTTCTCAAAGAGCTTCCCCTAGATTGAAGTAAGACTAACGGGTCTATAGTTGCCCGGGTCCTCCCTCTCTCCTTTTTTAAAGATGGGGACCACATTGGCCCTCTTCCAGTCATCCAGCAGCTGGCTAGAGCACCACAAGTGCTTGTAAAGCCATGCCAGGGGCTCCACAATAACCCCAGCCAATTTCCTCAACACCCTGGGGGAGACAGCATCTGCACCTGCTGCTTTTAACATATCCAGCCCCTCCAGAAGTTCTCTAACCTGTTCCTCCCTGACCCAAGGCTTGGCGGAAGCACTGTTTAAACTACCCTGCTTAGTTTCTGCCTTGGTATCAGTTAGTGAGCTGTCTGTGTTCTAGCAGCTCAGCATCAATCAACTATGGCTAGCAGCAGCACTGATCTTCTGATGGATTCCGTACTTGCTAGCAAGAGGGATTCCAGATTTAGAATACCTTTTTCTTCAAGGCTCTTTTATTTTATTATATTCATTGATTCAATCTTGATTGAAGAATTAATTCACTGTTTTCACCCCCCTCTTCCCCAAGACAGAGACAGTCAGTTGCACAAGCACCCATGTCGTGAGTTTTGCCTGTCAGCAGCTAGAGGTGCAGGGCCCCAGAATCCAGAAGCCCTGCACCTATCTCTTTGACAGCTGGCAGACTTCATGGCCTCAGCAGGGGCTAGCAAGCCTTCAGTTTTCACCCTGCTGCGCCTTAACACACGCAGTGTCACCCATGTCACGAGTTTTGCTTGTCCATAGTTTGAGGTACAGTTTCCCCCAAACCCCTGCACTTATCTCCTTGAAACTTGCAAGGCTTTGTGGCCTCAGCAGGGGCTAGCACGCCTGTAGTTTTGACCCCACTGAGGCTTAACAGATACATGTGACATGATCTTGCTTTCAAGTCTTTGGGGTATAGTTTCCCTGAAGTCCCTGCACATATCTCCTTGAAACACAGCAGGCTTCATGCCCTCAGAAGGGGCTACCATTCCTGCAAGTTTCATCCAAATCAGGCCAGAAACGACAAAGTTCTAGGCTGTTTCAAGCTTCCCCATTATAGCCTATGGGCGAAACGTCGAAACAGCATTGAAACGGTAAAATTGTTTCGACAAAATGTAACAGAACAGCTGTTTTGAATCTAAGCAAAATTAAAAATGGAATGCTGTTCCATTGAAATGTCAAAATGCAAGCTGAAATGAAATACAGAGCCATTTTGTTCTGCTGTCTCCTCAGATTTCACAAGTTTGGTCCTGTGCAGAACTTAATAACTTCCAACAAAAGCTCAAGTGACTGAATAGCAAATGCTAACACAGTGGAATAACTTTTGTAATAATAAATATTGCCATGCTGAAATGTATAATAGACCACAAATAAGCATATGAAAAAATGAATAGCTTTAGACTAAATTCTGCTTACAAACTACAGTTCATATTAAAATCAGTGAAAGTTTATAACTACAAGTTCTTAATTTAGCTCTTTATGCCACAAAATACACCTTTAAGTAATGCAGTGTACATAATGTCACCTAGTGGAGCTAATGTTAATTTTTTTTCTATTACACGATTAGTTTTCAGACAATTTTAATTAAGCATTTTTTTCCTTTTCTTAAAATATTCATACAACTGAAAAGATCATTTACATTCAGGAGATCTAATTTTGTACAAAATTATTACACTGCAGTTTGAAGAGGTAATTCAATGTTTTATTTTGTAAATTTAATGAGATATTTTAATCCTAGTTGTTCAGATTAAATATGCATTAGATCTTGCTGTTAAATAAATTTTAAAGAATTACTTATACTTTCCTGAACTATGTGAAACTGACACGGATGTTTTAATCAATTTTATGTATTATGTTTGGGTTAGTGTAAGAGAAGAAACCATAGATATATAATTAAGCACCTGTATTTGAATTTGGCTTTTCACAAGACCAGAAAATTTGCTAGACTGTTCTGTTTACCTTAACAGTGTTTGCTTGGCAATTGCATGGTGGGATATTTATGTCAAGTAAAAAAAACTGCTTCTTTTATTTTCTTTGGTTATTTTTAAAAGACATTTTAAAGTTTCCTTCTTTCTTCCAGTAGTAAAGAAGTGGAGCATAGGTTGGGAAAGGTCATGACAAGTAGCTGATTTGTAACTGCATCTGGAAACAGGCTATATAATGCAGCACAGATGACAACCTAGGATAGCAAAATATGAGAAAAATGTGGGTTGTTGTTTTGCCTATGGGGGCAGAATCCCTGGTTATTGCTTTAGAATTTCATTTTTGGAAGCAGCCAAAGAGACAGTGGGAGAGGATTCACTCTGTGTGACCTGACTTCACATTAATGTCCTACCAAACAGTTGCTCTGGATGTTATTAAATTAGAGTTTTTGTTATGTTTTTAAAGGGAATTAATATATACCTTGCTCACACATAGTTTTTACTAATAGCAACTTGTTAGTATTGTGCATGAGAGCTATAAATGAAATCTTAATATTGATTATAAGCTCTTATCTATTTCTTTCTATGGAAACACTGATATTAACAGAGCTGCCATAAGCTAACTCTTCAGTCTGTGACTTTGTTTGATGTCTCAGTCTTCCATAGCTACATAGTGAAACACTTAACTGGTTGAACATGCAAGATGTACTTCTTGGTTATTTCATCTACAGTAAAAAGTTGCATATGCCTCACACATCCTTTTCACTCTCATTCTCTAGTTGTTTAGATCAGGGTGCTCATCCTTCAGCCCATGGGCCAAATGCAGCAGGGCCACTTAAAAAAACTCCCCTCCCCTCCTACTCAGTGCCCAGACCTGAAGCACCAGGTGCTTGGTGCCACACCTACTTCCCCCCATGAGTCTGGGCCACCCCCACCTTTCCTCCATGGTACTGGATTGGGGGGGGCCATGCCCCCTTTTCACCCCACAGGCCAGAACACACCCCCTTCCCTCAGTGGAGCCAGTCCATGCCCCCTTTCCTCTGTGGGGCTGGATTAAGGCTCCTTCCCCTCCATGAGGCCAGGTCGCATTCCTCCCCTGCCTGCCCCCTTGCAAGGCTAGGTGAAGACCCCCTGTTCCCTCCTCCCTATGCAGCACCAGGCTGCAACCACCCCACCCCCTCCATGTGGCTGAATCTTGGCCCTCATGCCAGACCCAGGCACTGGACTGAAATTACCATCCAGCCTGCCGTCAGACCAGGCAATGCACATCCAACTGATTTAGGTGACCCATACATTAGGTTTATAACAGTTGATTGTCATCAAGGTTTCCACCCCCTCCCCCATGTATGTCTAAATTTAGAGCTGTACAATGTTGTGACAGTTTCTGTTGTTGGAGGACTGAGCTTTTGTGTTCCTGTACCTGGATACAAAGGAAGATAGTGGTTAGGGAAGTAGAAAATGATAACTGGAAAAGTCTGATTGTTTGCTACTGTTGTAAGTCATTCCTAAGCCTGCTTGATTCTTGTTGTATTTTTTTTAAATTAATTTGACTTGCTGTAAATAACTTGAGTGTACCAGAACTGGACACAGTGCTGAGAATCAGTACCCCACCCCATTTGTCCACTGTAATCGATGATATTCACAACTGTAATACTGACCAAAGTCATGACCTGTGTCTTAAGGAAACATTCTTAACATTTTTTGAGTAGAAAGCCATTACATCATGGGCAGGCAATTATTTTGGGTGGAGGGCTGCTTACTGAGTATTAGCAAGCCATTGAGGGCCTCATGACAGGCAGCCCGAGGCAGATAAATATTAATTTTCTAAATATTTTAGGGGTCTCACAGGCTGAATAGAATGGCCTGGTTGGCTACATCCAGCCCGCGGGCCACATTTTGCCCACCCCTGCATTCCATGGTAGTGGAGCTAATTTTAAATCTCATTTTAAAAAATACTGCTATATTAAAATGGCTTTTCTACTCAGGCTTCAGGAAAAAATGAATATCTTGAGAGTTGTGATGCCTTCTTCCTTCTACTGTGGCATGTTATTGTTCTTTAACTAGACAATAAAAGTGTTGCCTGTTTACAGTTGCAGTGCCCATACCTTCAGGTGTTCTAACTGTACCAGTTACTATTTTAATTTGCATTACATCACAGCTTTAGCTTTATTTATTTTCTAACTTGATTCCTCTACCCATGCAGTTTGCATCAAGCCAAGAGAAATCTGAATGAAGTTTGAAAGTGATTAACCTATTAAAACATTCTTCTGTATTGAATTTTCAAACCTTTTTTTCTCAGGGAGGCAGTATGGTCTTCACATTATTCTATGATAAAATTAGTTTTACTTTACACATAGCCAAAGATCATTTTAGTAATGAGGACCTCAAAAGATTTTGTGCTTGAACTTTTCTCTAGTGATGCAGAGAACCTGTGGTTGAAATTGTGGGTGCAATCTCAAACTATTTGCCTGTAATGTAATCACTTTATTATAATGCATACATTATGGTGCACATATATATGTGTGTGCATATATTAATTACTGCATATAACGATAAAATAAAGGAATGTGCAGGGATATTATTTACTATCAGAACTTCATTAAATGTTTTTTATTTTCTCTCCTATTGTAGAACACGAAAAGCAGCGGTTATGCAAAAGCACAGATTACATGAATTTACACTTCAAAGTGAAATGGTTTTATAATGAATATGTTAAAGAACTCTCTGACCTCAAGGATGCAGCACCTGAATACTCTCTGTGAGTACTGTGTTGGAAGAGGGGGTTGTTTTCTCAGTTTCTGTTAAGGTTTATTTTCTTTAAATATTTATCCATAATGCCATTAAAGGCAAAATGAATTTAAGCTGTTAACTACTAATAACATCTTAAGTATGCTCTTCAAACCTTTTCTATTTATTCTACCAACTGAATATTACACATATGTAAAATATAATTAACCACTCTGCATGTATTTGTTCAACAAGTTTATGTACCAAGATTAAACAAATAAAATCTTAAAGCCAAAGGATTCCAGGAGGAGATTTAAAAATGTAAATACAGCAACACTGTTCTGTGATTGCAGTCATTCCACACCAGAACCTGGATTAAGATACAGCATTATTGGGGCTAGTTTATTGAAGCAGTTGTTATTCCATGGGCTAATTTTCTTCTCAAACTTTCTTTTTCTCCTTTCTTACTGTAAGTAGCATATGGTCTCTAGAAATGCACAGATTGGGCAATCACCTTAATGTTGGTAAGATTAATTCTCTACAAGGTTGAAATCAATTAATGCTGTAGCAAAATTCAGTTCTGTGATATAAAAGTATTCACAGAAAAAAACAAATGCCATTTATTTATTTAAAATGACCAAAGTGAAAAAAATGAAAACAGAACAAATTTGTAATAATGGCCTCAAATATCAAGTGTACGTTTTTTCAAATGTATGTTTTTAAATATGAAAAAAATTGTTAGTTTTAGCTATTTTGGATTCTGATCTACTTTCTAATAATATATATAATTTTAATAATGAAATACTACTACAGATAATAAAAGAGCAACATATTTTAACAGAATGAATATAATAAGTAACATAAATATGATCTCTGGAAAATTCATTTTAGGTGGTTTGAACCCTTTGTCATTCAATGGTTGGATGAAAATGAAGATGTCTCAATGGAATTTCTTCATGGTGCACTAGAAAGAGACAAAAAAGATGGAGTGAGTCCTTTTCATTAAAAAATAAAAATCTATTAAGGCAACATCAGAACATTACAAAATGCCATACAACACTGTTAGTCCTTATGCAATGGCTTATAGCACCTGATAGGCTGGACAGCCATTTCTTCTCAGTACTGGTACCTGCATGCTAATTGTATTTGAACTCCTTAATGATTTTCTGCCTACTTGAATTCCCCTTGTGGTTTCATTTGAAAATATTTTTGTTTCTTGCCCAGCAGTGTTTTTTCCTGCTTGTTTGCACTGTCCATCAGCTACTGTGTTTAAACCGTCAGGTGGTTTGTATAAAATAAAAATACTATTATAGCAATGCAACTTATATAGAGAGCAAGTTAAAACTTGAATTTTAACAGTTGTTAAAATTCAAGTAGCTAAAGATACAGATTCCATCCACTAAGATCCTGCTGCCACTAGGTCTAAGGGTTTGGGTGAAGTCCTGGCCCCACAGAAACTAATGAAGTGTTATAACTGATTTCAATGCAGATGTTTTCATCCCACATATTTTGTGCAGAGGCTGAGGTATTTATAATACAGTTTCAGAAAAGGAAACTATTTATTTTGCAGTGCAGACTTCCTCGCTACTTTTGTTTTCTCCCCCACTTTGAGTCCCAGTGAATCCAGTTCAACTTCCCATAGATTAAGTAGCAAATCCAATACAAAACCATGATTTTAGATTGTAAAGCATTCTGCTACTCCCATAAAAGTACAAGAGAAGACATAAAATCATATTAGGAGTTTATTAAGTTTAAATTTACAAGCCATTTTTTAATTTCCTTTTTCTCAGTCTAGGATGGATTTAAAGTACAAGGAATTCAATTACTGTTTTATTGTTCAGACATAGATAGCTTCTCAAGTGTTAACCCATTTAAATTATTTTTCTTCCTTCTCCAGTTCCAGCAAACATCAGATCATGCCCTTTTCTCTTGCTCTGTGGTAGATGTCTTCACACAGCTCAATCAAAGCTTCGAGATTATCAGGAAACTGGAGTGCCCTAATCCTGAAGCACTATCTCATTTAATGAGAAGATTTGCAAAGGTAGATTAAATCAATGTGCCTCAACCAAGTTTGAGAGGAAGCAATATTCTGTTCTTGCTGTGTTTACACATGAATAATTCTAATGTTATTTAAAAGAAAACTCCTCTATTTTAAACTGGAAAAACTTCCTATTTTAAACAGGATTCTTATAACTTAGTCTTTTTTGAGCAGTGTTGTTGGCTTGTTCTTCTTTGAGTAATTGCAGGTGGTTGGAGGAACATTTATCTCTACTAACTTCATATTTTACAATATTAAATATTCATGTTTAGAGTTTCTCAAATTCTTCATTTCTTTTGGGGCTCCTCTTACTGAATTTCTACATAGTTTTCAGAGCAATTCTTAACTTTAACACAGTGATCTTTTAGGTCAGTGAGAGTGCAGGAAGAATTTTGTGGCTTAGGTTGGGTTTGGCACCAGAGCAGTATTGGACTGCTGCTAGGTTGTGTTGAACCTCATGTGAGTTTTATTAGCTGTCCTGTCAGGGCACTCTCCCTCTTATTGTATGATGGCAATTAAACTACCATATTTTCTCACATACAACACATACCTTTCCCCCAAAAGTCAGAGTGTATGTTTTTTATCATACAATATGTGTTCTTTGCTGGAAAAGGTAAATGCCAGGAGACACTGTACAAGCCATGCAGCTGCCAAGATAGCAGAGTCCCATGTTAACACTCTCACAGCCATAGCTATTGGCTGAGCACTGTAGCTTGCACTAAAAGCAGCCAGTGAGCTGTTTTGTAGCATCTTGATGAAGTTTATGATGTGGAAACACCAGTTCATTTACATGAATTACTTAAAGATTTCAGTCTTGTTCTTGCAAGGGTCTTGGGCCTAACCTTGCGTGACATTCAGTAAATCCTCCTGGAAACAAAGAGTGTCCAGGAAGTTTGGCATCCCGGGAGATAGTTTGAATAAGGCTGCTGGCAAAAGTGACTTCCTGGTGCCAAACTTCCTGGACACATGCTGTGTTCCCAGAAAGACTTACTCTGTGTCACACAGACAGCCACAACTCTGAAAAATCTTCTTCTCTAGATTCTGATTTCCAAAAACAAAGTGCGTGTTTTATTTGGGGATATGTTATATGCAAGAAAATATGGTAATGGCATTTCCATTTGTCTCCAGATTGCTAAAGGATATGTTGAACAATATCAGGTTAGGGATTTCAATGAACTTTTGTATGTTTCCTGCTTTCCTTCCATTTTAAGATTTCACCATTGAAAAATAATTCTTCCATAAGGTTTGTCAGCCATTTTTTAAACAAACTTTAATGTATACTATTGAAGTGTTGTGTATGTAATACAGTTTCAACTTCTTTAGTTGGATTCCCTAGAGGAAAAAATTGCTTTAAGCCAGCTGATCATATTCCAGCCAGATCAATGAGCACATCAGCAAAAATGTGGTGCCTTATCCTTGCTAGATAGCAACAGCCACCAAAACCAGTGCTAAGAGACAGCCTCCATGTAAATGACCTTCTTTTCTCATTGATCTCTTAGAATCTACAGTTTCATAGCAGACTCTAGGGTCTCCCAGTCTGTGTGATGGGAGTAGGGAGTCCTTATAGAGCTTTGCTTCCCAGAGCCATCTCCCTACTGTGGGCTTTGCCTTTGAATGGGATGCATATTTTGCATTAGACCACTACTGTAGTATTCAGGAGACACAGGCTCTATTCCCAGTTTTTAAAACAAGCTGGGACTGGATTGCTGTGTGTGTTGAACAAGCCACTTCTCTCCTCAACCTCAGTTTCCCCATTATGCTTGCCTCCCTGATAAAGTATTTTGGGGATGAGAAATACTGTTAAGAATTAGGTATCATTATTGCTACTACC
>NW_017728911.1:18179292-18185917 GCF_001723895.1 Crocodylus porosus | reverse complement strand
ACCGTTTCAGGCTGGACATAAGGAAGAATTTCTTTACTGTCCGAGCCCCCAAGGTCTGGAACAGTCTGCCAGCGGAGGTGGTTCAAGCACCTACATTGAACTACCTTCAAGAGTAAATTGGATGCTTATCTTGCTGGGATCCTATGACCCCAGCTGACTTCCTGCCCTTTAGGCGGGGGGCTGGACTCGATGATCTCCCGAGGTCCCTTCCAGCCCTAATGTCTATGAAATCTATGAAATCTATAACTTTCCTAAATCTGCAAGCAAGGATCATAGTCCCATGGTTATTGTGGCCTAATCTCACTTCTGTGGGGTTTAGACATTGCTGCCTTGGTTCTTGTTTCTGCATTGTTTTTAATCTGTGGGTTGTTGCCCTAGGGATTTTTGAGCTCACTAAAGTTCTGCTTAATTATGTGTGCATTGAAGAAACTAGAGCTCAATGTTCTTGCTTCTCAATTTCAGCATAACTAGCTTTAAAGTCTGTGTCCTACAGTAAATTATATTTCCTTCAAAAATGCAGCTCCTCAGTAGGTCAGTATTTGAAAATGTGCACATGCTAAACAGTAATATGAATAAGAACTAAAATTCAAGGGATTTAAAGAATAAAAACAATTTTCTATGGATTATTTTATAACACTATCTCCTTTACAAATTCACATTCCATTGAATCTTTTTGTATATTTATTTGCAAAGCTCTGCAGACAATATTTTGCAGATTAGCTATCTTAGTCAAGTATTTCCTTCCCATGCAGACTATCAACAAAGTGCTTCTTCAGTATGCTGCAATTATATCGAATTACTTCAGTTCATATTGTGATAAAGAAAATGTGGTGAGTATGCTTTATTTTAAATAGAAAATGTATTTTGAAAATGTAAATACATCTGGAGAATGTATCATATTTACTGAAAATATGATCATTTTATAGTGAAAAACAAAGGGAGAAAAGCTATTTTTTTCCACAGGACAGTATATTTTCAGTGATTGCTTACATTGAAATATCACAGCTGATGGTAGGTAAAATTAACAAAGTGTCCCTAAATATGATTTGTATATCTCAACCCTATACTCTCCTTCTTATTTAGTTTGTGAAACTGGACGGTATTGTCAGTAATATTGTACCTTGGAGCTGTAGATACAAGATCAGACTTTTTCATAGTCCACTGCAAAGGCATAAAAACATAATAAAGACTGGGAAATTCAATCAGATGGGGTTTTTTTTCCCAAGCATCAATAATATCTACATTTTCATTTGAGTTCTCTTTGCATCAGTTTATCTGTCCTTATTAATGATCATTACCAGAGAATTTCCTCATGTATCAAGTGTGTGCAAAGTATTTTTCTAGTTAAGCTGACTGTGACTTTAAAAAAATTACCAGGAAAAATCAGCATTTGTAAGGAAGTGGGAGACAGACTAAAAGCTCTTGAATGGTCTCATTCACACATGCAACCAGGATCCCTGGCAGGAGTGTGATATTACTATTCAATGTAAGGGCTTCCTGGTAGCATCTAATGTTCAAAGATGAGTGAAACGCAGCCTTAACTTGGCAACTCTGGAGCAGACAATAGCCACCTGGAATTATCTGCAGGCATTCCAGCTGCATTCACTGTGGTAGGTATAACTAGGCACATCTACATGAGACACTAAATGTGCTGTAGACTAATTCTACTGCACATTAGCACATCACGGCAAAAACCATGCTAATGCACAGTAGAACTAGTCTACTATGCATTAGCTTCACTAAAAAAGTGTGTACTGGTGCTACTGTGCAGTAGCACTGTTTACTGTACATTGAGCTAGTACCTGTTAAACTTAATGTACCATAACTACAGTGCATTAATGTATCTGTAGATGTGCCCACTGTGCTCAAGGGGAAGTGAACTGGAGCATAAAGATAAGGCATACTGGGTGAGCCATGATGCTCTGGGATGTGTGCATGACCTGTGTGTGAATAAAATAAAAAGATGCATATATATGTTAAAAGATCTATATCATACCTCATTTCAGTGCTGCAGTATGTAGAGGCTGTCTGGAGTGACACATTGGATTATTCTTGACTTGCCAAGTCAGAAGTCAGGAGATGGAAGATGATTGTAGTCTGTAGGAAAGTGAAAGTCTTGGAATTCTGTGCATAAGGATAAAAGGCTTATAACATGTAGCAGATATGGTGGTCTTTCTGTGAAGCAGGCTCACAGAAATGTGAGTGTAGGCAGCTCTTGTTCACTACAGCAGGAGATAACTCACAGAGGGCAGACCTAATTTTCAGGGATCTTACCTTAGTTCTGCATTTGCTTATTTTGAGAAGTTTAAAACTGTAATACTTTAACTGTCCATTTCTTGCTTGCCATAAATTTGAGTTTCATAGTTCAGCATTCTGAAAAGGCAAGGAATACCTAGTCAACCTTGCCATTTTGGTTACTGGAACATCTGGGATTTTTTAAAATGAAAGAGGAATTAGTGATTGTTTATGCCAGAGCTGTGCAACTTCAGTGCAGCTGGGGGCCACAGAATTCATGAGCCATGTGGTGTGGGGACAGTTCCTCCTGGAATTGCACTCCTCTACTGAGCAGACCCCTGGGATCTGTCTCCTCCCCCCACCACATGGGCCAAGACACATGTCTCCCTGAGATATTGCCTCTACTGTGCAAGCTACACACGTGTCATGTGGCCCCCTGCCACCCTGCTGTGTGGTGAGCTCTGACAGCGTGCAGCCCCATCCTGGATTCTCCCCTGCCATAGGGCAGCAGGAGACACAGCTGCAGGGGCCCATAAGCTGCATGCTGGTTCCTTGTGGGCCATAGGCAGCCCATAGGCTATCACTTGGACATCCTTGGTTATATACCATTGGACATCCTTGGTTATATACCTTGTAGGTTTGCAGGTTAGATATGAATAGGAAACAGTTATGCAATTCCTAAGTGCTCCTCATCCTTCTGTACACTTGTGGTAGGAGAAATGGAGCAGTGGTCATATAGTAGTAGCTCTGAAGTGTGTTGTTGCTAACAAGGCCAGTAATAAAAATTAAGGACAGTTTTTTACCCCAAACCCTGACAGTTTTATTATAGGGGGAGGGGAAAGGAGGTTATAGTTATTTTCAGAATGTAAAAAAACCAGTATATTTTCTCTTTCTCTACATCCTGCCTTACCTGGAACATATAGCCCCTGCCCTCATATCCACCTTGTTTTCTGATGCCTGCAACTTCTGCTGCTGCATACATATATCATATGTAGCAACTTACTGGTCAGCCACACACCTCCTTTATTATGTAGGTGTGTAAACCAAATACTGAACCAAACACCGCACTTCTGTTCTCGCCCTCTTATGCTGTACAGCAGAGCTCCCCACATGTGCTTTGGCCAGCTCATGACAACCAGGGCTTGGCCCTCTTGGCCAGCAGTCAGGTAAAAAATGGATGTGGTCAATCCTTTTCCCCATAGTTGTTTTCAGTCTTCCCAATACCTGTAGGGTGACAAATACCATAACTTTGTATTTCCTAGTTATTAGAAGTTTAGGTTTCCTTTGGGGCTCTCTTCCATCTCACTTTTCTCCATCTAGATCCTCATTCTAACGATGGAGCACAAACTGGGTCAAGACAGCCAACAAAAATTATTATAGGATAGTGCAAGCTCTGTTATGGTTAAGGTTGAAAACTTCCATCTGTTCCATCATGGCACCTTGCCATGCATCCACACACGCATCTCAAGCAGATCCAAGGAAGTGATACTCCCCCTCTATGCGGCACTGGTCAGGCCACAGCTGGAGTACTGCGTCCAGTTCTGGGCACCGCACTTCAAGAGGGATGTGGACAACATGGAGACAGTCCAGAGGAGGGCCACGCACATGATCCGGGGGCGGCAGGGCAGGCCTATGAGGAGAGGCTACGGGACCTGAACCTGTTCAGCCTCCACAAGAGAAGGCTGAGGGGGGACCTAGTGGCCTGCTACAAACTAGTCAGAGGGGACCAGCAGGCACTGGGGAAGTCCCTGTTCCCCCGAGCACTACCAGGAGTGACCAGAAATAATGGTCACAAGCTGGCAGAGGGTAGATTTAAGCTAGATATCAGGAGGTGCTACTTCATGGTCAGGGCGGCTAGGATCTGGAACCAACTTCCAAGAGAAGTGGTGCTGGCTCCTACCCTGGGGGTCTTTAAGAGGAGGCTAGATGTACAACTTGCTGGGGTCGTTTGACCCCAGTACTCTTTCCTGCCTTGGCAGGGGGCGGACTACATGATCTACTCAGGTCCCTTCCGACCCTAGAAACCATGAAACTATAAAGGTGAACGCTTCTAGTTTCTCTAAAATCCATATGATTACTTCCCTGGCACTTGTTTGCACTATGTGTAGAGATACCTGAGCTACCATCAAGTTAGCTAGCAGTCTGGTTACTGTAGCAAAAAACTCAGTGTTTGTGGCTAGCTTGGGGAAGAAGGGTATAAAAGGTAGGAAGATGAAATAAGGAGAGAATGAGGGAAGAGGAAATCAATAATAATGTGTATAATTGAGGATGGGTGGCAGAGGAGGAGGAATAAAGGACTGGGAGAGCTCAGGTTAAGAGGGGAGGAAGCTATGAGATAGGTAGTGGTGGGATGATGTGTAGATGTCAGGGTGAGCGGGAGAGCACTGGGGCAGAGTGGCTGTCAGCCCCACTTTTTGCTTTCCTATGCATGTGTTGTACTTGGGTGGATCTGTCCTTTTATAGAAGTCTGAGCATTTCTCCATGCCATTATGTGCTATGAATTAGAAGTACCACCTCACCAGACAGGAAAGTACCAGATTTTCTCAATTTATCCTCACAGGCTTAGGGGTTCCTTCCCTGTTTTTGTGTACTCTTACCACTGCTCCACCAGGGAAGCCAGGACACTCAGCAACTGTACATTCTTAAACCACACAGCCTTAAGAATGCCACTTGGAATAATATATTTGGTGTTTGAGATTTTCGTTTCCTTTGTTCTCTTCTAAAATATTTTTCACCTTTGAGAGTTGGCTGCATAACCAGGGAACGTGCAGAGTGATGCGAGAGCAGGAAGAGAATAAGGGCAATATAAAGATTAAAGGGACAGATGAAGCACTTTCATAACTAGAGGGCAAATCAGGACTGTGTGGAGCATAAGGAGAGGCCATAAGGAGAGGCCAGGTGATGTAAGGAGACACTAAAGATGGGAGGGAACAATTCTTGGAATGCCAAGGGATTTCAATACAATCATTAAGCATCTAGGAAATGTGGTTGTAGATGCATTACGTGGTGCCTATAAACATGCTACTGTACTATACAGAAGGTGCGTGAAATGTTGTGGAAGCTTGCTGTACCTGTGGGTTGTTTTCTGTTTATTGTCACGATGTTGAACAGTGTATATGAGTAAGTGTCATAAATAATGGAAGGAACTAATATGCAGAGTGGAAGTGGCAGGGGTGGATTGAGAGGGGCTGCTGTGGTGTGGTGTGGAAGCACCCCCTTTGATTCCCGTTCCACTTAGCAGCTGTAGCCAAGAAAAGAAGTGCAGTCCCTACTGTCACAGCTGCTTCTCCAGGGACTCCTGACCCTGTGGCCCCTCCCACCAGCCCAGGGATTATGTAGGAAGCAGGGAGACCAGCTAAAAATCCCTGCTTTGTGTCTGTCTGCTTGTCTTTGCCTACCCACAGCAGACCAGGGGCTGCCAGTGGGTGAAGGAGGTCAGAGCCCTGCTCACTGCTCCCTAGACACCCCAGGCTGCCCACTTGAACCCTCCAGCCCCAGGGCCAAACAGACAAGGGACACCTCACTGGCAGAGACAAGGCCTGCACATGTGGCACATGGGCAGCCTCTGAGCAACATGCTCTGCTATGGACAGGCAGGGGACATTCAGACACAAAGCTGCACTTCTAAGCCTGGCTCGTGCCCATGCTTCTTGCAGGCTCCCAGGGCTGGTGGAAGGGGCTGTGGTGTCCCAGTCCCTCAAGCAGCTGTGAAAGTAGACATTGTGCTTGCTCCCCCAGAGACAGACCAGAGGTTGGGAGGCAGTCCATAATGCAGGATGATGATGTGGGATGACCAGCATGAGGGTGAATATATGCCCACCATTGGCATGGAACTTGTGAGGGAGCATCTTGAGAGGCTGGACCGCCACAAATCAACTGGTCCAGATAGATAGCACCCAAGAGTTCTAAAGGAACTGGCAGACACCATAGCACAGCAGAGTGCACCAGAGCACCCCAAGGGATGATAAGGTCCAACGGTCACAAACTCCTGCAAAACCGTTTTAGGCTGGACATAAGGAAAAACTTCTTTATTGTCTGAGCCCCCAAGGCCTGGAACAGACTTCCCCCAGAGGTGGTGCAAGCACCTACTCTGGACACTTTTAAGAAACTTTTGGATGCTTATCTTGCTGGCATCCTTTGACACTAGCTGACTTCATGCCCCTTGGGCAGAAGGGCTGGACCTGATGATCTTACGAGGTCCCTTCCAGTCCTAATGTCTAGAATCAATGAGTCAGAAGGGACCTAGACAGATCATCTAGTCTGACACCCTGCCATGGGCAGGAAGGAGCACTGAGGGTGGGAGGGGTCATAAAACCCCAGCCAGGTGCCTATCCAGTCTCCTCTTGAAGATCTCCAGGGAAGGTGAGAGCACCACCTCTCTGGGAAGCCTA
>NW_017728911.1:18177063-18178967 GCF_001723895.1 Crocodylus porosus | reverse complement strand
TGGAGTCAATCATGACTCCAAGATCCCTCTCTGCCTCTGTGCTGTCTATGAAATCTATAATCCCTGCTTCTGGGACCCCCTCAGTGCCCCCCATGTGCCAAGTGCATAGCCTGGCACCTGGTCACTGCCTGTGAGGTGTCACCTGTTTGTTTGACTCTAGAGATAGAGTTTAGCTGGGATCACCTAGTAGATAAATAAGGCCAAAAATTGCCCCTCTGGTTCCTAATCTCCAACAGTGACCTGGACCCCAGTCCAGATGCTGCCCAGGGAGCATGTAGCACCAGGGGAACAGCCTGAAGAGGTTACTATTGCACTTATACTACATTTGATATAATGTTATAATGTAGTGAAACAATTAGTATGACAGTAAATAATAATGTAATGGTTTTATTATAACATTCATACTGCATTCATATATGCTTTTGAAGTGCCCCTGAATTTGGAAATCTTGCAGATGGATCTTTGAGTCTAAAAGACTGGTCACCACTTAGATGGTAAGCTCTGGGGAGCCCAGCAGAGGTCCATGGCACATGTTACTCCTGGGAGAAAGTTCTACCCCCACTTCTCTCCCCTCCCCTCCATGGGGCCAGTGCAGCTGCTACCATAAGAGAGCAGACTGGTGGCACCAAAGTCATCAGGGAATGAGGCAGAGCCCTAAGCGGGGGTCCCAGGAACCAGAGAGGATGTGCTCCATGGGGATGCTGCCATCCTATCTTCCCCCATTCTCTTCACTTGGCCAGTATTACTGTTACTATGAGGAAGCAAACTCTGAAGGGAATGGGTTAAGCAACAAAGACTCCTGAACTGTGCTCTTCAGAGCACAATTTTTCCATGTGCATGGCCAGGTAGACCCACACCCCAGCTCCCTGAAGCTGCACAAAGAATAGCAGCAGTGAAAGCCCTGGGTTGCCTTTAAAGGCAGCATTTTAAAGTGTCCCAGAGGCATGAGTTTCTGAAGCCCTCTTTGCTACACTCTTGTAATGGTTGTTGCAGTCCCACACCTTATAAATCTTACTGGGTCAGATTGTTCTTGAGACAATGAATTTGTTGTAATGCATTTTCTGGAGCAGTTGTATAGTTGGGAGAGCCATTAAATAAACTTTTGGGCATCAAATGCTATTCCTCAAGTCACCTTGTCCAACAGCTCTCCCAACTATACAACTGGTCCAATAAGCAATATTGTGAAATATCATTGCCAGAGATTTAAAACTTGACTTCTTTTCAACAATGGGTGAAGAGCATCTCAGTGGACTAGCCATATTCAGAAACTCAGAAACTTTGAGTTTCTGAATATGGAAGAAACTCAGAAACTTTGATTTGAGGCAGTTTCCATTAAAAGAAACTCAGAAACTTTGATTTGAGGCAGTTTCCATGAAAAGTGGCATTCCCTGTGATTTTTGGCATAATCACTGGGGAAAAAAACTTACTGAAAATAAAATCCTACCTCCCGGAGCCAGCAGTTCTCACAGCCACCAGTACACAGAAAGGGAGCTAAAGTGGCAGCTTCCCTCTCCTCCCTCTGTTGCTGATTGGCCAAGAGGGTCCATAGTGCAGCCCTGCCCCTCTCCACCAATCGGTGGTAAGGGGAAGAACTACATGAATGGCAGCCCTTTTGACTGCAGAAAGGGGAAGAGCCACCTGAAGGGCAGCCCTCTTGGCCAATCAGGAGCTAGAGGCAGGGCTGCTACCAGGGCCCCCATACCTCCTTGATTTCAGTAGGTCCCTAGCCGTGACCTATCATGTAGTTTAGGGGGACCTAAACTACCCGGACATCTGTTGGGAGACACAAACAGCAAAGTCCCACCGCTCACGCAGGTTTCTAACCTGTGTACAGGACCTCCACCTGACGCAGGAGGTACATGGTCCCACTAGGGGGAATGCCTTACTGGATCTGGTATTGGCAA
>NW_017728911.1:18159965-18176102 GCF_001723895.1 Crocodylus porosus | reverse complement strand
CTCTTTCCTGCTTATGCAGGGGGTCGGACTCGATGATCTATTGAGGTCCCTTCCGACCCTAGCATCTATGAATCTATGAATCTATGTTGTTATGCTTATGATGGGGTTTATGTAAATAGCCCTTGGATTACCAGAAATATGCAGAACAAATCCATACAATTATTAAAATGCAATGTTCCTCTAGGTCCAAAAGATTAGGCACTCTGGGAAATAGTTACTCTCAGGGTAAACGGTCAATTAATGTTCCAGAAGAATCCCTTCTCACCTCTAAAAAGGCCACCAGTTCATGTTTAGAATACACAGACACCTGTTCAGTATGATGCCAAATTAGGATGTGAAGGAACCACTGGAGAGAGGCACATCTCAGCAAAATAATACTGAAAACCATGAGCCTTTCAGTAATTATCTCTCACAAGAGACGGAGAGCCAATGTAGAGCCTAGGCTTCCTGATCACAGTAACACAGGAGCCAGCAGCATAAGACCAGCCAACACACTAGATAACAGGGGAGTTTGAGTGAGGAGTTTGCCCCACCACTTCCTTTTTCTGTAAGCTTGCTGAGTGGAAGGAGAATGAAGAAATGTTTTTTCCAGGACATAGCACCAAAAGAGGAAAAAAAAGCTAGCAGGAAAATCAGTAAAATGGCTGGAAAATGCCACAATGCCAAAGCCTCTGCCACTACCAGCCCTTTCTCTGGCTGTACTTGTGCCATCTCTGTGTAAGCATGGCCCCTGACCACTGAGGCTTCCACCCAGGCTCTGCCCTGGCTTTGCAGTGACTGTGGCCTGCACATTCTTGCCAGAGACACCTAGGTGGGAAGTGCTTGCAGTATGCACTGGTGGAGTCTCTCAGAAATCAGATAAAGGGGCAGGAGTAGGTGCATAGGCTCTGAGACATCCACAAGCATGTGGCCTTCCTTGACTTAGTGCGTAAAGAGACTTCTGACATCATAAGATGGACAGTCAGAAAAAGCATTAGAAGACACACTTTCTCTGGAAGGTGGAAGATGGTAGTTGGTCACCTCTGAGAACAGATGGCACTCTTCTCCTGGACTTGCAGCTTTCCAGATGGAAAATGGATATGAAGCCATCACACTGGTTGAGAAGGAGTCTCCACTCCAGTGGCAAAAGAAGCCAAGCCATGCACCCCTAAGCAAGTGGCTGAGACCACCAGTATGAGAAAAATGTGACAGGTGGTAGTGATTAGTGATCCTCTCATACAGAGGCATCCATCTCCTGACCTGTTGGCTCAGGTGGTCTACTGCCTGCTCAGGTGGTCTACAGCCAGGAGCCGACAACTGAGATATCACAGAAAAGCTGCCCACTTATCCAACCCTCTGACTACTATCCAGTGCTGCACACTATGTGCACAATAATGATACTGCCGGGGCAGCCTAGAGCAGATCAAAAGTGACTACATGGCACTGGGTGCAAGGATGAAGAGGACAGGGGCCCAGGTGATGTTCTTGTCGATCCTTTCAGTCAAGGGTAAGAGGCAGACACATCCTCGAGATCAATGAATAGCTGCATAGATGGTGTCACCAGAAGAGATGTGGCTTCTTCAACCACGGGGTGGTATTCTAGGAAGATGGACTGCTAGGAAGAGATGGGGTCCACCTGATGAAGAAGGGGAAAAGTATCTTTGTATACAGGCTTGCTGACTTAGTGAGAAAAGCTTTAAACTAGGTTCACCAGTGGATGAATACAAAAGCCTAGAGGTAAGTAAAGAGCCTGGATACCTGGATAATGGAAACTTAGCAAAGTTATCAGGGAAGGGATAGGGCAATCAAACATTTGAAAAGTTTT
Organism: Crocodylus porosus; assembly: GCF_001723895.1. Lineage (NCBI taxonomy): Eukaryota > Metazoa > Chordata > Crocodylia > Crocodylidae > Crocodylus > Crocodylus porosus. Next base: position 18,174,298 of record NW_017728911.1, on the reverse strand, counting down.
TACACTCAAGCAAGACGTATGGAGAACAAACAGGAAGAATTGAAGGTCCTATTATAATCACAAATTATGATGTAATTGGGATTGCGGAGACATGGTAGAATAGTTCACATGACTGGATTAGTCATAGATAGGATATAGCTTCTTCAGGAATGATAGGTAGGGGGAAAAAGAAAGAGGTATGATGTACTCATGGTCAAAGGTGTAATATGAAGTGGAAAGGTAGACCTATTGAAAGCCTTTGGGTAAAGGTGAGAGGGGAGAGCAATAGGAGGGGGATGTCATGGTAGGCATCTGCTACAGGCCTCTAAACCAAAAGAAGGAAGTGGAAAAGGTCTTTAAACAAATGATAGAAGCTTCCAAATTGCAGGACATGGTTCTCATGGGGAACTTCTATTATTGGGATGTCTGCTGGGGGAGAAACACAGCAGTGCACATTATGTTAGGCATAACATCATCTTGTAGCTGCCCTTGTTTGTGAAGACTGAAGTAAAAAAGGCATTATATACCTCAGCCTTCTTTCCTGTACTCCCGTGTTCTTATTTCAATGCTCTCCTTCCTTCCGCCCCTTAGGATCTTGAATTCTTATCATTTCATGATCACTAGTAACTTCACATTCTAAAATGATGTCCTCCTTGCTTGTGAGAAAGAAGTAGAGTAGAGACCAGAAGAGTGATTATAGAGAAGATGGACATGGGCTTTTCTCGTGACTGCAGGGGACAGGGCTAGGAACAATGGACTCAAGCTGCAGCAGGAGAAATTTAGGCTGGAGATTAGGAGGAACTTTTTATGAGGGTGGTCAGGCATTGAAACAGATACCTAGAGAAACTGGAATCTCCATCCTTGGAAACATTCAAAAGCAGGTTAGACAGACACTTGGCAGGGATAGTTCAATCACAGAGATGATGCTGCCTTGAGCAGGGAGCTGGACTAGATGACCTTATAAGGTTCCTTCCATCCCTACTTTCCAATGATCCTATGATCCAACAGTCACCTGCCATAGCATCTGTGCTTCTCCCTCAGATACCACAAAAACTGGTAAACAGTCAAGAGAAAGCACCCTGAGAAAACTAAGAAAAGACAGGAAATTCTTTCCCAGAGTTCAGAAGGATAGTCTCACCTAGTGCTGGTCCTGCCAATAGCCACTGAGCACTGCATCTCCCATATAAGTCAACAGAAATAAAGGTGTTTAACACCAAGTAGGAGGTCACGGGCATCTTTCAGATTTGGACCCAACTTGCTAAACTAAGCCAACGTAAATAAGAAACTCAGCAGCAGAGTTTTTTTACCCACACAGGAAATGGGGACAGAGAGTTTGTGATTTGCAATGAATAATTGGAAAAACAGAAGTAATATGCTAGCAGTGTCACCAGACCATGAAGCTAACACAATTCAGGGGTTACCAACAAAACAAAAGAATTCAGAAATAAATACATTAGAGCTAAATAGCAACCATCATTGGTTCCTCTTAGTAACAACACAAAAAGCATTTGAAGAATCATGTTTTCTACCAACCCATAGGTTCTCCTCATCTTCCTGAAGGTAAATCACTGTACTGAAAAGAGGGTTGTGTAGATCTCCCTAAGATGGAAAGGGGATGCTTCTTACATTTCCTTATGAGTCTATGACTCAGTGTACTCCAGAGTTTATGTATGTGTGGGACCAGTTTGTTGCCACAGCCAATTATACTTTTAATGCAGTATAGAGTGAGTTAAGATGTGTAATACTGTACTTGCAGTTGATTTCAGTTTAATGCTAGTATGAAATCAAATTAACTTTTTTCTAGAAAGAATTAACTTTGATACCTAATGTTGAGTCATCACATCTAAAGGTTTATGTTGTCTCAGCCTATCCAATAGGAGTTTTTTAATCATTGGAGTGATTGATTTTTTAAAATAATCCTGGATTGCTAATCTGTGTTAAAGTTTTAGATGGGATTAATCTCATTATGGCTTTCTAAAAGAGAAAAGATGTAAAAGCTTACAACAGATGACTTCATAGAAAAACAACATATTTTTTATTAGACACCATCTAGTTGAAATATATATTGGTAGCTCTAATAAAATACTATTTGATCTGGGGATCCCAGACAACTAAAACTCCTTTTTCTGTGTTCAATTCAGTAGATGAAATTAAAATAGGTACTTATTTATTACTGTAGTTAAGTTTAAAATACTGAAGGGGTTTTTTTTCCCCCACAAGATCACTTTACTGATTTCATGCCATCAAATGCACATTAAAACCTTTCCAATAAAAAAATAGATTAAGGAGTAATTTTCATAAAAATATGTATCCCTGATACCAAGTGTCATTTTACTTTCCATTGCCTGTCACTGTTTATAAATTCATTTTAGTTTAATGCATTTTGCTTGCTATTTGGTTTTATGTGGTGTTGTGTCTGGCAGCCTGGCTTTTGTAGGTTGCCATAAACAGAACTCTGAGGGACAAGATAATATTGAGGCAATAAGCTATGAATTGTATTTAAGCTTCAGTCCTGTATCCACTGAAGGCAATAGAAGTTGTCATTGAATTGAATAGTGCAAAAGCAAGTCATTAAAGGGCACCTCTGATCTGGGAGAAAATGTTGATAACAGACTTCTTGGGAACAAGTTACCTGTTATACTATGTGTTTTTGTACTTAGCTCTACTGCTTCTATATTGCTAGGGTATTTGCATTTGCTTTAAAAATACACTTGATTCATCTGCCTATTCCTCATCAGAAATCATAATCACTGGTTTGTGACATTGCAGACAGTTTCCAAAGCAACCAGTAGTCATGTGTCAAAAGAGGATTACTACCAAAAAGCGGTAGGAATAGATAACTAGTAAAGAAACAAGTATGGATTTTTTTCACAGCAATAATGTCCGAAGTGACATACAAAGATAAATAGTGGCCCTCAAAATCATTGTGTGCTGAATCATTTTCGAAATGAAAATGAGAGGTAGGCTACATCCCTTGTAGAGCCCACCCCTTTAGCTTCCCTGGAGTGACCTTACCAATTGATGGTTATATATTTATTGCATCCAAGAAGTACTAGATTTTTTATATGTAAATAATAAGGTAGATCCCTTGTCCCCATAAAATTAACAGTCTAATGACCTGACCTTGCCAATGCTTAGTACTAGGCATAGTATTTTTTACCACAAATAGTTTCTATTCACATCCAATAGAAAGGTAGTAAGGCAAATTGTTTATTTCATTAACTTTTTTAACTCAGACACAGAATCCCTATAATTTTATCATCCGATACAATTTTGTTGTATTTCAGGTGTTTTTATATGTTTTGAATACTCATATATTAAATAAATGTCTGTATATGTTGTGTATTTTACTATACTTTATATTTATTTATTTATTACTCTCTGTCTCTAAGAGGCAAAGATTTATTACTTTCCATCTCCAAATGTCCTCCCCATTGTCTGTCTTTTTTTTTAACAAGTCTTTATTTTAATCCCTTTCTACCTTCAAATGTAACAGACAAAACAAAATTAAAAGATTTCTTCATATTTTAATTCTGTCCTCCAGTTTCCTACCACCACAAGCTTCCCACTCCCCAAGTTCAATGTGTCACTTCCTAATTCAATTATATCTGAACAACAGCACATGGGAGATTTCAGTTCCCATTCAGCAACACAAAGAAGCATACAGCAGGCACTCAGGTGGGACTATCTGCAAAGACTAATGCAAAAGTAACTAGGATTTCTGGGATAACATAGTTACCTGCTGCTTCAACTGTACATATTTCACCTTGATGACAGCTGTAGATCTCTAGACAGAAATGTTTCCACAGTTCTCAGCTGAATAAATACAATTGTTTCTAGCATCAGTACTTTTCAAGTATTTTTCCAGGAAATATCAACTGTTTTTTATAAAAGACTGTGTTTTTCTTTTAAAGAAAATCCCAGTCATAGCAGTATCCTAACCCTAATATATGACACAAAGAAGCTGCCTATTTTAAGGGCTTGCAGTTGTATCTACTGGGGACACTAGTCTGGTAATATATGAGGCTTTTTTGCTTGGAATGTGACCAGAACTAAATTCACTAGTGCTGAATTTTCTCATCCGTTCAGGACATGTTCTCTGAACCAATCCTCAGGAACCCTAAGCCAATATCTAGTGGTGAAAAATAGCAGGACACAAAGGAACTGAGGTGGGGATAGTGAACAGGACTGAGGAAGATGATTCAATTTTGTTAGAGGAGGAAGACAGATAAGCATCTAAGGACAGGATGCCCACATTTATTGTACCTTATTGAGGATGTGTGATGAAAGGTTAAGATGATTAACCATAATTGTCATAATTGTCTCCAGTTTCTCTTTTTCATTCTGACCCTCAGTAGCCTTATATGGTAGTGCACAGTAGACGGTTGAATTATTTAAGCACTCTTTTAAAGCACCAGCACTAATCATGCCATGACTCTGCACCACTCCAGGGTTTGTCACCATGTAGAAAGGTCATTAATTTATGTGGACTGTTGTTATCATTTCATCACCCTTCTACTTATTGTTAGGTTGAAAGGCAGATGCATTATTGAAATACATTACTTCAGAGCTTGAATGTAATGTTCAGATCCACTGGAACATACCAACCTTGCCAAAACAGAATTCCGTTATCAAGATTCATTGTGTATTCACACAATTCGGTAATGTAAAAAGTCATATGAACACACAAAGTCCCTTTTTTATATAATTCCAAATCAGATGATTAATTTTATCAACATCTCTGGCAACTGCTGTCTTTTCCATTATGATTTCCTCCGTCTTTGTCATACAATTCAATAAAGATTCTAGTTTAAAGAGGAAAATGTAAACACTCATATTCTAAGAATAAAGTATGAAGGCATGTTTCTGTAACCCTGATCACTTAAGCAATACCAAGTTGCCTATGGAATAATTCAGTTTTTGATAAAAACAAATTGTTGATTTATTTGTGCACTGTGGTCTCAGATGTTAACTGCTAGTAGTACCTAAAGTTATTACGTTTATGCTAAGATGGAAAGAATGCCCTCCATCTAATCAAAGAGAGTTTTTTAGGCCAGTCCCAGATCACCTTTACCCTAACTCTGTAGATTTCTTTTTTCTTGTTGCCATTCTCATGTGTTTTATGTGGATATGCATGCATGCATATCTATCTATTCTCATATAATAAGATGATGTAATAATATAGGCTGTATTTTATTGTAGCCCTGCATCTTGATGAACAACATTCAGCAGCTTCGAGTCCAACTTGAGAAAATGTTTGAATCTATGGGAGGAAAAGAGGTGGGTGATTTTTGTTCCCTACATTCACTAAATAGGTACTTAGAGATCATTAGCGGTATTTTTCTAATCTAGCCACAGCCTTTGCTTCTGCTTGCCAAGAAAATAAAAATGCACAATTAGTTTTTAAAAAGGGCTTGAAAATTACACTATAATCTATTAAAGCAATACCATACAAGAACTATTTCATGTACTGGGAATGCCAGAGAGATGTAGTAATACATTCTCATAGAAATATGCTAATGATCTGTAAAGTTCATCAGTATTGGATGTTTGATGTTGCATTCTGTAGTGCCAGCTTGATTTTAATGTTTGTACTGGAATATATTTTGTTTTGTTTTGTTTTCTGTACCACTATGTTGTGCCTGCATCTGAAAACTTGTAGAAATGTGCCGTGTGCTTTGTCTATAATGTGTCATGTCTTTGTCCAATGCCTTTGACTCACAATCCACTGAGCAGAAGAAAGAAGGAGAGAGATTCTCTTATGAGGTTTGTGATAGTAAGCATCTTTTATTATTCCTGACCATATTTCCTAAGGTTAAGAATAGCTACACTTCCTACCAATTTCCATGTGTGCATTTATACAATTCTCTATGATCTAAATACAAAAAAATCTATGCTTTGGCATTGAATGTATACTCTAAATTGATTTTTTTTCAATAGGAGTAATGTAACATCTCTTAGAACTCACAAAAAGGCTGTAAACTTTATTGTTTTAAGTGCACTTTCCAATATTTGAGGACTTGATCTTGTAAACCTTATTCAAGTAGGTAATTTTCATTCACTCAGGCACCATTCTAGCAACCATGCCTGCTCACAAAACACTTAAGCACATGTTAAAGTTTAAGCATGTCTTTAGGCCTTTTAACTTTAATAGGACATAAGCACATGCTTAAGAGAATTGCTGAAACTGGCACTCAGGCAGTCCCTTTGAAGTGACTGATCACTAACATAAGTAAGGATTACAGGAACAGTCCTTACACCTGGAAGATGTTGAAGTAGCTAATCCAAATGAACATCAATGTATTCTTTTTCAAATTATTGCTACCAGTGTGAATCACTATGCATTATACTGTAAGCCCAATTGTTACTGGATTGCAGAAAAGTGGAGATCTCGGCCTGCTTCTGGTCAAGTGTTAACCCAATAACACTTCAAATGATCTTCACTCTAAATGTTTTCCACGTGGCTGAAGTTGTCAAAAAACATTTTGTAAGTTTTACAATCTAAATGTAATTTTGGAAAATACCTGCTATACAAGTATTTTTATATAGTATTCCTAATAATTCATACTATGGTTAATTTTAGCAAGCCATATACTATATATATTTTAATAGCCAGTCTGTTTTTGAAAATTAGTAAAGAAACTAACATTTTCTCAAGAGGAATCCTGTGAACCCATAACAAAGCAACCTTTGGATCATAAGTGTGCTATCTTAATTTTCACTGACTAATCTTTAAAAATCAGCTGTTTCTTGTCCAAGAGAAAGTCTCATAGCCTCATATTGCTTGAATTTAATTACAACTTTGACACAGATTTAATGTAACAGAAGTTTACATTACTTGGGGGAATCAAAAAAATACTTTGTTTAGGTAAAGCCATAGTTAACATTCCTCAATAAGACGCATACTACCCAGATACAGATTGCCAGCCTTTATACAAGCTGACAAATTAAGTCCATACTTCTCCTGATTTGAAAGCAACATTCCTGTTAATACAATCCAGTATGTTGTTAATTTTTTTTTACAGCAAGGGCCCACTGTTAGCTCATTTTCATTCATAGCATCCCAAGTGTGGGACTTTGTACATTTCCCTTTTTTAATCTCATCTGATTGATTTTAGACGATTTTCCCCATATATCTAGCTCATTCCAAATCCTAACCCTGACTTATGGAGTTTCTGCCACCCTACCCAACTTGGTGTCATCTGCAGATTTGCTAAGCATGTTCTCTTATTCATCATCCAAATCATTAATAAAGGTATTGAACAGTACCAGACCCAGGAGTGAACCCTGAGGAACCCCACTTGATACATTTTCTTAGCTAGACATTGAGCCATTGATAACTACTTACTGAGCCTGATGATCCAAACAGTTATGTAAGCACCTTAAAGTAATTTCATCTAGTCTGTATTTCCCTAGCTTGTTAAAGGGAATGCCATGGAAGACAGTATCAAAAGCCTTACTAAAGTCCAGGTATATCACATCCATCTTTCTCCCATCCACCTGTAGGGCCTGTAACCTTATCATGACCGGAAGTCAGGATGGTCAGGCATGACCAGCTCTTGGTCATGTTCCTCATGATTGTTCCTTATCACCTTGTTCTCCTTTGGGTGCTTCACAATAGATTCCTTGAAGATCTGGTCCATCTTTCCAGGTATAGAGGTTAGGTTGATGGGTCTCTAGCTCCATAAATCATCCCCCTTCCCCTTCTTTAAGATGTGCACTATATTTGTCCTTTTCCAACCATCTGGGACTTCACCTGACTGCCATGAGTTCTCAAAGAGGATAGCTCCACAATTGCCTGAGACAATTCCTTCAGTAACCTAGGGTGTATCCCATTCGGCCCTACCAACTTGAAAGCATCTAGCTTCTTTAAGTCATGTCTAACCTGTTCTTCTACTACTCTAGTATTACTCTAGGCTGTTTGTCTCTTTCCATATTGTCATTGGGTAGCTGCCCCAATTTATGAAAACTGAAGTGAAAAAGGCATTATGTACTTCATCCTTCTCTGCATCATCTGTAACTAGATTGCCTTCTGCATTCTGTAGGGGACCTATGACTTCTTTGGTCTTCCTCTTATTCTTGACATACTTGTAGAATCCTTTTTTATTGCCTCTTATGCCCCTTGCCAGTTGCATCTCAAATTGTGCCTTGGCCTTCCTAATTTTCTCCTGGCATGCCCGTGCAATGCTCTTATACTCTTCCCTAGTACTGTCACCAAGTTTCCACTTTTAATAGCATTCCTTTTTGAGTTTCAGCTTCTTGAAAAGATTGCCGTCTAGCCAGGCTGAGCTGTTGCACTTCCCATTCTTTTTTCACATAGGGAAAGTTTGCTCTTATGCCCTTAAAAGGGCCTCTTTAAAGTACAGCCAACTTTCCTGGACTCTTTTTCACCTCACACTTGCCTACCAGTGGATCCTTCCCACTAGTTCACTAAGTTAGGTAAAATCTGCTTTTCTGAATGAAGTATTTTATTCTGCTGCTATTCTTTCCTTCCCTTAGGATCTTCCACTCTATCATTCTGTGGTCACTGTCACCCATGTTACCTTCCACCCTCACATTTTCAACCAATTCCTCTCTATTTATAAGGAGCACTTCAAGAAGAGCTTCCCCCCTCTTGTCCTCTCTACCATCTGAATCAAAAAGTTATCCCCAACACATTCCAAGAACTTGCTGGACTGCTTGTGCACTGCTGTGTTTCTCTCCCAATAATTAAAATCCCCATGATAACCAAGTCCTGTAATTTGGAAGCTTCCATCAGTTGTTTAAAGACGGCCTCATTTACTTACTCCTGGTTCTGTAGCGTGCAGCAGACACCCACCATGTCACCCCCTCTGACGATCTCCCCTCTGACCTTTAGCCAGAGGCTTTCAACAGGCCTCCCTATCATTTCGTACTGGACTTTGGAATACGTGTACATCTCCTTTATATGTATGTCAACACCTCCCCTGCCTAACCTTCCTGAACAAGCTGTACCTATGTCACAGGAGCACCAAGGTGTCCTGTGCCATGTAAGTAAAAGTAACCGAGCTGTCAATCAACAGGGCAGTGCAGCTGTGGGTTGCTATGGCAGGTGACCGGAAGGGGGCAGGGCCGGGCCCTTTATAACAGCCCAGGCCAGAGCCTGGCCAGCAGTTCCCTTCTGGCAGCTGCAGGAGCAAGACTTCTGTGGCTGAGCTGAGCGGCCTGAGTTGATGGTTGCAGCCTTACCTTGCTGACTGGCTGTGATGATGCTAGGGATGAGAACACCCTGAAGAGAGGTAGGGTTGGAAGCCCTAGAGGGGCTTGGGAGTTTGCATTATGAGCAGGGAGGCTCTGTGTTGTTTATGTTGTAGCCAGGTGGCTCGGGTTTCGGTTATAGTTACACCGGAGGACCGGGTGAGGCTGTAGGGGTAAGAGGAGGCCTCACGGGGGCTCCCCAGTAGCTTGGGGGTTCCCGGTGCCCAGCAGGGGCACAGTGCGTAGTGCCACTATGGGCATTGCACGAAGAGTGCCAGAAAGGCGCTCGGGGTGTGGGGTTGTAGCCCCAGCCGCGAGAGGCACGGCACAGGCCCCAGAGAAGGGCAGCAGGGTGCGAGAGCGTGGCAAAGGCCCCAGAGAGGGGCAGCAGGGTGCGAGGAGCATGGCACAGGCCCCAGAGAGGGCGAGGCCCCAGAGGGGGCAGCGAGCGCACGTGAAGAGCGCGGCATAGGCCCAGAAGGGGGCAACGGCCGCGAAGAGCGCGTCATAGGCCCCAGAGTGGGGCAGTGGGCTGAGTAGTAGCCCAAGAGGGTAACAGGCCCGGGAGCGCCAGTAACAGGGCGGTGGCTATGGGCCAGGCCCGGGGGCACCAGGTGGGTGATAAGCCCGGGGTGCCAGAGAGGGGCACCAGGGCGGGATGAGCCAAAAGGGTGCCAGAGAGAGTGCCAAAGGGCAGGGGACCAAACAACACCCAGGGAACAGCTGTGAGGCTTGGGGCGTGCTAAAGGGGAGGTAGGAGGCACGCACAGCCCTTAAGGCAGGGGTGCACAGAGGTACCCCATATGGAGTAGGGGCAGGAACATCCGTACCATTCACCTGGGGATAATGGCAGCCTCCCATATAAACTTATTTATCATCAAAGACGTGGTGGGCGAGAATCCGAGGGTGCGGAGTCCACCTTGAGTGACGGTAGGGGGTGCTCGGGAGTTCACGGCCGCTCCTAGACGCCCACTCCCTCACAACCTATCCATGATTATACTGCAGTCATGTGAACTATCCTACCACCAGAGCCATCCCTGGGGGTGCAAATCTGCTCATTTCCCACCTTCCACCTCCCTGCTGCTGGTGCTGCCACTGATGGTGGCAACGGTTTCTTCACATCCAGGGCACATGGGATTGGGGTGGGGGCGGGGGCAGGGCCTCACACCATCTGATTTGCCCTGGGCCCCACACCCTGCTTAGGTTGGCTCTGTCTACTACAGCTCCATAATCCCAATTAAAACATAATTTTGTGATTGTACTAGGACCTCCACTTCTTCCCATTCATTTCCACTACTTCTTACTTAGTATATAAACATTTTGGGTATCTAAACTGATTGTCCTATCTTCTCCCTGCTAACACAAATAAGGCTTCTATTCATGCTTACCAAGTTTTTATCCAGGTTCTTTACTTGAGGAGAACTTACATTAATTGACATTTTAATATCTTAGATTTTTAAATTAAACTGTGAGAGATAAATAAAAATATTGGTGCCCTAGTGCTTTTCTCATAGAGTGTGGGTTTGTCTACACGTTCCCCTTTTAAGCAGACTTAGCCTAAAATCATCATTTTTTCAGATGGCACTGGAGAGTCCTTTGAGCTTCTCCTTGGGTTTGCTGGGATGCAGGAATCTGCTAGAGAGCATGGGTCCTTCTGCATTGCAAGGGCCCCCCCCCCCTTCCTCTGTGCAAAGCTCTAGGGTGATCTCTACTTGCATGTGGTGGCCTTGAGGGGTTAACTACAGCTTTCTTCAGTATGCCACACTCCTACATTCCTAGTCCCAATCCCAGCTTTGCTGGGCAGAAAAGTGCAAAAGAGCTCAAAAGAAAGGTCAGGCCTATCTTGGCTTGGGCCTGAACTACAGCTAGCACCCAACCACACCACTTGGATGGGACATAAATTACAAAAGATACAAAAGGAGGCCCAGGCCTATTTTGCTGGGCCTGAACTGGGCAGCAAATAGCCAGCCAGACCTATACTACACTGAGGCCTAGATGAATAAGTAGTGCCAAGTCTCACCCTGGCTCAAACTGTGCCAGGCTTTACCCTAGCCCAAATCTGCCAGCCAAACATATGGCAGAGGTTCAACTGCACAGCTAGGCTGAAATGCAATAGCTGTGAAACAGCAAAAAGGGTCCAGGCCTATGGCTGTAGCCTTGACATCCAGTCTTGGCTATCCTACAATGCTGAGATAATATGTTTTGTGAACACAGGGGCCAGTAACTGCTAGGACCCATTCCTGGGCAGTTTGCTCCAGGGATTAATACCCCCATGGCATTAACACACTTAAGGAAAAAAGGGTGAAAGAGAGAAGAAATGGAAGTCTCAAACTGCAAGACAGGCTTTCTCTCCCTGTACCTGAGACTTTCCCATTACATAGCTTTTGCTGGCCTGTCTAATGAAGAGGGATAGAGACTCCCCGGCCCCCATGGGGAACAGGTTTTCTGGCATCTGTGCAGTTCTCAGCAGCTCCAGGAGAAAGAGAGAAACCATAGTTGAGTTGTTCTTATATACCTGGTGTGACATCACCCAAGCCTTGTCCAATTAAGAAATGCCATGCTTCAGCATCTCTCTCTTAATCAATTTCTCTGGAAGATGTTCTGCTTCCTCTGGCCAATGAGGCCAGAGGGTTGATGCAGGCCCCAGCTCGCCTGTACACACACAAAAAACCCACAATACATGACCCAGTGTGTGTGTGGGTGTTACATATATCTACATATATATTACTCCCTTTTAATATAAATGAGTGGGGGATTTAGCTGATTCGGATTTTACCAAAGACTAAATTCCAGTTTGATATACATATTTTTACTTTAATTTGTTTCTGAGTTTTTTAACCTGGATATATAGTATAATTGGCTGGGATTCTCAAAGGAACACAATAAAATTAGCGCCTACTAATTTAGCTCCCACTGAACCCCATGCCACTTTAAAAATACTAGCTATGAAAATTACCACTAGAGCAGTTGTTATTTCATGAAAGAGTTTTCAGATGCATTGTCTGAAGCTTCAGTGTCTATATACTCTATGCTATCCATTCCATTAGTTGTTAGAAAACAAAAAAGTCTATAATGCCCAGTAGTTTGCTTAATTTTTGCTGCTAACTACTAATGTTCTTGAAAAAGTTAGGTGTTTAAAATGGGGTTTTTTCTGTCCCCCAACTGATTTAAAATAAGCCCTCTTTTTGGAAGAGGAAACTATTTTATCTCTGCAATACAACTGGATTGGTGCAGGCAAAGTCTCTTCTCACTTCATTGAATAAGTCAGGTGTATTTTTATTGGAGAAGAAGGATATGTTTTTTGCTCACTATAAACTGAGTAAATAGCAAAACAGCTACTGCCTAGCTCAAATAAATTCTAAGTTGTCACAGCTTACTTTAAAAAATCTGCCCATGGTAGCTGTTTGTTATCCTGCTGTTTGCGAAATACTGTTCAGGTATGTATTTCTATATGGATGAAACTTTCTGGATTTGGGAATGGAGAATGCAGAGGATGTGTATCTGCATTTCTTTCCAAAATGTTCAATTTATATGGAACACAAATGTGTTGGAAGAGATGAAATACTAATCCCACTGAAATACAGGTTTTCTATAAAGTATAAATTCTGTAGCAGTTCTCTGGAACATCACTTAATTTTGTCACATAGATGCTGTACATCAATAGTGATAGCAATTGGTATAGAAAATAAATATAGAAGATATGATGCTGCTACGTAACTAGCATTTTTGCTACAACATGGCATGGTGTTATTACATCTCTGATACAACTTGATCTGTGCAGAAAAACAGATTTTCCCAGGAAAGACTGAAGCTACAAATTATCAGTTCAATAGGCATCTATCTGTCTGGCAAACTAATACATTTGCATCGAGTAAGGCATCAGCTTATTGAACATGTGTGAGTGTGGCTATAGAACCCAATTCTTAATTGACAGTGCTTTCCACACTAATCACATATGAAGTTTATATCTGACAGTCCTGAATGTGGAGTGGGGTTCTTCCTGAGGTTTCTTCTTTCTTCTGCATGTTGGGCTCTTCTTTTCTCCAAAGCTTTCATTCCACACTTAATAGGCTGTTTCCAAATGATCTGATCATCAGCAATCTTCTCCCAGCTGTTTGGCTTATATGCATTGCTTTCATATCTCTCTTGCAAACATCTTTGAGAGACAGATAATGATGACTGTGTGGTCTTCTTCCTGTAAAGAACTTTCCATATAAGAGATCCCAGCATATACAGCAATCATCCATTCTCCACATATGACCAAGCCATAAAAGTTGATGCTAACTGAGAAGAGAATGCATGCTCAAAATGCTGGCATGTACCAAGACCTGAGCATGGGCAACTTTGTCCCGCCAGTAAATTCCTAGACTGTGGCAAAGGCAGCAAAAGCGGAAGCTGTTTAGATGCTTTTCTTGAGTAGATTATGTGGTCCAGGATTCACTGCCATAACAAAAGGGTGTTGATGACACAAGCATAATACACGCTGACATTGTTGTTGTGTGACTCTCATTTGGCTCAGGATGCTCATGATACCTGGTACTTTGCCAATGCAGGTATTCAGTTCAGCCTCAAATGACAGGTTGTTAGTACCAATGGAGCCAAAATAAGTAAATTTACTTACAACATCCAATACATTTTAACTTACTGTATTCACTGGTGGTGAATCAGTGTTCTACCCAGTAACATGGGTGTTCTTAATGCAGATTGTAAAACCAAACTCTTTGTGGACATGAGCAAAACCACTCTTTGTAGGCTATCAGTGCAGTGTCATCTGCAAACAACAGCTCACAAATCAAAATTTTCTGCACTTTAGTCTTCACTTTATAATGTGTGTAGTTGAATAATTTTTCATCTGAGCTTGTATATAGATAAATTCCTGCAGTGGCAGTCTCAATAGCATATATCAGAAGAATTGAAAATAATAGGGTTGGGGAAGGACATAGTCCTACTTGACTCCATTTTGAATCTTAAAAGCCTCAGTTCAATAGGCTTTTGATTCATCATAGGCATCTGTTCCTCATATTCCATTGTGGAAAGAGTGGATTATATAGAGGAGTTTTGGTGGACAGCCAATCTTTTCTAATAAGTAGAAGAGCCTTTTCTGCTGACAAGGGGGAAGATGAGGGCGGAGGAGACGA
>NW_017728911.1:18130675-18159954 GCF_001723895.1 Crocodylus porosus | reverse complement strand
CTGGTGCTCTTTCCTGCCAAGGCAGGGGGTCGGACTAGATGATCTACCTAGGTCCCTTCCGACTCTAGCTACTATGAAACTATGACAAGGTTAAAAGCCTTGGTCAATGAAGGCGACATAGAGGGATTTCCTTTTTTCCCTACATTTTTCTAGGCTTTGTCTCCACAAATATCTGTGGTGTAGCTACTAGCTCTGAAGCCACACCGTAACTCAGGGTAATTTTGGTTAGCAAGGATCTGAAGTCTTCTGAGCACCACCCATGGAACAATCTTCCAAACAATGCTTAATAGTGAAATGCCACAGTAGTTCTTAGAGTCTCTGCAGTCTTCTTTACTCTTGTACAGAGTGACTATATTGGCATCTTACATACCCTGTGGCACTATCTCTGTTATCCAGCAGTGAAGCCCATATTGGTGAAGCTACAAATTCTCAGTTCAACACCTAACCCAAATAAAAAAACAGGTGGGCAGAAGAGAACAGATAGTAGTATAGGACCTCACAAGGCTGACCCCCTGTCCACACAAGGAAGCAGGTTGTACTTTCAGAAGATACAATTGCCACAGCAGTCCTGCTGTCAAGAGAGCCTCTGCCAAAGAGACCGTGGAGGACTGTGAGTGACTTGCCTTAAAAAGAGAGCAGTGAGAGTAAGTTTTCTACATGTTAGTATGGACTTTTACTTTCAGCAGTGAAATGTGTAGAGGTGCATTTTTGGTATACTTTATTTGATTTAGCATCTTGGGGTTGTCTAAAGTTTGCCTACAGTTGTTTCACAGAATAGGAGAGAGTAACTTTTGCCACTGTAGACTTATTTAATCATCCTTACAGCTTTCTTTTTCAGACACAACTTTGCAGGTGTAAATGAGAGAGGCAGACATACTACATAAAATGGGAATTTTTACAATACCACCTTTTCAAGTCAAACATTAATTATCTTCTCTAAGCAGTATCTTTTTGTCTGTAAGAATGTCATCAGTAGCGCTGAAGTGCCTTCAGAGTACATGGTGCTACAACAGGGAGAGAACAGCAATTATGGCAGAAACAGCCACTGCTGACTTTACAGTTCCCACTATAGTAGATGGTTTTCATTTTGATTACAGCAACATTCTTTTACTGATGCAGAGACGAATTGAGTTTGCCTGGTTAAATGAACTGGTCATAAGTAGCGACCTACCAAAGTCAAGGCGGCAAGCAGCCGATTTCATGGACAGGTCATGGGGCCAGCCATCATTTTCATGGGCTTATCATGGTGGGGTCCCCCAGCCTCTGATTAGTTAAGGGGGGGCCAGTGGCTCCACCCCTCAGTGCCAGTTGGTTGAATGTGCTATCATATGGCTGCAACCCTTGTAACTAACTGGTTGAAAGAGTGTCATATACTGGCTATATGACACTCATTGCTGACTGACCGGGAGGGCTGTCTGTCATGCGAGCACGTCTCACTGCTGATTGGTGGAGAGGGGTGGGGCCACATGACAGGCAGCCCTCTTAGCCAGCCAGTGGCGAATGACAGGGGTGGCAGCCATTTTGGCTGCTCCCCTGCATGGTGGCAGCTCACTCCTTCCTCCCCCCTGACCCCCTGCCCCACAGGCTGGGGAGCCAGCATTTTATTTTTAGGAAGTGGGTTTTTTTCGCAGATTTTGTTATCATTGCCCAATTTCACAGACAATGCTCGATTTTGTGATTTCTTCTAAGTCATGAATTGAGTAGGTCCTTAGTCATAAGAATTGGTCACCTGAAATCCATATGTTTGTTCACAAAATCATATGCTATTACAGAGATTCAGAGCAGATTAACGCATTCCTGAAGCCTTAAAAAGGTGCTGTCATACACTGAATTTGACCCCAAATCCACATATTAAGTGATGTGAACAGATTACAGACCCTGGTGACAGAGCCCCTTTCAAAAAGACTGTTCAAGGAGGAACACAGTAGCAGTAGCAGAGATCAACTGTAGCCATGGCGTTTCTTAATGCTGTTAGCTCTATATAGTTTTGAGTCCAAGCCTGTTGCTTGGACTTCACCATGATCCTCCTTTTAAGATGTCCTCTTCCTTGAATGTGGAAGTACATCTCAGTATTGTGCTATGACTCTCCCTCTACTATGAAGGCCATGCTACACTGCCTGTGTGTTGCACAGTAACTTTTTTCAGTCTCAGAAGTGATATGTACAGGTATTAGAATGAAAACTTAAAACCAGCCTCCATTGCTCAGAGGCAGACGAACTCCATCCGTCCCCTCTGTCCCTGCCACTATGGCGGTGCTCCAGTGCCCTCGGGCGGGGTGGGAGAGGGCAGGCCATTGGTACTGGCCTTGCCCCCCCGCTCCATCCCCTCCATCCCTGCTGTCATGGCAGTGCTCCACTGCTGCCTCCTTTCCATAATGCTCTTGGAGCCCTCTGATTGATTGTTTCAGTAACCAATAAGAATGCTCCAAGAGCACTGCGGACAGACAGACAAAGCCCTTTATTATCTTAGGTATTGAAGATAGATTTACATTATCATTATAATGAGATGGAGGGTTTCAGTCTTTCAAACCAAATATGTATGAATAATTAAATACAAGTAGGGTACCAACTCTGTAATAAACAGGATGCTAGTGATATTCCCAAAGAATAGCCAGATTTTACAACTGCCATAAGACTTGTCCTGTTAATTACGGTGGCATGCAGACATCATCCAATAACTGTTCCTGCACTCAGAATGTGCTGTGATCTGAATGGCTTCAAGTGATTCAGTCATAATATGTATTGTCTAATTCTTTAAACTGGGCAGGTATATTTCCTTGAGTATGAAGTTTATCATCTAAACTGCAATGCTGTTAGACATACAAAGCTAGACTTTGAAAAGCAAATAATTATTGTGCTCTGCGAAACTGATTTTCTTAAAGGTTAGGCTGATTTATTCCCATGCACACAAATTTTTAGATAAATGGTGAGCACTCCATTTCAAAATGTAGAAACAGTCCAGGCATTCCTGTCTGCACTTGATAACTTAAAAACACCTTCAACATTCTGCAAAAGCTTAAAGTTATCACATTAATGCTCTTTACAATTGAAGAACTAATGAGATGGTAACATCTCAAGAACCAGGGGATTGAAAGTTGAGTTTAGTTTGCCTCTCTAAAACTCATTATTTTTAATAAGACTTAGGTTGAACAACTAATTTACATTTTTTCAAAGAAAAGTTTGTTATGGATTCTATGCCCCCACTCCTTGTATTAAGGTGTCAATAAACATCACTGTATCTGGTAGCTTTTCCAGCACAAACAGGAAAGATGAGAAAGAAAACTTTAAAAACAAGCCCATTTTGTCCTCTTTCTAAATCATAGACAAAAAGGGGCAGAAACACAGTTTTAGTACTTTCTTGCAGGTCATATTTAAGTGCTACCTTCAGATCACAAATTGGACCTTTGAGTGAATCCCAAGTCTTTGTTCTGTTCAGAAACTTTTGCTGAGAAAAGGATGAGTGCAGAGCTCATGATTTTGCCCCTAGTGATGAAGTAGAGCATAAGCTACTTGGCCTCAACAGGCTATAGTCAAAATTTAGTTTGTTTCTATCAAGAGAATTTCTTGAAGGAAAATGCATTCTTGTTCAATTTTTTTCCCTTTTTGAAGTGCCACTAAACTGTTTCCCCTTGAATTGGAATACTTAATCCCCTAGACAGTCTAAGAGCAGAACCTCTTGTGGCCAATTTGCCTTATTGAACTGGTGCTTATAAAGAAAGGAAACAAGCAATAAAACCTGTCAGCAGTTTCATTGCTGGGTGAAAATAGTTTCCCGTTTTGCTCATGGAAGGCATTTCAAGATAGATGATTTTCAGCAGAATAAATGAGGCCTGTAACAGTTAAAGTAAAAACTAATTCCATATAAAATTAAAAATTTATAATCTTGTCAGCTGTACGTGGTGAAAGAGTGTTCTTTGTCTGTCAAACTGCGCAATCTAAATGGCATAATCAAACAATAGTCCCTATGTTGTGAGCTAGCCTCTTGGCTTTGGTGGGGCAAGGATCTTCATAAAACAGAAGAAAAAGTAGCACCGTGCCACAAGGCATTAATTTAAAACAATCAGAGCAATATAAATATCCATACTGCAGAAATACAAATGAGCTCCCTGCCTCCCCTGCAGGCCAGCAAGAAGGGTATTTAAAACAAAAAATGTTCCCAATAAAAATAAGACTCATCTGTCACAAAGAAAATGAGAAAATGTCAAGAAAAAGGTATCTGAAGCCCAATATTTTTTCAGTTCAAAGACACATGGTTTCACATACATGTAGAAATGTTTGCTTCAGCACCCTTTTGTTTTTTGTACAAATGAAGGTGACAAAATATTATCACTGAGTTAGTTTTACATACCTCACAAGCCCGCATGGCTGAGTGGTGGTATGAGGAAAAACTGCTGTGAGTTTTGCTGATTTCTTTGTGTTTCTTTCCAAACATAGACTAGAACAGCAATTAGTTACAGCAATTCAATAAGTCAAGAATTATAACAATAAAGAAAATAAAGAAGACAAAATAATGTATCTATTATCTATAGATTCCACTTTCAAGGAGAAGACCAGCTTAGCTTAACAGGGAACTCATCAGTAAATTAAATCACAAAAAGGAAGCTTATAAGAGGCATACACATGGTTCTGATTACCTTGATAAGACTCCCATTAGCTGTGCACACAAGTGCATTGCTGAAATAGAGCCTGAGTGCTCAGCATCCTGCTGCCCACATGAAGCAGCAGCAGTGTGGGTGCCAGGCAGCTAAGGCCAAGTCCCGCTGCCTCCCACTGCCCTGTACTGCATGGGGAGGGGGCTGTGCCATGAGCCCCTGAGTGCCTCGATCGCTGCTGCCACTGCTGGTAAACTGTGGGCAGTGCAGGAAGCTGAAGCTGGGTGGGGGAGCAATGGGGAGGGGGGCAGGAGCTGCGTGGGGGAGCAATAAGGAGTCTGGAGCCAAGCAGGGGAATCGCTGAATAGACTCCAGCCTCCCAATCACTCCCCCACTTGTCTCCAGCCCCCTACTCATTTTCCTGCTCATCTCCAGCCTCTTGATCATCTCCAGTCTTGGGAGGCTGGAGATGATCAGGAGAATGAGCAGGAGGCTGAAGACAAACAGGGGAACAAGCAGGAGACTGGAGACGAGCAGGAGGCTATGACCTGTGCCAGCATGTGGCCGCAAGGCTGTGCACCTGCCAGACCCAGATGGGGAATGCACAGCCAGTAAAGGCACCTCCACCTCTGGGCCAGATGCCAGTGGGCTGTGGTTGCACAGTTGGCCTTTGTGTAGCACTGCTGCCCTGTGTGCCACCACCTGGCCATCTGGGCAGCTATTGCCTGGAATATTTTCTCAGTGTGGTGGCCTGCTTTGAACCATCAAAGCATGTACTCCTGGCCCTAAGTGGCCAGGAGCTCAGCCACCTCCAGCTGGGTCCCAGGTACCAGCTCAGAGCAGGCTTCTCTGCCTGGGTCCTGCCACTTGCCTCACTAGGAGGAATTCTGGTGTTCCCTATTTAAATACTGCAAAATCCCTGATAAAAAAAATCCCAAATTCACTCTTTAAAATACCCTGAGAGAGAGATCCCTCAGGCAATGTTTTATTGATACATTTACAATTTTAAAGCAATTTGGAAGCCTACCAGTGCCTCCATCATTATAATAAAATAAATTCTAAATATCTATACAGTTTGGCATTTACTTTTGGCTTTTCAGTCATAGAAAAATGAGAGCTGCCCCTACCACCTTCACTCACCAGGATGTGCAGCACTGAGCAGCACTAATATGCCAGTGCCCAGCCCCTGCCCTTGCCCCTCTCTCTCAACCCACAGCCTGTCCCCTGCCCCAGTCCGCCCACTTCTGACCCACAAGGCCAGGTATGTGGGTGAGGAGTCTGTGGGAGTGGCTTGGGGGTGTGGTGGGGACATATGGAGAGGCTGCTCAGGAGGGGTGGGTCTCCTGCCCCCTACAGGGTGCAGCCCTCCTACACAGCTCACAGACTTCCCCTCACAGGGCCCACAGCCCCCCAACAGGGCCCACATGCCCCACTGCAGGGGCTACCTCCCTCCCGCAGGGCCCACATGTCCCCCTCTCAGCCCCAGCCCCTCAGGCAATGCAGCACGGGCCAGTGGAGCTCAGCCCCAGTTGCCTGGCACCCACACTGCTGCTGCCACATTGCACAGGTGTAACCTGGCTTGGCAGGGTGCCACACAGTGCCACATGCTGTTGAGCAACTTGGGCCGCTCAGACTGAGCGGCGCTGCAGCCCAGGTGACAGTTCCACATACCGCTGAGCTGGGTCCTGCCTCCATGGATCTGGTGCTTCCTGAGGTTGTAGGGCCTCGTGACACTGCGGTGAGCTGGGCTGGTCCTGTGACGAGCAGCACAAGCGGTGCTGGCTGTGAGCCAATTGGGCTGTGCCGTGCAGCAGGGGAGCTGGCAGCAGGCGAGTTTTGGGCCCTGCAAGGGGGGGTGGGACCCTGTGCGGGTCCCAGTCCCTACTAACTGGGAACAGCTCCCGGGTCAACCTTGCACCGCTCCTGTTTGCCTGCACACAAATGTAGAGTGCTAGGGCAACAGGAGGCACCATAGAGATGCTCTGATTGGATGCCAGAGTATTGCTGGAGGTCCGAGCCCTGGCACGCCTCAGGGCACAATGAGGAACCATGCCCTGCTCCACTTTGCTCCCCAGTGTTTTTATTTGGTACCTGGACATCCAGGTACCAAGTTTTCAGCCCGCACTGCAAATATGCAGTGTGGGGAACATTTTTTCATTCTCAGTGTGCCTCCTGTGGTATTTCAAACATAGTCCTTTCCATCTCTTCCAACTGTACGCAATGGATCCAATATGATAAAGGTCTGGGGGGTTGGAGAAGGCAGTTCCTAATTTTGGGCATCTACGTATCTGTACACAAGGTGTTCTGGTACCCAGGAGTGAATGAGGATGATCTAAGTAAAGAGCTGCTTCATCCACAATGTTTCAGTTTTATAACCCCATCTTCACTTAAACAGATTGGAAACTGAGTGGCTGCATTCTGGGTATCTCTGAAAACTATTTCCCAAATTCTTCAGAAGTTGTTTCTGATCGTTATCTTACACTCTGATCGTTGTCCCAATGGATGTGGATATCTGGGCTAGACAGTTACATCAGTGATGTGTTTGGTCCCTGAAATACATGTTTTAATGATAATAGGTGACTGAGGTCTGTACCACTTTAAAAGTGTAAGAGTCAGTCTTCTTAAACTGTTAGTACAAGTAACATTAGTAAAAAGAAAGTGTTTTTTGTATCTTCTAAACTTCTGTGCCTGTAGTCTCTTTACCCCGCCCAATGCTCAGCACTCTTGCCTGACATTGCAGCTGTTATCCCTAACAACAACCTTCATGACAGAAAAAGTTGTCCTATTTGTTATTACTTTCTTGGGAGGCAATGAACCCTAATTGATAGCCCACTTAACCAGAGTTCTGGACACCTAGGTTCCGATTCCTGTTGCTGGAATTAGGCACTGTACGTTGTTCTGCTTCAGATTCCTCCTCTATAAAATGAGTCTGAAAATATGTATCTATTTTGTAAAGAGTTTTGACATCTACTGATGGACAGCACTATATAAGAGCTAGGTATTATTACTATACTGTGTTATGCTGTAATGCCAAATCAGCACAAGTCTTATTGCCTTTTAGCTTGATTCATCCAGTGCATTCTCACTTCAGTATAGCACATTCCTTACTTAAAAGCTTTGCTTTGCTAGTTTCTAAGAACTAGCACTGTTGATATACAGTGTATCAGTACAATTTGTTGAACATGCTGTCAAAATAATAGACCTTTCATAAGTACAAAAATTTGTTTGATTTTATATTGTCAGCATTATACCACCTTCTCAAAATGTAGTTATATTGGACTTGAGTGTCTTAGAACAGGTAAGGAAGAAGCAGTAATGTATTGTAATTGCTTCCCATTTCCCCTGACTGTTATTTCTTCAGTTATTTCATTTTATGAGTAATGCATCAGAGCTAATAATTCACAGTTTGCATGTCAACAATCCTATGGACTGACTTATGCATAAAGCAAAGGTCCTGATGCTCAGATACACTCTGGCTCCTTCATGCTACAACCCAGCACATGGCTGCCCTAGAAACAGCTAGGTATTGAAGAAGTCACCTATACAGGAGGATCCTTTGATCCACCATGGTAGATTCACCGGAGTCTCATACACCGCCACCCCTACCTGTGATCCCAACAAATGGCACAGTAGGGGTGAACATTGGATACTTCTGCATCCAACAAATCACTGACTACTATTTGAGAATTACTCAGATTTATGCTGAGGACTTGGCTAGCAAAAAGTGAGTAAAATGCAAGCCTCTGAATCATGCCAAACCCATTTTGGCTCAGAAGCATATTAGACCAGGCCCTGGCCCACAGACCAGATCCAGCCCACAAAGCTGCATCATCTGGCCCAAAGAGCTCTCCAAAGGTCTGGAAATGATGTGGCAATATTGCCATTCCCCCATTGCCAGATTTTCAGCCCCATGGGGAATGACTGGATCCAAGTATGCAGAGTCCGGCTGGTGCAGAGCTGAATCCAGGTGCTCAGATTGGGCCAGCGTGCTAGACTATACTCACAGACTGACTCCATGTGCGATGTGTCCCATGGACTGAGCTCACACCATTCATGCAGCCTATCGGGTCATAAGGTTGGATGTCATCACATTAGACTGAAATGATGACAATGGCAATGTTATCCTATAATCCTTAGCGCATTATACTACCTCTAGATATACAGCCTATAAAAATTAATTAGCATTTCTCTTTGCATTCTGACATCTATAGATAATAAATTGACATCTATAGATAATCATGAACTCTGCATACATACAAAGCCCAGTTTTCTATTCACTGTACACAAGCAAACTTGTTTTTGTACTTTGTAAGCAAAAACACTTTATAAACATTTTTAAAACTTGTATGCCCCCTAACACCTGTGGACAGACAGATAGTAGCATTCATGCATACAAACCCACTTTGGCCGAGAAGGGCCCATTCGAGATACATTTAGAAAATAAACTAAATTGATCAGTTATAAATACCTTTAATACAAAGTAATGTCATTAGCTTCAATGCATCTAGCTGAGACGACTTCCAACTTGTGCTTTAGGGCTCTGGCAAGGCTTTTGTACACTTTTCCTGGCTGTTGTATTCTAGCCAATGCTCATTAGTACAACTTAATATTTGATATTTGTTAATATTCACAAGTTTAACATTTGCTTTATTTTGGTACAACGTGATCATTCAAATATTTGCAAGAATGGAAAGAAGTTGGATGTGACCACCCTGTAAACAGAATCATTGTTAAATATAAATTACTAGACACAGGAACTTCCTTGTATTTTTGAGCCATCACTTTCCAGTTTGAATCCTTCATTAAGAGTAATTTGCTTATCTTAGTCTTGCCAAGTAGAGAAGATGATAATCTGGAACGTTTTCATGGAACGTAAAGCAAGAAACTTTCCTGCAGTGAAACAGGAACAGGAGGAAGAGAAATAAAAAGCCTTTCTGCACTATGCAGTGGAACAACCTGGACCAGCAGTACTAGCACCAGCATTAACACAAGTTTTCTCAAATTTAAAAAGTTAGAGATGAGTCAAAGGCACAAGGATTTCAGTGTAAGCTTCCTGTTCCAGGGTTTTGTTCAGTCTGTTGTAGAAGCAGGGACAAGTATGTAGTTTGGTGATACTCTGTTTGGTCACATAGGTTGACATTCTACTTCCATATGGTTTTCTAAGTTGCCATCAAGTCAAACATGGGGAAAATGTTACCCTTGGACTTCTTGTAGCTTCAGAAGTGTTTACCGGGCTTTCGCTTGGGATCATAACTTCCTTAGTGTCCCTGGGTTGTATTAATAACATTAACAAACACATACCTATTTCTTAATCTTAAATACAAAATTGTTTAAAGCCTAGAGGAGACCTATTTCATGGAACTATTCATGTTAAGAACACATTAAAGTTAAGTATCTGCTATGCTGGACTGAGGCCTTTAGGGCAATCCAATTTCTTGCCAATGTCAGACTTTTGTCAAATTTTTAATTTAAAAATCTGATTTGCAGGGAGAAGTGATACACTGTTGTGGTGGGCTGTTGTTGACATATTAGTTCCCTATAAGGACAGTAAGGATGGTCTTTTGGTAAAGGCACAGGAACAGGAATCCCTCAATCTACATTATTTTCTATGCCCTGATTTCCTGTGTGGCTTGGGGCAACTCCCCTAACTGTTCTATGCCATAGTTTCTTCATCTCCCAAATGGGGATGACAGTTTTTACCTATTTCACCAGGGTATCATGAAGACAGAGTGACAAGCACTCAACAAGTGACAAGCACACATTTAAAAAATACAGATATCAACCTGATAACATATTTTTCCAAATGCAAAATTCTTTTGAAATCATTCAGTAAGTTACAATAAAATTACTTCAGGATTGAACCCAAAAATCAGGGACTACCACTGAAAACTATTTATGAACATTTTAAAACGGAAAACTCAAAAAGGGTATGTCAGTTATTAATTCATATTAAAAATGATTGATCCTGGAATTCTTATAGTCCTGTGTGTCCTATGATGATCGCAAACATTTTTGCTAAACTCCCAAGATTCAAGAAGACAAAAAAAATCTAACTTTTCTACCTCAAAAGCATTTATATGATGATTTCCAAAACAAGATTTGAAAAAGAATGCATAACAGATACTGGATACCAATCAAACCTGAAAGAGTATGTGTGCCTTTATAGGTAAATGTCTGTGCATGGATCCCTACCCCTATGTGTGAGAAGAGATCTTAATGTACAATTAATTGTATCTCCCACACTCCACTTCCTCCTGAGATGAGAAAGAAATATTGGTGTCAACTGCCAGCACTCTCCCCATTCCTCATAGAACTAGCCACCACAGAATTTTATTGCACTACACTAGACTTAAAGCTATTATAGCCTGTATGCCTCTTAATAGCTTTAAGGAGTGCAAAGAAAGAATGAAAATTAATGGATTCCCTCCCCTCATAGCCTATAAGTAGAAAAAGCATGACTAGTCCTTAAGCCATCTTCCTCATTGCCAGATGCTCTACTCTAAACTGCATTAATGGAAACATTGTAGAAACACCTTTCAAGTACATTTTAAAAAAAATGCCATTTACAAAAGAGGAATATGTACAAAAATAAAAACGTATCAAGTGCATATTAAAAATGAGCATAGACTTTTTATACACCATCTTGGCATATCTAGCATATATATCAGGTAATTTCTGAAATTCATATCATCTTGTGGAATATTGGTGCCTTCTGTACCATTGTACAGCAGTGCTGCTAATATTTCTTTTTGTCTCATGGTTTGGTAATTCTTTGCTATTTCAATTTGAACAGTTTCCTTTACATTAATACAATGCTACAGTAATTTTAAATGGAAGCTAATTATTCAAATTCTGTATTCTGGCAGGTGTTTCTGTGTTTGTTTTCCAGTAGTGTAATTTAACATGTGTATGTTATGACTAATCCTAGTCATGAATTGTAACAGATTAGAAAAAATAACATCACTTGTAATATCTTTGCAGTTGGATCCGGAAGCTAGCATTGTCCTAAAAGAACTTCAGGTGAAACTCAGTAGTGTCCTGGATGAACTCAGCATTACCTATGCTGCAAGGTAATAAACCTATTTAAAATATCTGTGTGAATGGTGACTTTCTGTTATGGTTAGTCCATTATGCCTCAAACCACAAAGAACTGTGCCTGATGTAAATGTAACCAATTGATTTAGACTGGTGACAGTTGTATGTCTTTACAGCTTGCTGCTGTTGACCTAGAATGGCCTACATACCTCTGTGTGTGTATGTTTGAGCAACTGGAAATGTATAGTAGTATCCTCACCTCCAAAGGAAACTAAAACTGTGTGATGACATGAAAGTATTAAAGAGACATGCCTGCCAGTTTCAAGAAATAAAAAAATCTCATTTCCTCTTGCCAGATACCACAGTCAGCTTCTTTTTACTGTGTGTATGTGCAGGTGGTTTGATTCCCTGGGGCAACAGCTTTCAGAAGTAGCCTGCCCCAGCCAGGGAGGCGGCTGGTTAAGCCTGCTTCAGATGGTCACTAAGCATAGCTTGCTTGGCTCATTTATTCTGTAGGAATCAGCTAGTGAGCTTTACTCTCAAATCTATTCATTAATCAGTGTGCATGCTGCTGACCTGAATGAGGGTGGTAGCATGCCAACTATCTGTCTGCTATGTTTTGAAAAAGTATAAAGGTGCTTTTGCCTCTGCTTGGAAAGGAATATAAAAAAGAGAGGGTATTCAGGTGCTTACAAAAGAGAATGGCTGTGACAAGTGCTCGCTTGCTGTAGTGAGGTGAGTGACATGTTTAAGTTTTCAATAGCAGCTAATGCTAAAGATGAACAATCTGTGTGAATTGTTTTCCTTTTGTGTGTGTGCTTTCCCTACCTGCATGAAAAGAATGTTGTACTAAGTTTAAATAAACCACAATTGAGGATTACTTACTGAAAGAATCATGACTGCCTGAGTTCATTAATAATCTGAGATGAGGCAAATAATATTGAAAATGGGGTAACTTAGCAAGAAAGGAAAATGTCAGGTAAGAATTAAGTAGTGGATAATACCCATGCTGGTTCCCTTTGGCCTATTCTCTCCATGTTTTAAAAGGTCACTGTCAAATAGATGAAGCCTCAGGATTGAATTTTTCTAAAATTGATGTCATCTTCTGTGTGAAATAACGTTTTCAGTTTAAAGAAAATATCTATAGCCACATTGTTAAAACAAGAATTTGTGATCCTTGGGGCCAGTGGTATTTTGAATTCTTCTGTAGACAAGCCAGGAGACAAAGCACTAGCAACCTGATAACCCTTCTCCCCGGGACTGTGCTGACATAAATAATGCTGTTAATCAAGTTGCTCAAAGGCCCTCATTCATGCTTTATGCATTATTCTCTCCCTTAAATACGTTCATACAAATGTTGATATGTTATGCTTGTTATGTCTGATAGCCAAAAACTAGCAAAGGATCACCTCAGTAGTTTTGTTGCTTCACTCTGAAGAAAACCCTAGGAAGCCTTCCAGTACTTTGAGTCATACCTGTTCCTTTAGAGGCCTGTGCTAAGCAATAGTTTGCACTGAGCTAATAAGAAGCATGGGCAGCAATTTGCCAAGAATGAGACTGTCTAGCTACAAGCAGCAACCACTAGTAGGATATATGAAAAAAAGAACATCTCTGGCAATCAAATTCATTCGATTAATTTGAGATGCAACAGTGCTATTTATTTATTTACAGACATCCCTTTATTCATATTTGTACTATGGAAATCTGGTATCTAATGGGGAAGCTATTCCAGAATTGGTGTGTGATTACATTTTATAGACCTTTTCCTGCTTACCAATAAAATGTGTTCATTGTGTCTTTTGTATTGGATTTTTCATGATGGGTGAGCTGAAATAGCTGGGGTTTTCATCGTTTTCTATTAATTTTTTGGCTTCTCTTTTTCCCCCCCAATATTCTTCCTTTTTTTTTTTTTTCAAACTTACCTATTCTATTTATCAATGATAACTTTTATGACTGGTTATCATATTTACTGCATCTGTCTTGCCGTACTGTGGATACAACAAATATTTAGCTTTGTTCTACTTCTCAAATGTGGTATCTGAATATCTAGTTTTGTATTCTTTAAATGTATTGATTGAATTAAAGTAGTCCAAAATTTACCAAAAAGAAAAAATAACTTCAATATCTTTTTCAAATTCCATACAAAGATACAGCCTAAATCTGCAGTCCCATCCATCAAAACTAAAAGTTTGAGTGACCATGTTGGATTAGCAATGATGTCTGCCTTACCACCATGTTATGCTATAATTAAAGACTCAGATTCACTTTCAATACATATATTTGCCATCAGAAAATGCTCACTAGAATGGCTACAATGAAATGGACAATATCAAAAGGGAGAAATGTAGCAAGACAGAAAAACACAAAGGCAAGAGTAAATAATTATAGATGAACTATATGACGGGCCTGACAAAAGCCCTAACAGGGGGGCTGAGCCAGTCCAGACCCAGCAGGGTATAAAAGGAGATTCTCCAGGTGACCAGGAAGCCAGCAAACAGGGGCTGTGAACAGGGTAAACAATTCGCAGGAAGTTTGCAGGGCAGTTTGTGGGCTCTCCCCTGCTTTTTTTTAGGGGCAAGTCTTTCAGCTTGGCATAAGGAAGCAGGAAATGAAAAATAAACCAATGAAAAATAAACAGGCCAGTTCCAGCCTAGTTCACTAGGGAAGGTGTGCTTGGAAGAAGAGCAGTAAGAGAGAGAAGGCAGATAAAGAGACCCAGGGAAATAGCTGAAGGATATTGCATTACCAGAGACAATGCCACTGCCCCAGCTTGCATCTGTGAGGCTTCTGTCCTGGCAGAACTGCTCACCATTGACACTTCCACCTGGGTCCAGGTTTGGTACTGTGGGGACTGTGGCTTGCAGGTTCCTTCCAGTGATGGCCAAGTCGAGGAGTGCCTGCAGTGTGAGCAGTGCCTCCTGGTGGTGTCTCTTAGGAAACAGGCGAGAGAACTACAGGAGGAGGTGGTGAGACTCAGAAGCATCCTCTGCCCTGAGGCATTCATTGATTCAATGCTGGAGGAGATGTCCAGGACTGTGGAGGAAGAAAAGCCAGACACAGCACCAGAGAAGAGAGAGAACATGCACACCCAAGAGGGTGCAAGCTGGAAGCTTGTGAATTCTGGCAGCAAGCAGAGATCTTCACCTCCACCAGCAGTCATTCATCTGGAGAACAGATATGCAGCCCTAGCAGCAGAGAGAAAGGAGCATGTTTCGTTGGTGGAAGAAGACAGGCCAGGCCTCACCAAGATGAGAAGAATCGAGATGACCGCTACCATGAAGAAGCGAAGGGTGGTGGTGGTTGTAGACTCCTTTTTGTGGGGGATGGAGGGAGCCATCCAGCAACCTTACCTGTTGTCTCCGGAGGTCTACTGTTTGCCCGGAGCCCAGATCCAAGATATCATGGAGGGACTACTGAGGATCATCCAGCCCTCTGACTACTATACTTCATGTTGCTCATCCACGTGGGCACCAAAGAAACTGGGGAGACCCAGAGTGTATTAAGAGTGACTACAGGGCTGTGGGTGCAAGAGTGAAGTGGTCTGTGGCTCAGGTTGTGTTCTCATCAATTCTTTCAGTCAAAAGAAAGGACTTGGGTAGGAGCAGGTGCATCCTGCAGACATCTGAGCCACAGACCACCTGGCTGTGCAGCTAGTGTTGCCAGCAGGGATTTGGCTTCCTCGACCATGGGCTGTTCTTCGAAGAAGATGGATTGCTGGGAAGAGATGGGATCCACCTGAAGAAGAGAGGAAAGAGCATCTTTGCAGACAGGCTCACTAACCTAGGAAAGAGAGCTTTAAATTAGGTTCACCAGGGGATTGAGACCAAAGCCCTGAGGTAAGTGGGGAAGCAGGAGACCTGGAGGAAGTACGAGCAGGAAGGGGAAACAGGGGAGGTACTCTCATACTTCCTGAGAAATCAGGGCAATCAGCTAGTTACCTCAGCTGCCTGTACACAAATGAACACAGCCTGGGAAACAAGCAGGAAGAATTGGAAGTCCTTGTACAATCATGGGATTATGGTGTGATTAGAATAATATAAACTTGGTGGGATAGCTCACATGACTGGAGCACTGTCAAGGATGGGTACAAAGTGTTCAGTAAGGACAGGCAGGGGAGACGAGAAGGAGTTGCACATTATGTAAAAGAGCCATATGATTGCTCAGAGCTCCAGTATGAATCTGGAAATAGGCCTGTTAAGAGTCTCTGGGTTAGCATCAAAGGGGAGAGCAACAAGCGTGATGTCACAGTGGGAGTCCACTACTGACCACCAGACCAGGAGGAAGTGGTGGATGAGGCTTTCTTCAAACAGCTGCTGGAAGTTCCCCCATCACAGGCCCTGATTCTCATAGGGGATGTCCATCACTCTGACATCTGCTGGGAGGGGAATATAGCAGTGCACAGGATATCCAGAATTTTTTTGGAGAGTATTGGGGACAACTTCCTGGTGCAAGTGCTAGAGTGGCCAACTAGGGGTCATGCTCTTATTGACCTGCTGCTCACACAAGGAAAGAATTGGTGGGGAATGTAGTGTAGTGTAGTGGATGGCAACTTGGGCAGCAGTGACCATGAGATGATTAAGTTCAGGATCCTGAGGCACAGAAGGATGGAGAGCAGCAAAGTAAGGACCCTGGACTTCCGAAAAGCAGACTTTGACTCACTCAGGAAACTCATGGGCAGGATCCCCTGGCAAGCCGGACTGAGGGGGAGAGGAGTCCAGGAGAACTGGCTGTACTTTAAAGATGATTTACTGAGAGTGCAGGAACAACCATCCCACTATGCAGACTAGCAAGTATGGTAGAAGACCACTTGGCTTAGCAGAGAACTCTTCAGTAAACTAAATCACAAAAAGGAGGCTTATAAGAAGAGGAAACTTGGACAAATAACTAGGGAAGACTATAAAAGTGCTGCTCGGGCATGCATGGATAAAGTCAAGAAGGCCAAAGTACAATTGGAGTTGCAGTTAGCAAGGGATGTAAAGGGTGATAAGAAGGGTTTTTACAAATATGTCAGTAGCAAGAGGAGGATCAGGGAATGTGTGGGTCCCTTACCAAATGGGGAAGGCAACCTGGTGAAAGGATGCAGAAAAAGCTGAAGTGCACAATATCTTTTTTGCCTCAGTCTTCACAGGCCAGGTCAGCCCCCAGACTACTTCACCAAGCAGCACAGTTT
The DNA here is from genome assembly GCF_001723895.1 of Crocodylus porosus. Lineage (NCBI taxonomy): Eukaryota > Metazoa > Chordata > Crocodylia > Crocodylidae > Crocodylus > Crocodylus porosus. The sequence continues at coordinate 18,143,158 of NW_017728911.1, read as the reverse complement.
GGGGAGGAGGTGAGCAGCCCTGAGTGATAAAAGAACTAGTTAGGGACTACTTAGAAAATCTGGATGTGGACAAGTCCATGGGGTCAGATGGGATGCACCCAGGGGTGCTGTGTGAGTTGGCTGATGTTCACAGAACCATTGCCCATCATCTTTTAAAACTCATGTTGATCAGGAAAGGTCCTGGATGATTGAAAAAGGGCAAACATAGTGCCCATATTTAAGAAAGGGAAGAAGGATTATCCAGAGAACTACAAACCTGTCAACCTCACCTCAGTCCATGGAAAAATCCTGGAGCAGATTCTCAAGGAATCCATTTCTAAGCACTGGGGGGAGAAAAAGGTGATTAGGAACAGTTAGCATGGATTCACCAAGGGCAAGTCATGCCTGACCAACCCAATTGCCTTCTGTGATGAATTGACTGGTTCTGTGGATGTGGGGAGACCTGTGGATGTGATATACTTTGATTTTAGCAAGGCTTTTGATGTGGTCTCCCACAACATTCTTCCAGGCAAACTAAGAAAGTATGGGCTTGATGAATGAACTGTAAGTTGCATAGAAAACTGGCTGGAGCATCAGGCTCAGAGAGTAGTAATAAACGGCTCGATGTCTAGCTGGCAGTCAGTATCAAGTGAACGGCCCAGGGGTCAGTCCTGGGGTCGGTTTTGTTCAATGTCTTCATCAACAACCTGGAAGACGGCAGAGTGCACTGTCAGCAAGAGCAAGTTTGCAGATGACAGCAAGCTAGGGGGAGTAGGGTTAATAGTTAAAAGCGACTTAGACAAACTGGAGGATTGGGCCTAAATGACTCTCATGAGGTTCAACAAGACAAGTGCAAAGTCCTGCACTCCCATCTTCAAAAAAGGGAGGAAGGAGGACCCGGGAAACTATAGGCCAGTTGGTCTTACCTCGATCTTGGGTTAGCTTTTTGAGAGAATTATCCTGGCACATGTCCACGAGGGGCCAGTGGGGGAGGTTATGCTTAGGGGCAACCAACACCAGTTCATTAGAGGCAGGTCCTGTCAGACCAACCTGGCGGCCTTCTATGACCAGGTCACCAAATCCTTAGATGCAGAGGTAGCAGTGGACATAGTCTTACTGGACTTTCGGAAGGCCTTCAACACTGTCTCTCACCCCATTCTCATTAAAAAACTAGGGGACTGTGGTTTCGACACCTACACAGTCAAATGGGTTGCCAACTGGCTGGAGGGCTGCACCCAGAGAGTGGTGGAGGGATGTGGACAGTGGGGTTCTGCAGGGTTTGGTCCTTGGGCCCACACTGTTCAATATCTTCATCAGTGACTTGGATGAGGGGGTAAAAAGCACCCCATTCAAATTTGCTGATGACACTAAGATGTGGGGGGATGTGGGCACGCTAGAAGGGAGGAATAGGCTGCAATCGGACCTAGATAGGTTACAGGGGTGGGTGGACGAGAATAGAATGGGATTCAACACTGACAAGTGCAAAGTGAAGCACCTGGGGAAGAAGAACCAGCAGCATACCTACAGGCTGGGGAACTCCCTTCTCATCAGTGCAGAGGCAGAAAAGGATCTCGGAATCATCATTGATGCCAAGATAAACATGGGCTGGCAGTGTGGGGATGCAGTCAGGAAGGCCAATGACACCTTGTCATGCATCCAGAGATGTATCTTGAGAAGGTCCAAGAAGGTGATCCTCCCCCTCTATGCAACACTGGTCAGGCCGCAGTTGGAGTACTGCGTCCAGTTCTGGGCACCACACTTCAAGAGGGATGTCGACAGCATGGAGAGGGTCCAGAGGAAGGCCCACTCACATGATCAGGGAGCAGCCGGGCAGGCCTACAAGGAGAGGCTACAGGACCTGAACCTGTTCAGCCTGCATAAGAGAAGGCTGAGGGGGGATCTAGTGGCCTGTTACAAACTAGTCAGAGGGAACCAGTGGGCACTGGGGAAGTCCCTGTTCCCCCGAGCACTACCAGGAGTGACTAGAAATAACGGTCACAAGCTGGCAGAGAGTAGATTCAGACTAGACATCAGAAGGCGCTACTTCACTGTCAGGGCAGCTAGGATCTGGAATCAACTTCCAGGCAAAGTGGTGCTGGCTCCTACCTTGGGGGTCTTTAAGAGGAGGCTAGACGAACACCTTGCTAGGGTCATCTGACCACAGCACTTTTTCCTGCCATGGCAGGGGGTCGGACTTGATGATCTGCTCAGGTCCCTTCGGACCCTACCAACTATGAAACTAGGAAGACGGAACAATTCTGTGCACAAGTACAGGGACTTACTGGCCAGGCAGCAGCTCTGCAGAAAAGGAGCTGGGGGTTTACAATAAACAAAAAGCTGAATATGAACTACCAGTGTGCCCTTGTTGCCAAGAAGGCTAACAGTATACTGGGCTGCATTCAGAGCTGACCCAAGCAGGGTGTGGGGCCCGGGTCAAATCAGCCCATGTGGGGCCTCACCCCCACCCCAATCCCATGTGCCCTGGACTTGAAGAAGTTGCCGTTGCCATTGGAAGCATTGGTTGGGGGAGGGAGCAAGCAGCTGGATGTGAAGCTGGTGGGGCAATGTTGCTGCAGCTGCTCCGCCTGCTCCATGGGGCCCCCCAAGGCACGGGGCCCAGAGCAGTTGACCCAATTTGCACCACCCCCAGGGATGGCTCTCGCTGCACTGGTAGGTGTGTTGCCAGTTAGTCAAGGGAAATGATTATTTCCCTCTATTCAGCACTGGTGAGGCCACATCTGGAGTACTGTATTCAGTTTTGGGGGCCCCACTACAGAAATGATGTGGACAAATTGGGGCGATTCCAGAGAAGGGCAGCAAAAATGAGGGGGCGGCAGGCTGGGGCACATGACTTATAAGAAAAGACTGAGGGAACTGGCTTTATTTAGTCTTCAGAAAGGAAGACTGAGAGGGGATTTAATAGCAGTCTTCAACTACTTGAAGGGGGGTTCAAAAGAGGATGGAGATAGACTGTTCTCAGTGCTGGCAGATGACAGAACAAGGAGCAATGGTCTGAAGTTGCAGCAAGGGAAGTTTAGGCTAGATTTTAGGAAGAACTTTCTCACTAAAGGGTAGTTTAACCCTTTAGTGAGAAAGGGTAGTAAAACATTGGGACAGGTTACCCAGAGAGGTGATGGAAGCTCCATCCTTGGAGGTTTTCAAAATTCGGTGAGACAAAGCTTTGGCTGGGATGAGCTAATTGGGGATGGTCCTGCTTTGAGCAGGTGCTTGGGCTACATGACATGCTGAGGTCCCTTTCAACCCTAACTTTCTATGATTCTGTGTGTTAATTCATACAATTCAGACAGGGTTAGTTTCAATTTCTAACACATGCTGTACCTTTCATATATGATAACTAATGGGTTTATTTCATTGATGAAACTTTCATGGTAGGATGTAAATGGTCAACCTCTCTCTAACTCTTCTCTCTTCTATTTATTTTTCCCCTTTTAGCTTCCAACTTATTATAGAGGACTGTGTGAAACAGATGAGTTTTGAGTTAAATCAAATGAGAGGAAATGGAAATATATCAGCCAATAAGAACAGTGCAGCCATGGATGCTGAGATTGTGCTGCGACCTCTTATGGATTTCCTGGATAAAACGTAAGTAAAATTGAATATCTGATTTGCTATATTCAGTGGATTACAATTTGACATGTACAGGTCTTTGTAGTATTGGAACACATCTAACACTGAAACATGACTATTAGCTAAAAATAAGATTACGGTATATATTTTAGTATTATATGGTCACAATACTAAAAATTTATACTTTATATATTTATAACATTTACTTCAAATTTTTCCTTTAGAAATATATTCTCCTGTTTCTTTCTTGTGTGTATGTGGGTATTAAAAAGCAGCTAATACACAGTCAATGCATATAGTTTGCCTAATTCTTGCATCACCACATAATATGCAGTTCTGTCCTACAAATGATTATTCACCTAGCACTGTGAATGTTCCATGGGGAAAAAAATGCATCTTCGAACTCACCATGGGCTCTGAAAGTCAAGCTGCATTCTTCCATTTTATACACCCATCAGCAGCAGTAAGAAAGAGAGGGCCGTGAGGGCAACAAATATTCTTGTTGTGCACGTGCAACCCCCTTTCTTCAGCTTATATTGTCACTAGCATCTGTGTAACACTTACTTGCAGAAGCTGATGTAGGCAGGCAATGTGAGGAAGTAAATCAGTGCTTACATTTGTCCATCACTCATTCAAATGTGGCCTCTCTGTTTAACATTGTATTTTAATGTGCGTCATCCTCTGCATCCACTGAAAAGATTTGCCCCTTTTTCAATGAAACATATGTGATGTTGTCCAAGTCATTATTTCACCAGTGCATGGCTAAACCTGATGCTGTTTGTCATAGCAGCTGTGAGTCACTTATTAAAATGCAATATGTTGCATTTTAAAAATAAATTGGGCTGTAAACCTCTTAGGAACAGATTTTGTGATAGAAGCAACAGTACTGCTGCACTTTTAGCAGGTTGGAAATACTCAAGACAACTCTTTTCACAATATGTCTGTGTTTAACCACTGCTTTAACACAAGCTGCAGGGTGTTGGCATAAAAAATAGATTTGCAAAAGTTAACCAAGTTTTTTGAGTCCTGAAAGTAGCTTGTTTTGATGCTTAGTTTTGCCTTACTGAGACAGCCATTTCTAATGACTGTGGGAAAGCTCTGGCTTTAGGCTTACTAATAATTGTGAACTATTGGTCAAGGGATGGAAGGATTATCTGATATTGTTATTGTAAGTGTCAAAGTCTGTCTTAAAGGAAAAGATCATTTCATAATTGTCTTTTCTTTCTCTGGGACCTTACTTTATACTGATGCTACATGTCTAAAAATGAAAAGTACAGGCTCCATTTCCATTCTTACTGAAGTTGATTGTAGCTGAAGTTTCTCAGCACCTCTGAAAACTAGACTGTTTTTAATATACATTTCTGTTTGGCATGTTGGTGAATTTTCTGTGTTGGCTTGCTGCTTTGGCCAGCTTATGTTTTGAAAATATCATGTACTTGAACATGATCCTTGATTGGAGGGTGTGGATTATTGAAGGGCATGTAAACTAAGTAATAAGATCCAACTGATTTTTATGTGGTTATTTCTTCCTAGTTGTTTAAGGTTAAATTCTATTTTACCTTCACTGGATAAAATGAGAAAATTTCTCTTTCCTTAGGAGCAGGTGCCTTGCTAGGACCAAGACCCCCATTTATTTATTTTTTTAGAACACCATAAGCTATATTCCCTTTGGCTTGTTTCTTCTCCTGGCTGTCCAGGGACCAGCTTCCATAGGCAGACTGGAGAAAAAAAAACAACAAGCTGGCTTCTACCTCATTCAAGACTAGAAGCCCATTACTCCAGATGCTGATTAGAGCACATTGCTGGAAAATGAGAGATGCAGGTTCAAACCCTACCCCCTGAGGGAACAATGGGGCCTATGGCCTGGGTTTCTTGATTATTGGGCAAGTGGCCCAGCTACTGGGCTAAAAGATGATTTTCCTTCTCCTCCTAATTCCCATCAGTCATGGCTTTTCAAAGACCAGGGTTTGGGGACTGATTTACTTATATGTCATTACAGGCATGCCTGAATTCTTATCACCTCCTGAGCAGCTACATAGCCATAGTGCACCATAGTAATGTGGAACTGAAACTGTACATAAGCTGCAAGTGCGGCTAGTTAGCTAGCTTCCCTAGTGAAGCCATGGCAGAATAGCTGTCAGTTCAGGCTGTGCAAACCAGCTTTGACCCTGACTCGGGTTTCTAGCCTGCACCAAAGTCAATGTCACCAGTTCTTTATTGTTACAGGTACCTGAATTATAGCCTGCATATAGTAATCAGTGCTGAAGCCTCCACTCTCAAATGTAGGGTAGGAATAGACTTAGGAGGGGATGGAAATAGAAATAGAATAGTTTTATTTATTTTGTGTAGGTTCCCTATTCAGTAAAATACATGATATATGAATAAGGAAGCTGGGTAATGAAAACTGGAAGGTTGAGGGCCATCCTGCTTATGTCAGTTGGTACTGCAGCTCAGTAACTGGCAGCATGGAAAAAGCTCATTCTTTTTCCTTAATTTACTCTTTCAGGGCTGATTGTGTTTGCAGCACTAACAGCTGCAGAGCCAAGATTCCTAACCCTAGCAGCAATTTTTTCAGCAGCTGTATCTACATGTCAATCATTTGTTCCTAATCATTAATCTAGTCCTCTGTGCAAAACTGCTACAGGGTTAACATATTACTCCTAAACAGTATAGATTTTCTTCATCTTAATTTCTTTGTAATAAGGAATACATTGTTTTAAAAGTCTGAAAGAAGGTTCAAGGCAAAAGTACACATGATCTGTGCCAGGATGATAAAGGAGATGTCCCAATATATTTTTTCTTAAAGCCTATTCAAAATTTCTACTTTACTGAAGATATAGTACTTAACATGCTTCTCTTGAGATATAAATAAATAGAATAATTTAATAGTAAGAGGTTTTAAGTGTTACTCACATAAATAGACTGCCATTTTGAAACATTTCTCAGTCCAAATACATACACAAATAAGGAACCAATATAAAACACTTCTAAGAAGTATCACTTTTCTTGCAAAGATGTGATTTCTTTCAAATTATTTTTCTGTCACTATTACTTTGCATGTGCCTTATTACTAACATGGTAGAAATATTAATTGATATATCTATATACCTGTGATGTGATTTGTATATCCTCAGTATCATATAGTTAGCTATAGAATACTATGACTCTCTGTACATTTATATACATACCGTGATTTTTTAAAATTCTGGCCACTGCAATGAGTAGGGTGGGGTTACATATACAGCATGTTTTATGGATGATTTCTTAGATATCATATCACCAATGCAGGGAGGTAGGCCTCAAATATTTATTGCTGCCTTGTACCTACTACCAGGTAGTCTGATTGAATTTCGAAGCAATGTATGTATAGATGGGAGAAAGTGTTTCAAGGAAGTAGCCCAAAATTTCTCTCTCACAAGACACTTTAGTAGAAACACAGGACAATACATACATTTTGTCTTTCTCATACCAACACTTGAAATATTAGGGGTTTTAACTGTACTAACCTCTGAACATAACTGCAGCATACTTTGTATTTTAAGCAAATACATGTTCATGTTGTATCAGATACATTAAGCAGAACCAGTAAAATGAAGTATTAACTTGTACATGAAATGCTTACTTCTGATTCAGAAAAGGAAATTCTAAATATTTTAAAAAATCAACATGAATATTGCTATGAAATTATATTAAATCTGAAAAGGTCTTTATGGGTGGGGTGCATCAGAGAATTCTAATACAATGTGTCCATTATTCTGAGTTTCTGTTAATGCAGAGCATTTGAGGTCTTAATGCTAGATTTGGATGCTAGTTTGTATTTCATTTTATTCCAGGTTAAGTCTCTCTGCGAAAATCTGTGAGAAGACGGTTCTGAAACGGGTCTTGAAAGAGCTCTGGAAATTAGTCTTGAACAAAATAGAAAAACAAATTGTGCTTCCACCATTGACAGACCAAACAGTAAGTGTCCAAGCTGTGCTTCAGGCACATTTAGAACATTTGCAATAATCAACTTGCTTAATCATACATCTGGCAGAAGTTCTGAAATTATCCTTCACAGAAGTGTCTCGCAAAAAAAAACTTGGTCTCTATTGGACAGTTCCAGTTAGCAAGCCCTCCCCTATTAGATATCCTGCTTGGGCATTCTGGCAGCAGAATATACCAATGCAAGATGGAAGGGTAAAAGGCAGGATAACTTACTCTGTAATATAGCACTTTTTATTTTAATGCTCCTTGTCAGGGCTTTATTGTGTAATGAAAAATTAAGAACGAGATTGTGGACCTTTGTGCAGGTAAACAAAGATATGAGAGAGTAACAGCAGCCAGCAACAGCTGCAGCAGGGAGTACAATGGCTGCAGAGTATCAGGATGTCCCAATGTCCCAGGAGGCTGAGAGATCAGGCAATGTCATGGCTTAGTCCACACAGGCCCAGGGCAGGAAAGCTGAGCCAGTGAATGCTGGAAGTGCTTTCAGAGGATGCCAGAACACTCCTTCCAGGACATGGTGCTCACAGGCTCCGGTTGCATGATTCATCGCCATTGCAAAATACAGGCAGTCCCAGTCAAGGATAGAAACTAGAATCTAGCTCCAACTTGGGAGAGAGTACATTTACTGAATGACAGATGGGGAACATGATACTAAAGCGCTGTATTTTCAAAATGGGGGGGAGGGGTCTTAGTGATACCACACCCAATACATGTGGTGAGGTTAGCCTGAAATAAGTCCCAAATGGGGTTGCTGTGCAAAGCTATACACAGTCCTAGAATGGAGGATCCAAGTAAACCATGAGTCAACCCCAGTGAGAGGGCAGTGAAACAATGATCTCAAAGCAGGAAGTGAGGGGTACTGCTATTAACATCCATGTTTGGTGCTTATTATTGTTGGGAGGGGAGTTAATCCTTTATTTATTAAGTAACATTTGTTACAGGCTGATCGTTATGTATTGTTATATTGCTATTGAATATCTTTGAATGATACTACTATTCATATTTTGTAGTGTCCTTAAAAACTGTTAATCGCATACTGGCAGGGAGCCAAGAGTAACATGCTAACTGAGTTACAGATCACATTTATATTTTTTTTTACGGTTCAAATCTAAATTATATTCATCAGAACACTGTACAGTATGCATTCATTCCACCTCCAATGACAAATTATCTTGAAAACACATACTGTTTTCTTATTTAATTAGTAAATATTTTGAAGCCCATGGCTTGTATTGATTACATAACTAATTACCACTTCCCCACAACAATTAACATATTTTAGCCTTGTGAGATACTGTAGCCATATCAAAAAAGGGGTTTGTGCATGTGTGTGTAAAGCAGACGTAACCATAATCTTGTTTTAAGTAATACTGGCTTTCCTAAGAAACTTATTCAAGAGGTAGGAGACAGATGTTCACGGGGGAGAGCCAGAAGTCCATTCATGGAATCCACTCCTGGATTAAATGTATTGTCAATAGAAAAAAGCATGTCCTATGTTGCCATTGTTGTTTTGTGTGTATATTGATAAATGGTCCCTCACCCATTTAAAATTTACATATGTGTGATTTTTAATTTGTTTACCTGCCCACATAGCATAAAAGCTATGTGTTCAAAAAATACCTGTGATTTTGTGTAATTGCTGCATTTAAGCTTGGGTAGCTGCACTTCTTGTTAGTCATTAGGAAGCATTTACCTGCTCTGTGGATACTACTTTTGAATGTTAATTGCTTATCCTGCTTGGCAAGACAAATTATACCTTGCCACAGTGTTTCAGTTTGAGGGTAACAAGGTAGAATGCAGAAAAGATATGCTAATATTTGTGTAACTTACCTTGCTTTGGACAGAGAGTCAAATCAATCTCATGAGATGACTACTGTCTGCAGAAGGCACTATACCCCACCTCACCACTAGATGTGTGGGTAGCTAGTAATAGCTTGCATCAAAAGATGAGATTGACTAGAGCTATGGAGGCAGCCTGTATACCAGTTTAACAACTGACTTTGAGAGGTAACCCTGCCCCGGAGCAGAGCGTACACTGTGTGTTCACTTCTTATTTACATCAGTATAAAGGCAGATTACACTAGTATAAATGTGTTGTGTGTTTACCTCTTTGCTTGGAAGTTAGGGATATAGCTCCTGAATTTGGACTTCCAAGACCTGAAATGCTGGAGACTGCAAGTGTGAGAGGAAACAGTGGGGGGGAAGAAAATACCCTGATCATACCCAGTTCACTGTCCTTTTCAGCATCTACTCTCTGCCGCTGTGTGACACAGGATACTGAGCAAGAGGGACCTATGGTTTGACCCAGTAAATGGCAATTCTTATGTTCTTAGCCTTCTGTTTTTTAAATTACATGCTTAAAAGTCTCAAGGAATAACAGGAATACACTTAAATACCATTTGAATATAATACATGAACACTTGGTCACTACAATATTTCCTTATTCTTTTCAACTATTTTTTAAATGAGAATATAGATGTAAAGTGTGTATTCATGCAAAAAAGTATATACACATTACATATAAATAGCATCAGTTCTCAGTGGGAGATTTCCTGACAAAAGGTATCAATTGTTGATGAATTCAAGTCTTCCTTTAAAAAAAAAAATGCTTCTAGTCTTTATGGACATGAATATAACCTTCCAATGTGAAATTAATATAATAGGATTTAATGCTGCCTTCCTGAGTCTGCAGGAGGATGATTGTTACCTGTGCTGATACTCAGGACTATCCCAAGCAATGAAAAAGAGATTGAAAACAAAATGGTCAATTTTGTAGCTATTGCAGTCCAAGGGATAGCTGATAGTCCCACACTGATAGGGGCTTTCTGAATCTGTGTCCACTCTTCTACAGTAGCAAAGAAGCTTGTAATAATCATCTGTCCAAAAAGATTCAAGACATCTACCCTAGCCCTCCTGTATACCACAGGCAAAAAAAATCCCATTCCCAAGTTAGGATCTTTAGTACAAAAAAGAAAAGAAAAATGTGCAAATGCAGGAAATTTGTGGAGTAAAATCTGCTCAGGTGATCTAGGAACTGAACCATGCCTCTTGATATAAAGAGAAGCAGAAAAACTGAATGGTCAATCTGACCTTGGGGAAATTTTCTTTCTGACCCAAATCTGGCAATCAGTTAAACCCTCTGTAAGAGAGCAAGACCAACCAGCCTGCCCTTGAGAGGGTGTTAAGTATTAGGATCACCCACACAGTACAGTCAGTCTCCCATCCCTAGCCATTGCTTCAAGTGTAAAGCAAATCACAAGATTAAAAGCCAGAAGCCAAAGAAAATGTCTTCCTAGTCCCTCTAGGAAAATTTGAACCATAGGATTAATACAATAAAGTGCAACAAACGTTATAAGTATATTCCATATTCAGAGACAGAAGAATGAGCAAGGGAAAGAAAGCTAATCAATGAAGGACTATTACAACTACCCAGCTGAAGATTCCTTACTAGCATCCTTTAATGCAACTTAAAGCACATCCTCAAAATACAGAGCCCCAAAATATTCAAATGCAATATACCCCAATGCAAAAAAACTGCCAGTGCTGGAATTCCCACTGCAACCAGGAAGCCAAATCTCATCCTGACACCATTTTCTTTCACCCTGTGCTTCCAAATCTTGCAATCAGTGAAGTCAAGAAATCCAGTGTTACCAGCCATTCCCCACATATGGCTTTGCCACAGGTTACCTATATAATCCCAGAAATAGTGGAATGTTGTGATATCATAAAGTTAGGGTGATTTTAAAGCAGTCACACAGTTGAAGGCTCCATGTTTCAGACCTGCATGACTGATTTGCCATTAGAGGGCCTGGCAAGCAGGGACACAAAGACAGTAGTCAGGCGGAAGAATGGCAGAGAGATTTGTAGCTCTGAAGCAGTTTCCCTGGGGTTCTCTGGTATCACTGAAACTGATGTGGCAATTACTACTGAGAGTGGGGCCTCCAGAGCATAAGGCAAGAACCCCGTACTCAGCATAGAGAGACTGTGGCTCAGTGAGACCAGAGAGCCCCTAGGAAGCTGCTTGGTCTCTTATCTTTTGGTCTCTATTGTCTCTGGTCACTTGGTCTCTGGTTTCACAAAGCTGCAGCAGCTCTACACTGAGAGCAGAGGTTAAGCTCCAGCAGCCCTTCTCTCAGCATGAAGCCACCACACCAGCTTCAGCAAGACCACAGCCTAGGGAAAGTAGCTTCCCCAGAGCTCTCTGGTCTGGCCAAGCCGTGGCAGCCCTGCTCTCAGCATGGAGCCACCACGTCAGTTTCAGCAAGACCAAAGAGCCCCAGGAAAGCTGCTTCCCCCAGATTCTCTGGTCTTGCTGAAACTGGCACAATGATGGCCCTGCTCTCAGCCCAGAGCCACAGCTCAGCTAGACCAGAGACCCTAGGAAAGCACGCTTCCCCAGGGTTCTCTGGTCTGACTGAAATTAAGCCTTCCAGCAGCAAGACCATGCAGCTGGTAGAAGCAGGCTTCCTTGACTCCATGTTCTGTCTGCAGCAGTTAAGCTACTAAAGCAGTTGCTCTCAGCAGGAAGGGGGTAGGGAGGATCCCAAGGGTTTTGGAGGGTGGTAACAGGTAGAGTGGCTGGGAGCAGTACATCCTGAGATGCTAAAGGAATGAGAGTAAATCATATTACCTCCTCTGAACATTCAAGCAATAGCCTGGAACACTGTGGCTAAACCATTTCCAATACACGGTTCCCTCAATTTATGCAGGTTCCATATATGCAAATTCACTCTTATGCGATCACCCTTTTTCTACCCCAAATTCCTTATATGCAAGGTAAATTCGCTTTTATGTGATTGGGGCTCTGCTTGTCCCCATGCACCCCAGTCCCTGGGCTGCACCATGCCATGATGCAGGCAGGTGGTGTCGGCTGCTTCCAGGTCTGCTGAAGCAGCTGGGGTGAGTGGGGGGAAGTGGAGCACCAGGAGGTTC
>NW_017728911.1:18129010-18130054 GCF_001723895.1 Crocodylus porosus | reverse complement strand
AGCAGCAAGAGCTGCACCCCCCCACCCTGCACCCTCTCACAGTTCCTGCCACTTTGCTGCCTGCTGCAGCCTCATGAGCTGCTGACAGGCTGCACAGCACCCCTCCCCCCACTCTTTCCCTAGTACCAACCTCACTCCCTCTCTCCCTCACCACCATGGGAACGTATCCCTATTTGTTACATTATAAAATGGGTTCACTTTATGCAAATTGGATTTATATGCCATTCTCCAGGAATGCATGTACCTTATAAATCGAGGGAAACCTATATAAGCCTCTTTTTGAGTAGCTTATCTTTAAAATGTTTAGTGGGTACTTAAGTACCAGTTCTGGGGGACTTCCTGTTTCACTGCTGTGAGCTGAGTTTTTCTTTGCCACTTCTGTGGCCCACGGCCCAGAGCAAAGCAGCCTGTGCAGGGCCCCCCTCCTTGTCTCCCAGCACACTGACTAACAGGAAAGCCAAGGCTGTAATGGAACTCCAACTAGCTTCAAACATCAAGGACAATAAAAAGTCCTTTTTCAGATATGTGGGGAGCTAGAGGAAAAGCAAGGGCAACATTGGACCCCTGCTGAACCAGACGGGGCAACTGACAACTGATGCCCAGGAAAAAACCAACCTATTAAATGGGTACTTGGCATTGGTCTTTCATCAGTCCCATGGGATGGCCATGCCCACTACGAGACGGAGATCCCCTGCCCCCCATCAATGCCGACCTTGTGAAGGAACACCTTGAGAGGCTGAATACCTTCAAGTCAGCCAGCCTTGACAATCTATACCCCAGGGTACTCAAGGAGCTGGCTAGCATTATAGCCCAGCCTCTGGCACAGATCTTTGAAAACTCCTGGCCCTCTGGTGAAGTTCCTGAAGACTGGAAGAAGGCCAATGTGGTGCCTATCTTCAAGAAAGGGAGGAAAGTGGATCCGGCTAACTATAGGCACATCAGCCTGACTTCTATCCTGGGGAAGATCTTAGAAAAGTTTATTAAAGAGGCCGTCCTTAATGGACTGGCCGATGCCAACATCCTGAGGGATAGCCAGCACAGGTT
>NW_017728911.1:18122778-18128413 GCF_001723895.1 Crocodylus porosus | reverse complement strand
GGAGGTGGTTCAAGCACCTACATTGAACACCTTCAAGAGTAAATTGGATGCTTGACTTCCTGCCCTTCAGGCAAGGGGCTGGACTCGATGGTCTTCTGAGGTCCCTTCCAGCCCTAATGTCTATGAAATCTATGAAATCCAGGGATGCCGGATAACAGAGCTTTTACTGTAAGCTAAGTCCACTGCATTTCTTTATTGAAGACAGTTATTCTGTCATAGAAGAATATTAGATTAACCGAGCACGATCTTTCTTAAATAAAATCTCAGGGCATTTTATCCTATTTCCTGTCTCCCTCCATATTCTTTTCTTCAACATATGTTCTAAAATCTTGTATAGTATTGAAGAAAAACTAAAGGTATGAACAAGTGTTCCTTTCTAGTGAAGGAATGGTGAGAAGGAAATGTTTGGACAAAATCCCCAGTGAACTCCCAACTTAAACTCCCCTCTTTGCTGGCCTGCTTCCTGGTCTTGTGCTACTGGCTTCTGATCAGATAACTCTGCTGATCAGTTTCATGTTCCCATTCCTTGTAGGTCCTCTGCTTACTTTTCATAGCCTGTTAAAGGTTCTTATTTTATCCAAGTAGCTCTGTAGCCCCTCTGTACTAGTTTTACCTTTTTGCTTAGAATGCAAGCTCCAGACGTTTCCATTTTTTATTTAAAGTAGTTCCATGCATCTTCTCCATTCAAATTCTTCAACTCCTAAATCCAGTCAACTTCCTTAATTTCCTTAATTTAAGTTTGCCTTTCTGAGATTCAAAATGCAAGTTATAGATCCATTTTTGCCTATCTAATACTTTGAACTAAATGGACTCAGTTTATGTTTACTCAATTCAAGATTATTTTCCACAACCACACCTTTATAAAGTGCTCACTAGTTACTAAATCTAAAATGGGGCTTGAACAAGGACACTTTATGTCTGAACGCTTGCCCAACTTCTTTCCCAACTTTACAGTCAGTCCAATAAGAGATATCACCAACATCCTTGCCTCTTGTTTATTTCCTAGACCATCACAGCTACAAAAACATGCCAACCATACTAAATCTAAAAAAACAGTTCTTCCCAGTGGTTCAGTGACCATTTGATAGAACAAACTATTGTCTATTTCACCTGTTACAATCCCCTTACTCCTACCATTACAGTCCTTCTAATCCCACATTTCTTTCTTATCATTTTCCATTATTTCATAAAGATTTCTTATCATATCAGTCTGGGGGTCTACAGCAAGCACACCAGCATAAGATCCTATTTTACCATCTTTCCCAAAATGATTTTTACCACCAAAAAATGATTTTTTTTATTGGTTTTAATTTTTACAATCTGGTTTATTGATACACAATGCTAGTCTACCACCTTTGCCTTTATTTCTATCTTTCCTAAATAGCCTATATCTTTCGATTTCTTTCTTCCAATTATGACTGCCATTAGCTATGTTTCTATCTGGCATTATCTGAGTTCCCAGTTAGAACAGATACAGTCAGTTCACTGGCTGAACTGCTCACATGACTTCCACTTCATTAACATTAGCACTATCCTTTTCTTTTCCTTTTGTTGGGGTTCTTTTCTCCTTTGCCACATCCTCATTTACTCAATTTCATGTGCTTGGCCATGAAACTGATAAAAATCAGGTCAATTTCACAATGATTCTTTACAGAGCTCTGACAGAAGCCTGGAGTGCAAGACATGCCTGCATAAGGCAGAAGCCAGGAAAGCAGGAGGTGGATAAGAGTAACAGAATGCTTCTAGTAGGAGATAAGGGAATATAAGAGAGGATGTGTTTTTTTTAAGTAGCCAAATGAGTAAGAGGGCTTGACATTTATCAGATAAACTAGGCTGGGCTTATTTACCAGCTTCTTGCCCTGGAACGTTACTAGATTGAAATACCCAACACTTCTCCACACATATATAATACATGTAAATATCTAACATTAGCCCAAAACCAAGAGCTGATTGAGTAAAAGCATGCATTTAAAAACAAAGATCTTTTGGAAGAAAAGATCAGTGAAAAACTGTTCTATATTTTACTATATAGGTTGAGCTGACTTCTGTCATTGGTTTTAATGCAATCCAGTCATCCAGAACTACTCTTTGTTAGGCTGCTAGAAACCACTAGTAATTACATTTCTTAGTGTAACTATGATAAAACAAATGTTAAGAGTGCATTTTAGTAGGATTCCAAGCAGATGGCTATCACACAAAGGGGTAGCATTAGCCTTCTCCATCTTGTTGAGCTTTGTCTGTTATAAAATGTTTTTCTGTTTTGATAGACAAACCATCTATGTTTATTTCAGAATTATCTTTCTAACTCAAGAAACATTATTTTAAAATCTGTGTAGGCTTTATACTGCACTCTGGGCACAGGTGTATATTCCACTCAAGGCAATAAGACTTTTGCTTTTGCAGGTTCAGTGAAATTGAGATCACTTCCCACTGTTGCTGCTGCTGCTGCTCTTTGTTTGACTGAAGCACATAGAAGCTCTGCTCATGAATTCATTGTGCTAGACACCAGAGATGTGTAGAATAAAAAGATAGCCCTTGCCCCAAAAAGCCTAGTCTCATCTTCAGATAGGCAACAAGGGTTGAATGCAGTCATTCAGGAACACCAGTTATTCGGGAGACAACACTAGTGCAATTGTCATAACACATCAGAAGCCTAAGTACTGCCAAGTTTTTTATAGGCATCTAAACAAAGGAGAATGTTAAAGAAGGCAGCACTGTCCGTTTCCAAATAGGTTGCTCTCTCAGTTAAAACAACCCGGGCATGTCTACACATGTTTTAATGTGCAGTAGTCTGTTCTACTGCACATTAAAGTGTCATGTCAAAAAATAGTGCCAATGTGCTAATGCATCAGCACTACTGGAACAGGATGGGATGGGGCAGCTCTGCCCTGTTGGGGATGGCAGAGGGGTGGTTGAGCAGCCGGGGGTGAGGCAGAACCTATGTCCCACTCCGCTATCTTGGCCCTGACCCTAGCCTGTCCTTCAGTGCTGGGGGACCACAGCCCCAGTTGTGTGACACTTGCCGGGTGGAGGGGCTGAGCTGGGTCAGGGCCAAGGCTGCCTTCACCTCAGCAGTGCGCATGCCCCCAGGCTCACCCTGGATGTGCCGAGGAGGCCGGGAGGACCCAGCTGCAACCCCTGCCCTCGCCTGGTGAGAGCCTCCAATTTTCTGTTTGCCCAGCAAATCTTAATCATGCACACTAGGGCAACCTAATGCACCTTTATATAATACCTAATATTAGACTTACTAAACTTCATGGGCAGTAGCAAAAGCTCATTAATGAGCATGCAGACATACCACCACATGATGTAATTCTAACTGAGAGTTTAATTTAACTATACAAAATGTTAGAAGTGCATAATGAAGTTAAGACTTTTTCAGCAATGATGTTGACACATAAAGCAAAAACCTTATGACATAATGGTAAAAGACTTGAATCTTCAATTTGAACTTTGTTTATTTATAGGGGCCCCAGATGATATTCAGTGCAGCTAAAGATCTTGGACAACTCTCAAAACTTAAGGTAATATAATTAACTGAATGAACACACATCTTACTGAAGTGAAGGATAAACTGAGGTACTAATGACCAAGATATACATATGCTAACTCTTCTCACTTGTATGCTATCATGGGCCTAATGAAGTCAACTGGACTGCTTTTATTAGTACTGATCATTTGTATACTGCACAACTGACCAGGAATTATGAGCGAGTTTTACATCCTCTTCTAAAGCATTTATTATTAGTCTCTTAGCATGGCTGTTCCTACTATATGTTCCTATGAACAATATCACAGATCTTCATTATATCTTTGTCTTATTACCATTAAATTACCCTCCCTCCTGCTAGCTGACACCAACCCAGACATCATGGGGCTCACAGAAAAATGGTAGGACCCAATGCATGACTGGGTGGTGAATATCAAGGGCTATAGGCTTTACAGGAGGGACAGGACAGGGAGGAAAGGCAGGGGTGTGGTGCTCTACATTAAGGAGGAATACACATACTCATCAAGTAGCACAGAGTCAGAGGAGGGGCACTCTGAAGTGCTCTGGGTTAGAATACAAGGCAGTCAAGGGGAAAGAGACTTAACGGTAGGGGTCTACTACAGACCACCCAACCAAGGGGAAGAGCCAGACCAGGAATTCTGAAGTCAGC
Organism: Crocodylus porosus; assembly: GCF_001723895.1. NCBI lineage: Eukaryota > Metazoa > Chordata > Crocodylia > Crocodylidae > Crocodylus > Crocodylus porosus. The sequence goes on along the minus strand of NW_017728911.1, from coordinate 18,124,253 downwards.
TCATGGAGGTAGTTAGGTCAAAGGACATGGTCATCATGGGTGACTTGAACTTTCTAGACATCTGCCGGGAAGAGCAGTCAGCCAGGTCTGAACACTCACATAGGTTCCTAGCCAAAATGCAGGACCTCCATCTAACCCAGGAGGTGCACAGCCCCACCAGGGGAGATGCCTTGTTGGACCTGGTGCTGGCCACGGGCAATGACCTGGTGAGGGGACTAAGGGTACTCAACCACCTGGGCGACAGCAGTCATCGCCTGCTGGAATTCACCATCTAGCGCAAGGTGGCAAAGGCCTGAAGCAAGGCAGCAGCCCTAGATTTCAGAAGGGCAGACTTCAATGAGCTAAGGAGAATAGTCGGGGAAGCACTGAGGTCCCAGAGGGGAGGGGAGCCAGGTGTCCAAGGAGAGTGGTCGCTCCGTAAGGAGACAATCCTCCAAGCCCAAAGGGAGGTAATCCCAACAAGAATCAAAGGGAGCAGGAGGGTGCAAAAGCCCCCATGGCTCACCAAAAGCATCTGAGAATGTATCCTAGCTAAAATCAGAGGGGCGTACACCCAATGGAAGGGATGGGCCATCACTTGGGAGGACTATACTGTGGTTGCTCAGGGATGCAGGGAGGCAGTCAGGAAGGCCAAGGTGGAGATGGAACTGGGACTAGCTTCCCAGATCAAGGACAACACGAAGTCCTTTTTTAAATACATAGGTGACAAAAAGAAGGTACCGGGTAACGGGGCCCCTGCAAGACACGCTAGGAAGTTTGGTCATCACACCAAATGACAAAGCTAACCTATTTAATGACTTCTTTCCCTTCATTTTCCTGTGCAGGGACCAGATCAGGCCTCCCACCAGGCCCCCCTCAAGCCCCAGGGGAGGCACACCTAGGCCAAGGGTCAGTGAGGATCTAGTCAGGGAACTTCTGGAGGGCCTGGATGTATTTAAATCAGCTGGTCTAGATGATCTCCACCCCAGAGTGCTGAGGGAATTAGCTGAGGTCATTGCGGGACCCCTGGCATGGCTGTACAAGCACTCGTGGTGCTCTGGTGTGGTGCCAGATGACTGGAAGAGGGCCAACGTAGTTCCCATCTTCAAAAAAGGGAGGAAGGAGGACCCAGGGAACTATAAGCCAGTTAGTCTTACCTCGATCCTGGGCAAGCTTTTTGAGAGAATTATCCTGCCACATATCCACAAGGGGCCAGCAGGGAAGGTTACGCTTAGGGGCAACCAACTCAGGTTCATTAGAGGCAGGTCCTGTCAGACCAACCTAGTGGCCTTCTATGACCAGGTCACCAAATGCTTAGATGCAGGGGTAGCAGTGGACGTAGTCTTTCTGGACTTTAGGAAGGCCTTCGATACTGTCTCTCACCCCATTCTCATTAAAAAACTGGGGGGCTGTGGTGTTGACACCTACACAGTCAAATGGGTCACCAACTGGCTGGAAGGCCACACCCAGAGAGTGGTAGTGGATGGGTCATTTTC
>NW_017728911.1:18105061-18121918 GCF_001723895.1 Crocodylus porosus | reverse complement strand
AAATTCAGATTAGACATCAGGAGGTGCTACTTCACTGTCAGGCTGCTAGGATCTGGAACCAACTTCCAAGTGAAGTGGTGCTGGCTCCTACCCTGGGGGTCTTTAAGACAAGGCTAGACAATTACCTTGCTGAGGTGGTTTGACCCCAGTACTCTTTCCTGCCATGGCAGTGGGTCAGACTTGATGATCTGCTCAGGTCCCTTCCAACCCTACAAACTATGAAACTCTGAAATTATACTGCCTCAATGGTTTGCAACAATCCTAAGTAGAACTTGTGGATCATTATATTTGGTTTCCTCCTCAAAACAACTCCTAAAAAGGAATTCAACAAAGATAAATGTAAGGTACTCCACCTAGGAAGGAAGAAGGAATCCCCAGCACACCTACAGGTTGGGGGATGTCCTCCTCAGCAGCTCAGAGACTGAGAGAGATCTTGGAGTCACAGCTGACTCTAAGACGAACATGAGCCGGCAGTGTCATGAGGCTATCAACAAAGCCAATCGCACCTTGTTGTGTATTAGCAGATGCATGACCAACAGATCAAGGGACATGATGCCCCCTCTGCGGCATTGGTCAGGCTGCAGTTGGACTACTGTGTCCAGTTTTGGGTGCCGCACTTCAAGAGGGACGCAGAGGATCTGGAGAGGGTTCAGTGGACGTCTACTCGCATGATTAGTAGCCTCAGTGAAAGACCCTACAAGGGGAGGTTGAGAGATCTGGAACTCTTCAGCCTTTACAAGAGATGGATGAGGGGTGACCTTGTAGCCACCTATAAGTTTATCAAGGGAGGACAGCAGGGAATTAGTGATGCGCTATTTACCAGAGCGCCCCAGGGAGTAATTAGGAATAATGGGTGCAAAATAGTGGAGAGTAGATTTAGATTAAACATTAGGAATTTTTTACAGTAAGGGTGGCCAAATCTGGAATGGGCTTCCAAGAGAGGTGGTCCTAGCATCTAACTTGGAGGTCTTCAAGAGGAGGCTTGACAGTCACCTGGCTGGGGTCATCTGACCTTGGTCCTCTTTCCTGCCTGGGGCAGGGGGTTGGACACAATGATCCATTGTGGTCCCTTCCGACTCTACAATCTATGAATCTATGAATTATTCAGGAGAACAAGTAAATTTGTTCTGCGTATTGTCTATAAAGAACATAATTGTACATTATGGTATCCTTTTTTTTCCATAGTCAAACTCCATAGGACTCCATATCCATAGGCCTTAATACTACAACAGAAAATTATTGTCATAATGCTTTTATAGCTCCTATTTCCGTTGACAAGCAGCTCTAGTAATGGGAAAAACAGTTTCTCATAAACTTTAGTGGTCACTGTAAATTATATAAAAGCAATAAGTTTGGTTTTGATACCAGTATATAACCCCCACCCCCCCATGTGCACAAAATCCATGTTTTTGTTTTTTTGTCTGAAATATTTGATTCATATACAAATATAATGCCCATAGAAAACAGTGCCACAGGAATGAATGCTATAGTTTATATCTCGCTTATATTTACAATGTTTCCTATTTCTAACAATAATATATTGAGGAACTGCTGATACAAAACACAATGCACCTAATGCTCTTTTTTATTATTCCCAGTTTGAAATAAACAGAACAAAATTTCCTGCATGGAAGTTTACAAAAAGGAGCCCATCAAAATCTGCCGCCACTCCTATCACATGGCATCCTGACAGAAACGTGCAAAGCAAAAAGCAAAAGAAGCACACATTGGGGTTGTTTCAGGCATTTTTACACAGGATCAGATTGCAACCAGCCCCTGCAAGTCTATGCAAAGGGAGAAACTCCAGAGGAAACCCCTCTCCCTCCTTCTCTTCTCCAGCCCTTGTGCTTTGCATAAATATGGCTCAGGAGTTCAGGCCCATGCCCCAGCTTCTTGATAAGAGATTCAGGCTCCACAGACCTACCTCTGTGCTGGCCATCAAATTCAGCTTGCTTTAAGTAAGGAGTAACCTGTGTCTTTTCCAGTTAGATATGCCACACTGATATATGCTTCCTGGATATCAACCAGTAGTTATGTAGTACTGATCATCCTTCTTCTCCCCTCCTACCCTTGTAATACTCAGGGGGAAAGGTAGTATTTATCCAAGTGGACAAAGTGACTTATGAGCACTCTTAGTGAACCGAGGTACAAGGTAGGCATCCAGGTCTAAAACTGTAATTCTGAAACCCCTCACTTAGCTCCTGCTTAACACTGAAAGTGCCTAACTCCATCGGTGTGTCTTAGCATTTGACTTTGGAGTTGTACTTTTGCACATGCTCAGAACTGCCTGAGTCCTGAAATGGCTGAGTTACTATCTCAGCACCAATACCTGATCAAAACTCAGAGACTACAGGCATGGAAAAACATACATTTGGAGAGGGCAAGAGGAGCTGCTGCTCTGAAGCATACAGCAGCTGTTATCTACATCAAGCCAAGGACAATACAAATGCAACAAAACAGAACCCACTCCAGGTGTATCCATGCCCTAGGTACTCCTCCACCCAGGTTCTTAATGCTTACAACACATTCCATGAAGTAGAGGAGTCATGACTCTTGGTATCTGCTGCCACAACTGTTTCAATATGGGATGTCTCAAAGATGTATACACACTTTAGTCATCAGGAATATACATGGACAGACTATCTGTCAATGGGCTCCCATCATTAAGTTCAGTTATCAATATGGAGGAAGTACCTGGATATGTACCTAATGTACTGTACATTTTAAATTATGCTTATTGCCTTCCCCGAAAACAAAAATCAGCACTGTTGATCAGTATGTTCATGTATTCCTGATAGTAAAGTCTGTGTACTTTATTTTGAGGCATGCTGTATTTTATATTAAACAGACACTGGATAAAACATATAAGCATGGAGAAAGGCATAGAACACAGGAGTCCCCTTCCCTGGGCAGTGCCTTCATCAAGAAGCAATAAATCAGATTCCTTTTCAGGCCCCAGGAAGCTTGAATTCCTTTCAAAAGTGAAAAGGAATAGCCTATAGCAGAAGTAATTTGTAGCCTGATGGTTAAGACACTTTTCTGAGAGAAAGGAGGGTAGGTTTGCATCCTCTCAAGCTGAGGAGAGACTTGAACCTAGGTTTCCCCTTTCCTGCATGAGTAATCAAACCAGTATGTTATTATGCAAAAGGATACCACTTACACACTACTGCCACCTGCAACCATGATTTAAAAGGAAACAGAGTGAGCCCTGCTTAGTACCATTTATATAACCAATAGGATATAGGCAACTTCCTTTAGGAGAGGAGTCTTGGCTCTGGATGCCAAGTGACAGACATTTAAGATTTCAGACACACCCCATCCTCAGAGTTTCCCATTGTCTATTTCTAAGCAGCTCCATGTGCACTTAGTTCTTTTGGATCCTATACTGAGGCCAGGTATAGACATTACAGTTTACTGCTATAAGTGATCAGAAATTGGTCTATACCTCTACCAGAACAGAAGTTTGGTACACATAGCCTTGTTTAAAAGTGGCAGAACCCAGTCTAAGAGTTGCTTCCACCTGCCCCACCAAAGGGCTAAAGTGTGTTCTGTTTGCTACCGAACTAAACTACACCGCTTACAGAAATCCATGTAACTTAGATTGATTCCACCTCAGGCTTTTTGAGTGTCTGTACTTAGTTTCTATCTTGCCATTAGGCCTTTGAAAAATCCCTTTCCAAAGTCGCAATCTAGCCTTTACAGATTCTATCCATGAAAGCAAATCAAGGTTTTTATACATTAGCAAATTACCATATTCTTCCTAAAAACTTACAGCTAGGCTTTGTATTTTATTCACGATTTTCTGATTATTTTATTGCTATTCTCCAACTCCCTACAAATGAGTCATATATTTCTATAGTGGCATTTTTGTGCATTGAAACAGTCTTCACCAGAGAAATTAAAGGACAGTTAACACCACACCACTGTATCTTTAAACACATTCTTTGTATTCTTATATATAAATCCTCCTCTTCCAGGGGAATTCCACATCATTGAAGGATTACTGATTCTTTACACATTATGCTGCCTTCAGGAATATGGCTCATAAAGTAACAATGGGCCCTGGCAACCATGCTAGCTGATATAGAAATAAAAACAAAGAAAACAGGCAGATATTTGACAAAGGCTTCCAAAAGGTTAATTGTTTTCCCTTTATGTGCCAGGTTTGAACAGTGTAACAACACAAATAGTTTTCTGTGATTCAACTCTGCAGGACGTGGGAAACTAACAAAATAAAAGGCTTACGAGTTTGGTGTTTATAATTAATCAGTTACCAGCTAGTTCCATTATGGCATTTGGCAATTGTGGAACTGCAGCAATCTATGCCTCTTTGAATAACAGCTGATGAAGCAGTTAAAATATAGCCTAAGTAAATAATGAGCTGCTTATTTTACAAAATGATTCTCAGGAGAACAATCCTGCTGTGCCTTTGTTTATCTTTTTTTTTTCTGGGGGGGGGGGAAGGGGGCGGCTGGGATATTACCAGACACTAATTTACTGTTAAATATTATTACTCAAATGAATAATTTTAGTGGCAACTGTGAGTATGCATCAGGAATTTATGTTTAAACAGTTTCCTTCACAAAACTTAGAAACAACTTATCCCTACAAAAGAATTGGAAAGCAGTTTACAGACATCTTGGTATTAAATGTCAATCCTTTTTGCCCAATACTTATTTTCAACAAACAATGGAAGAGCTCCTTGCTGTAATGTATTTTAAAATAAATTCTTTAAGGGTGAGGACATGATTGCTAAATGCAGAAGTTTTTTAATAAAAAAGTAAGACAAGAGCAAGACTTTCTCCCTTATAACAAACAACATTACTAACTTGTTTTCCAGGACCATGTGATCCGAGAGGAACCTAAAAGCTTGACACTGAGGCAATGTGCAATAATGGAGGTAGCACTAGCTACAATTAAGGTATGCTGTGTATATATTTTATGTTTGAATAAGGAGATAGGTTATTGATGTATATGCAGCGTGGACCACATTCTAGCTGGCCCTGCTGTGGGTATGCAGTGGTTGGGCAGAGTCAAAAATGTACTTCCCCCTCTTGCAATTTCATACAAAGTTCAGGCACAGGCATTCTCCCCACAGTGGGTTGAAACCAAAGGTATGATCCCCTGTTCTGCAGAAGCTAGAACAGTTTGGCAGCCATTGACAGAGTATGTACTATAGCCATTAAAGGGCCAGGCAAGCTGTAACTCAGAGGCTGGCAACATTTTTGGGCAGAGTGCCGAAAACAGCCACAATTTCAATTTGTAAGATGTTGGCATGCCAAGGGCACATGACAGGGGAGCCATAAGGGGCCCAATCCTTGTTGTGGCAGCACAGCCCCAGCCCCTTCACTGCTGTCCTTGAGCTCCACTTTGGCCAAGCAAAGTACCAGGGGTTATCTACATGCCATGCTCTGACTCCCGTGCCAGGGGTTATCTACCCGTGGTGTAACTTTTTATTGTGTTTCCCAGGAGCCCTAGAGTTAGTTTCACTGAATGAGACTGAGCCCTCCTTGTGTTACAGCATGGTCCCTATACATCCCCCCCAGTGCATAGTCTTTCCTGCACACACAGCCCAGCAAACCTAGATGAGAAAGGAAAACAGTTCACAGACTCTTGAAATTCCAGGATTTTTCTATTGAACAGTGAACTGTTTTATCCACAAAATATCCAGTTATATCAGTCTCTCTACTTTTGTACAGTTCTTATTCACCTTCTAATTAACTGCCACCTGTACATAATTGGTTTTCATTCAAAGATATCATTTAATTATTTTTACACCGTGGCTCTTTTTCAGTGAAACCAATCAGATTTGCCAGGCAAGTGTTACAAGCACCTCTAGATCAATTATTTTTTATACATTACTGTAATCTACAGGATAATTACTTTAGAAAAAAATTAGTGTTATGGTATATGCTTTACGATTGATTTTTTGAGTTAACCATAATATTTAGAAAGCAACTACTCAACCTCTACACTTCACCTATCACAACATTGCCACAGGTACAAATTGTGTTATCAGCAAAGGACAGATTTTGGAACTATCTACAAAGGGGTGGATTGAAGGGGAAGCACTTCTACAAAGAATTATTTTCTAGATATTCAATATCCCTCCCAAATCATATACCCTGTTGCATGCTAGAGTGTTTCTGGAAAATAAATTCAAATTAATTTTAGAGTGTTGCAGAGGCATTTATTCACACTGGGTGTGTCTACACATGTCCCCAACTGTGCATTTGTTACTGTGCAGTCATTTAGTACTTGCTTTAGGTAGGTGGGACAAACCTGGACATAGGTCACCCAACTTTCAGGCATCCCATCACCAACTAGATTACTCAGCTTCAAGTTCAAGTAATACAGTGCTGAGAAAGAGTTACGTTGGACTGCCCTGTACATACAAGCTAAGGAAAGGAACAGAATTGCACCCCACTTCAGCAGTGCTATAATTTTCTTAGTACTTGGGAACCTTCTAGAATGCATGAACCACCCATTTCTATTTCTGGTAAATAAAAAATAAATAAGTGAACCAACATTTTAGCACAGAATAGAGACAAAAAAAGCCGCGTTATAAAGTTCTCATAGTGTAGGAAGGAAGGAAACGAATGGCCAGTGCTACTACTTGAGTAATAATACAGCAACAGGAATGAATGACTTACCTAACCCTTTCCCCATTATGGGTATGATCCTCAGCATCTCCAGAGAAAGTCTGTTTGCACCATCTGAGAAACTGCCTCTGTATGTGCCTTTGGAAGTAGAGAAGATATTTGGCAATAAATGGGTATATCTATTTTGTAAAGTAAACAGTATGATTAAGAGAATATATTAAGGATCAGGTGTTGTATGTCATCAAAATAATGCACCTTTTTGAAAGGAGAGGAAGTCCCAGACAGGGATGCCACTGCCATCCTTATCATTTATAAGGAAGACAAGGTGTCTTGTGGAAGCAAACAGAAGACATTTGGAAATTCCTGATAGTGGCAGGAGATGTGGAACAAGACACTGTAGAGCTAGTATGCTTTCTCCACTAAGTAACCCAGTGGAATCCTCAGTTCATGGTATTCAAAAAAATATTGACAATTCAAAGTTTTTTGCTCATATAAAAAGAAAGTGCAAAAATGTTAAATTCTGCTTTTGCTTGAAATCTTTTTGGTATCCCACTGGCTGAAAATAATTTCCATGCTCCTAAATAAGGGACTGAAGAATTTCTTAAAAGACAAGAACAATCCAGGATTCTAATCACTGCAAGCATACTTCATGAACTGAAACAAGTAGCACATTTTGCACGACCGCTGGGCAAATGTGATAGACATAGCATGGCCCCATAAGTTGCCCACTAAGCCAAAGTTATACATATTAAGTGATTTTTCTTTAATCCATGGAACAACAAAATATTTTTGACAAGACTCTGAAGATGAAAAAATTCTTATAATCACACTCTTAAAAGCCTGGTGTGTTGACTTTGCTTTAGAAGGACACTTACTTAATATGATTAAAGAAAAAAGGAAGGAATTCAGGTGACATGCAGAAATATATATTTAATCTAAAACCAAATACTGCTCTCTAAGCAAGAAGAACGTGAGATTTCTAAGGAGGAAAAGGATATAATATAGGAGACCTGGATTTCACTGGTTTTTTGTGGTTGTTGCTGTTATCACACATTTTCAAAACCAGTAATGGTATATTTAAAGAATCTATTGAAAATTCACATTTGTTATGCATATTGATTCTTTTAAGTACTAAACATTAATTCATGAAAACTATTTCCAATGATCATTTAATGTATATTTTCATTACACTTGAAAGATCATTCTACTGAAAAGTGACCTTTCATGTTAAATATAGTATATTAGCACTTTCTGTATTTTCTTCTGTCTGAAAAATCCATGATGGATACATTTGTTATTAGGGAAAATGGATCTTTTGTCGCATTTAAACTGTACATATTCTTCTAACTAATGCTTGTGTTGTCTTTGCAAGGAATGACAATCATATGCTTATTGCAAACACTCACAATGAAGATGGACTTTATTTCCAAATGTTCATACCTCCGTAGGGAATGCTTTGGTAGGCATCTAGCTTGTGGCTTTGTTTTTGCCTAGCAAGGACTGATGGCCAGCTGCAGATTATACTGGCATTGTGCTATTTGCTGTCTTAAAAAATAATTACCTTAGAAAGAGAAGAACATTTTTAAAGCTCACCTTGGAGATAATGAAAGTGAGGCAGTTTTAATAAGCCATAGAGAACAAGACAGGAAAACCTACTTGTATTCATTGCTACTCCTGTTCTGTTCTGTTCTGTTCTATTTCCCCCAACAGTATAAAACTGCAGGCAATCTACAAAGCTAAAATACTATCCGACATGAGTTATTTGTCTTTCTGGGTTTTTGTCAGAAAGCATTTTGTGATGACCAGCTTAAAATGAACTTACTCCAGGTTCAATGTCTGTACAATTTATGTCTGAGTATGAAATTTCAGCTGACCGGCTATTCCAAATGAGCTTTCTTGCATATAAAATAGAAACCAGCTGCAACTTGGAAGGCACTGAACTCTTCTAATAAAATAACTGTAAAGTATGTAGCAGGTGAATTGTTTCCCAGTGCCAGGTAACCCTTCTAAAAGTCACATTCTGAGATATTCCCATGTCTTCCTTTAGTTTGTTGTATACCTTTGGCTAAATAATGTAAATTCTCTGCCAGATTTCTCCATCTGTAAGGTACATTGTAAGGCTTCATTAGTCGGGAGTCCAGATTTTCTACCATGATAAGATTTTGTGCCTTCAGCAGCATAAAGTGGATTGAAGAACAGCTTAGCTAGTCACTGAAGATATCTTAGCCTGCCCTGAATAATGGCATCCTCAGAGGATGTTGTGGTTCCTCGTGCAGCTGTGGTAAAGGGTAGACCCAGTAATGCCTTCTGCATGGGAAATGTTTTCTAAATGGAAATGCAACTCTATCCCTATTTTCTAAAAAAAATGTCTAAGCCACCTTTTATTACCATTTATTACTGTAGAGCTTGGTAGTAAACTGATTAAATTTTGGTGAAAACATGCATGTGCTTTTAAACAACTCAGATAAGAGAGCCTTCCTTGAAAAATACACAAATAAATAACCCAATTAGAATGAACAGAAATCCATGTAAGTGTGTAATCAAGAGAAAATTAAAGTAATTAACTGCTAAATGCCTCTGTGAAAAGAAAAGAAAATACAACTGTTAATGAAAGATGTGGTATCTGTTGACCCTTTAAAAGATTCCCAAAGGCTAGGACAGTGGTTTTTAACCATTTTGGACCTGTATTTTTTAATAAATTGAAGTATAGTGTGAGATCAGGGTGAGACAAAATTTGCTGCAAAAGCAGCAAATCCAATCCCAGCTGCACTGGTGTTACATCCTGATATAGCCATAGTTTAGCCTGGAATGACTGAACAGTCCACCAGGGCACAAAATAGATAAAATCATAACCACTTACAACAATAACATTACACAAACACAGCCAATGCATGGTGCAACTAAGCTCAATTGTTCCCTGTACCAGCAAACTTCTTGATGCTTCAGCAGTGGTCCACATCCTTTCAATCTGCTGTGGCTACCTAGGCTACACTACACCATTGCTGAGCCAAATTTATCTTTGATTTTAACCATCTTCTAAACACAGAAGTCCCTCCTACGGTGTATTCCCATTTTCTCAATGCTCAAATCAATGTCAAATATTCCTTTTCACATGGATTAAAGTTTTGTTCCGGACCTGTTAGGGTTCTTGTTACTCAGGAGCTTTTCTTTCTGCAATCAAACCAAAGTGGAAAGGTCAAGGTATTGAGATTAAAGGTCTTTTTCCTTTTCCTTTCCCCTGCAGTAGGGTAGCACTGATATCTCCCTCAGAAGTTGCCAGCTGTAAGGCAAAGGGTTTTGTCTCATCCGGGTAAGCCAATGTAGGAGTTTATACCAGACCCCTTTTTAACTGAATTAAAGATTCTTGTTGTTTCAGGCCCCATTCCCACTGTCACCCTTTTTTCAGCAGTTTAACAAAAGGTTGACTTTTCTTAGCGAACATAAGAATAATGTCCCGTGAGGAATTCAGTGTTCCCAACAGTGCCTGCAGGGATGTTAAGTCTGTTGGAGCCGGCAGTTTGCCTATCAGCTTTGCCTGCGGCCTGTGTGGAATTCTCCCATTCTGCCCCAACGTAACTCCTAGGTATTTCATCTCCTTGACTACCAACTGCACCTTAACTCTGTTAACCTCGAAGCTTGTTTTCTCAGTTATCTTCAATATGTCCCTTGTTACTTTTCTACTTACTCTTTATCACTTCCATGTATCAGTATGTCATCTACATATGACAACACGCAACTTTGACTAATGGAAGAAAGTTTGGCCCACATCCATACCACATCTGTGTGGCATATTGCTGGGGCATTGTGAAATCCTTGGGTACTCAAGTAAAACAATACTGTTGTCCCCTGAGTGTGAATCCAAATTTATATCTGCATTCTTGTGCCAAGGGAATGGCAAAAACGCATTAGCCGAGTCCAGTACTGAAAACCATTTTGCCCCTCCTGCTATTGCTGCTAGAATTTCAGGGTATTTTGCCACAACAGGAGCTGTGACAGGAGTCACTGCATTCTCCTGTTTACTCTAGGAGGGAATGATGGGTGAACTACAGTTTGTCCTTTAATCTCAATACCTTGACCTTTCCACTTTGGTTGATTGCAGAAAGAAAAGCTCCTGAGTAACAACCCCATCCAGTCCCACCTGGGACTTTCACATATAGTTGTAAATAAGAGCTTGTTGTGAAAAGGAATTTGATGGCTCATTACACAGAAAAAGCTAATTTTCCATTGATCTTAAGCCTCAGCATATGGAATTGTTTGATTTGATATTCATTACTGGTGATAGAACAGGAGAATTGAACCACCTTTGGATTTAAAATAGGGCAAGCAATTAGGGGGAATCATCTTTTTGCTGGTTTGTAATCCATACTTTTGATATGGAATAAAAAGAATTTGGATGAGTCTCCGTGCACAATTCAGCATATGCAATGGCAAGTAAATTTACAGTTCCAGGAGGAGCATCTAACAGTCACTATTCCTTCCCTGTAGCTCCAGAAGTGATGGTAAGTTAAGGTACAAACAGACATTGCCTTTGTGCCTCCACAATTTTATGGCAGTACAGAGGGAAAGCAAACAGATATCTGTAAAATTTGTCACACTTCACATGCCCAAATTTGTGGCCCCAAAAGTTGGGCAAGTGTTCAAGAGCCTGAGAAGTCAGATCAGTGCGTACCAGAGGAATTCCAGCACAGGACTGGGCCTCTCAAGCCCCAGGAGCATCTGCCATGCTTTCTCCACTTACAGAGACATGCTCCAGAATCTCCAAGGTTGTTCTCTATACACAGGGAAAGCTGGGGCTCCCTGCTTACAGAAACACACCTCAGAGAATCTCTGGTGCACATCTCTACAAATGATGGCTTTCTGCACTTACAGAGAAGTGCCCCAGGGACTCTCCAGGCATGTCTGTGCAAGAGGGGAACACATGACCTGTTGTCCTGCACAGTCAACAGGTGGGACAGTGGGTGATATGTTTTAACTTAGTGAAGTGGATCAGCTGTACCAAAACACATCCTGCCATAGATGATCTGCATCATTTGGTTATGTCTGGTTATACCCTTAATTCCTACTGTTGTGGGATACAGGTTACTTGCCTCACTTGGTGGGGAGTGTTAGTGCTGTGGCTGTGTTCTCATCTTAATCTTTTCCTTCTGTATCTCACGCAAAACTGGGTAGTTCTGGTGTGGCCAGCATAGGGATGTCACTCTTTCTTCCCTGAATAGCCCACATTACATTCAAATGTAGCCTCTTAAATTTTCAGTCACTTCCTAGACTAGAACTACATTTTAAAACACAGGCAAATATAAAGCAATCTAAGCCATCATTGAAACACAGAGCATTCTTCTTCTAAGTTTGTCACTGTACGTGATACCACAACAAATTGTATGTTTCTACTGAACAGTGTCTTAATAGAACAAAACCATAAACACTTTCACAAAGCACAAGGCAAATTTCCTCTTCTCTTTCCCCAAAGGGTGTTGTTTCTGTACTTGCAGTGTAAAGCCTATTTTGTCTCTAGTTTCTCCCTCAAATCTTAAAATTAGTTTTGTCTTGGGAAATTAATCCGTATAATGTGAACAGTACAAATTATAGGAAATGCTGTAATTATAATACTAACCACTGCAATGTCAGTTTTGTTTTTTATATCTTCATAGGAATTTCAGCTCTTAGGTGATGATGTTATCAAATAATTTACAAATGCCTCATCTGTATTTTTCTTTTTAGCAATACTTTCATGCTGGAGGAAATGGACTGAAGAAGAACTTCTTGGAAAAGAGCCCAGACCTACAGTCCCTGAGATATGCTCTTAACCTTTACACGCAAACTACTGATGCCTTGATAAAGAAATTTATAGACACTCAGACTTCTCAAAGTAAGTAACTTGAAAAAGTGGGGCTGTAAATGCATCAAAGAGCATTTTAAAAATGTGAATATGCCAGTTATAACTGTTAAAACATCTTCAGGTTCTAATGATTATGGAATTGAAGACATCACCTTTACTTAGTCTAAAAAATGTTCTTCTTTGTCAATAAAATCCAATCCAGCATTAATAACAATCTTAACAAGAACTAACAAACCTAAGTGAATAGCAATAATATATTCTGTTGTACGCTTATATTTGCATATGCAGGCAATGCAAAGGGATGGTACAGGCCTAAGTGTATGATGATAAGCTATGGACCAGGTCCTCTGCTGGTATAAATCAACACAACTGAGTTGAAGTTAATGCTACTAACTTGATATACCATCAGTAAACATCTCAACCTACAGTAATGCATACAAACTGAATAGGTTGATTTAGAATGTACAACCTTTCATTACCATTAGAATGTACCAGTTTTCACTCATGTTGGAAGCCCTTACTCAACAAAATGACCTCAGTTTCATAATACAATCTATGATATCATAACTATGGAAAATAAAATTCAATATATTTCAGCAGCTATAAATATTTCCAAAATTATAAATTGCTATTTGTAAATATCTACCATAAATATACGCTTCATACTTTCTTCTTTTGACCCTCAAAACAACAAACTGTAGAAAACAGTGCTCTTGGACAAAACATTGATTTCACATCATGACAAAAACATGCCAATTTTCTTCTACTGACCTGAGCCCTGACTTGTTATGGCCAATGATTATTTGTGTCCCAATAGAACAGAAGGGCATTCATGGAATCATTGAAAGGCAGGGTTGGGAGGGACTTCATGAGGTCATCTAGTCCAGCCCCCCATTCAAGGCAGGATCATCCATGACTAAACCATCCCAGTCAAATACTTTCTAACCTGCTCTTGAAAACATCTAAGGATGGAGATTCCACAGACTCCCTGAATAGCATCTTGGCTTACCCAGCATCATACTGAGAAAGCTCTTCCTAATCTCCAACCTAAATTTCCTCGACTGCAATCTGCTTCTAGTCTTGCTTCTAGTCCTCTCCCTCACAGCCACAGAGAAAAGTTTGTCTCTATCCTCTTTATAATCGCCTTTCAGGTATTTGAAAATTGTTGGCAAACCCCATCTCAGTCTTCTTTTCTCTAAAACAAATATTCGTAGTTATTTTAGCCTGTCCTCATAAGTCATATTTCCCAGGCCTCTAATCATTTTTGGTACTTCATTGAACTCCAAGTTGTCCACATCTTTCTTGTGCACAAATTTCTCTCTCAGTGCCAAACAGGGCAGGAGAATCACTTCCTTGCCTTGTGACTGATGTTCCTGTTAATACAACCCAGTATGCTCTTGGTCTTTTCTTGCAGAAAGAGCATGCTCTTGGCTTATATTTAGTTTATGGTTCACTGTGACCTCTGGGTCCTTTTCTGAAGTACCCTTCCCCAGTCTGTACTTGTGCATGCAACTATTCCATCCCAAATGCAGGACTCCCCTGACTGAATTTCAACTGATTGGTTTTCAACAAGGTCATTCTGAATCCTAGCTCTACTCTCCAGAGCATCTGCAGCTCAACTTAACCCAAACCAACTTTGTGTCATCCACAACTTTGCTAAGCGTGCACTCAGTCCA
Organism: Crocodylus porosus; assembly: GCF_001723895.1. NCBI lineage: Eukaryota > Metazoa > Chordata > Crocodylia > Crocodylidae > Crocodylus > Crocodylus porosus. The sequence continues at coordinate 18,107,804 of NW_017728911.1, read as the reverse complement.
ATCCTCCAAAACATTAATGTAGTAAACAACACCAGTCCAGGACAGATCCCTGGAAAACCTGGTTGTTCCCTGGAAAACCCCAGCCTTTGTAGTTTGACGTACCTGTCCATGTAGTCTATCACTTTGCCATAGACATAAAAGGATATCAGGTTGGTCAGACATAGCTTAATTTTGATGACTCCGTGCTGGTTGTTCCTGATTACCATATTTTCTTTAAGGTGCTTACAAACAGATGTTTTGACTCCTTGCTTCATAGTCTTTTCTGGTATTGAGGTCAGACTGACTATAGTCAATAATGTACCAGAAGGTACCAAATCATGTTTCTTTTTAAAATAAATCTATGCTTTTTACCAGTAGGTCTCAACAAAAGTACTGCAATCTGGCAAGTTTCATATCTAAAGGTAAACACTGTGGGTGGGGGTCCTTCCTATGTTTGGCTTAAAACATAAATTGAGAAGACTGTGCGGGTGGCTTAAATGGGAGCAAGGTGATGCTTAGTGCTCGCTTTCTTTTTAGGTTTTTCTGTTGTTTCCATCACCTATGGTTTCTGAGAATCTTTCATACTGAAAAACATTTTTAGTTTCCTATGTGATGATTTTTAAACAAGACAATGTTGACATTAGATCCTTTTTAAATATCTGTACAGTAAGCCTTCAGAGGTTGACAGGCTCTTAAAAATAATTTAAAGCAGAGAACACTAAGTGCTAATATACTAAGGCCACTTAAAATGTTCTATCATTTTGTTTTACATTGCTCATGGTGTATAGTCTAAGTGCATCAATAAAAATTGGACGCTTTCTGTTTAATGGGTCATGCTATCCACTGAAGAGTACAAGCATTCACAAAGATATTTTCAAGCAGTCAAATGGCTCCACAAAGCCCAAGAAACTTTCACATTAATCCCTGTTGCTTTCAAAGGCAGTTACTGCTTGTTATTACAGAGTATAATATTTCCTCAGGAACTGTTCTCTATGCAGGAAAAAGTGCATTAAACTCCATACTAAGCAAGTCTTCATACAGAACATTGCTAACTTTTGCATAATACCAGTCTGCACAAGATTGCACCAACCATAAGGGTATTTACAAAAATGGCCCTGTCCATTACTTATCATCTTTGAGTGGAAATACAATTTGCTGATTGATGATAATCTTTCTCTATCTTGTGAGAGAGTTTTAGTTGAACAGTTTAGTTGAAAAGTTTTAGTCTGAACAGGTAACTTGATAGACAATCACTTTTATCTTTGAAGTAAATATGATACTTACAATTTAAAGAGCTGGCTTGGAAGATAAATTTTCTTGCTTGTTCTTGAGAGTCATTGTTAGAAGTGATTTTCCAAGCATCTCCTATATCGGATTAATTGTCTTCATTAACAATTCATGTATTAGAAGAGAAAAAAATGCTACGAAACTCTAACTTGTAAGAAATAGATTTTTTCCTTAAACAAGATAACAGTATAGATTTAGGCAGAGGATGATTAATTACTTACTCATTCTAGAGTACATTCTGTTTTTCTTATGCACATTTTCATTATACCTTAGGCAATGAAAATAGGATGGGCTGTACTTATTAAATTGAGATCATTTATAATTTCCAAACCACAAAGCTAAAGGGCCTGATTTTCATTAAGAGGTGCCTAAGGTCTTGTAGTCCTACATTTACACACACACTTCCAGTAGCACAAATGCAACAATTGGGGATGAGCACTAAGAAAACTGGCCTCAACGTCTTACGACCTCATGATGGTCTCTTGATTTAAATGCATAAACAAATTGTGAGAACAAGGGAGGGTTTTTTTTAAGTATTGATTTATTTTTTTACTAATAAATGAGCTAGCATGTACTTTTAAATTTAATAATATGAATTAAATTGAATTGAATTGAAACAATTGGTCTTTTTCAAACTCACTCTTCCTCTTCCTATGTTCCTAAGTCTAATGTTTTGCAAAGATATTCCTGATAGAATTTCAGTGGAGAAGACATAAATATATCAACATTTCTAGTTCTTCAAAGGCTTTCACACTAAAAATACTTCATAGTAAGAATGCACAAGAGACTTTTTCAAGATCTGCTTCTATAGAATATATTGAAGAGTTTGTACAATTATCTATGTTTACCAAATAGCTACATATCTAACAAGTGCATTCTGCCTAGAATGACAAATAGAGAAAAAAATTATAAACGTAACATGCTTTATTGCACACACAAATTCTGTTTAAGATTCCCAAAGACAAACTTGAGGAGTTGCTTGTGCATTCTAAGTTAATAGAGGTGAGAAGCAGCTCAGAGTTGAAATGAACCTAGACACAGATTTTAATGCTACCTAGTAGTCAATAATGAGATATCTCATTCTGTCTTCATTTTCACCTGCCAATTAATATCAAGCAGATCACAATATTATCTCATTTCTTCTTTATTGGGACTTATTCTAAAGTTTATTCACCAAATGGTTCCAGGCATATAAACTGCTCAAGCAGCAGTTCACTAAGGCTAGGGACAGACATTCATAGTTTGTAGGGTCAGAAGGGACCTGAGCAGATCATCGAGTCCGACCCCCTGCCATGGCAGGAAAGAGTGCTGGGGTCAAATGACCCTAGCCAGGTGTTCATCCAGCCTCCTCTTAAAGACCTCCGGGGTAGGAGCCAGCACCACTTCGCTTGGAAGCTGGTCCCAGATTCTAGCCGCCCTGACCGTGAAGTAGCGCCTCCTGATATCTAGCCTAAATCTACCCTCTGCCAGCTTGTGA
>NW_017728911.1:18075757-18104671 GCF_001723895.1 Crocodylus porosus | reverse complement strand
GCATCACCTTGCACTTGTCGGTGTTGAATCCCATCCTATTCTCATCTGCCCACTCCTGTAACCTGTCTAGGTCTGATCGCAGCCTATTCCTTCCTTTTAGGGTACCCACATCCCCCCACATTTTAGAGTCAAAAAGCCTGAGCCTGAATTGATTCAATCTTTGCAGGTTAGTCTAAGCTGGTTAGGCTGAACTTGTTAGAAACTGGAAAGGCATTCTCTCTGGACTGAGGAAATTCAGGCACATGCCTGCAGTGGCTCAGGCACTAGAGCAGCCCTCCTCTCCCTTCTGCAGCGAGCTAAGCTGAGGGGGGCGTGGCCAGGTGGCAGGACTCTCTCATTAGGAAGGTCTGTCTGCACAGTCCCAGGCTTTTCCCTGCTGGCTGCTCAAGGGGCGGGAGTGTTGCCAACCCCCAGCCCAGGCCTAGCACTCTGAGGCAAGGGCGGGGGGAGTGCAGTGCAGTGGATGCATCTGTTGATGATATGGAGCTTTTCAATCTCCCTCCTTTCTTCGTCATACTGCCTGCAGCAAGATACACAAGATTAGGGAAGTTTCAGGCTTCCCTAAATCCTAGATATCTCTTCCCCTCTGTCAATTGCAATCCTTGATAGTAATGCGTGGTCATCCTCTGCCTGCTTCACATATTTTAAGACCCTGATTTCTACAATCTTGCTACAACAGACCTCCTGGCTGCTAAGACTTTTCATGTGTGCAGAAGTTCCAGGATGAAGGAAGGGCATGTAAGGTGGTGCATACCACCTCTGATGGTTACTCTTAGGCCCCATCTACAAGTTATACTTAAGGCATGATTAATCAGTTAATCACACCTTACGTGGTCACCTGGCCACACATTCAATCAATTAATGGTAAGATAAAAAGAAGAATGAACCACAAAGTTATTCCACAGAATATATGTAATAACTTTGCAGCTGCTTCTTATCATGCCATTAATTGAAAGTGTGGCCAGGGGCCACTGTGTCTGTGAGCCATATTAGCTGATCTGATCTCCCAGCTGGGGGAGGCCCATGTGCACCTCAGAGCCTGGGACCTCCCAGTTCATATGGCAGGAGGCACAATTTTGTGGATCACACATTAGATCCCATCATGCCTTTGCCTGCATGTGTAGAGGGGCCCTTATGTTTATCTACCGCTATAGCAGTCTGAGTAAGATAAATGAGCTAAAAGGCTGTAACTTTAATCCTGAATAAAGCAAAACTAAAGTTATAACACTTTTGTTTCACTTATATAGCTAGAGGAGCAGGCAGATGTAACACTATAAAATGTTCTGATGTGACTGATATAATTTAATGTCAACATAACTGTCCACAACAAAAGATATCCCTGACTTTGAAGTTTTGGGAGTTACATTTTGCCCATTTGTAAGTCAAATGCTATCATTGTTTGCAATGAACACCAGACGACAGTGAAATTGTCTCTCTGTTGGGAGAAATAAAGTGTAGCAATGGCATTTCACCATTAGATCAACCCAATACTTTAGAGACAGGGAGTTACAGACAGTGCATTGAGCCTAGCCAAGACCGCCGCCAAGATTTTTTCCTTCTCTCCAGTTACAGTATAGCATGTCTAGCATTTCCTCTAGGGACCTTGCAGAGTCAAAGTGAGGGAGACAAGGGCAAAAAGGCTCCTGCCATATAGTCATTTGTCAAAATAAGGGCCCTCATAAAGCTATCCTCACAAACAGTTGTTTCATAAGTACAATTGGTTTAAATGTCACTGTAATTACAAAAACTATACAGTCAGTCCTCTTCTTCCCTTTTTCTTCATTTTAAAGGGCTTTGACATTCCCTATGCACATTGCTGTTGTACTGATGGGAAAGTGCTTGTACAAGTATAGCTTAATTCTCATATGAGATGGGTAGGAAACTACAGCAATGAAGCTCAATCTCCAGCCCACAGGAAAAATCCAGCCCAGGGATTCAGCCTAGGCAAAATCCAGCCCATTTATCTGGCTTCCAGAACTGCAGGAATTAATGCTGCCACCTCTCTCCAGCAACCACATTTATGGACCCATGGGGAGCCCTTCAGGCCAGATTATGTGGCCTCACAAGCCCAACTGCACTGGCATGCAGGGTTGCTCCACAGCCAGATCCAGTACAAAGGGTCAAGCTGGTGCATGGGATTGTGTCATGGATGGATCCAGTGCGTATGGCTGGGTCAGTGCACCAGATCACACTCTGGATGCCAAACCACACTGGATCAGGCCTGTGGACCAGCCTTGTGCCACTCATCTATCCCACATGGCCTGAAGGCTGAGTTCCACTGAGCTACAGTATATTGCACCTTTATACTGGTGTAACAGCTTCCACAGTATCAGCAAACCACTCCCCTAAACTAGGGGTGTCAAATAAATGGCTCACACCCCTCAATCTGTCCCACTGGGCTACCAGCAGGCACTGGGAGTTGGGGAACATGGCCTGTTGCCAAATCCAGAGCCCTGTGGCCCTGCTGGCCAGCAGTGGTGAGGTTGGCTCTCGACTGCCACACCTGAACTCACTCCTGAAGACCTGTCACCTCTGGTCCCTGTGCTACCACTGCCATGTCCACTACAACAGTCCTCATATCCTGAGCTGAATCTGGCCTACAAGGAACACCGCAATCTGGATCTGGATCTGGATTTGGATCTGGATCTGGCCTGGGGCACCAAGTGAGTTTGACACCCCTGTGCTATACCAACATAGTTACATTAGTTAGAGTAGTACAAAACCTGTGTTTCTGGCATGCTGGCTGAAAGCTGTCATTTTTTCAGAAAGTCCCAAGTCAGTGGTTCTTCCTATATTTTGAAACATCATTTTTAAGGTATCATGTTGCCAGGAAATTCATTTAAAAACAAGTTGTCTTCATTTTTGTAAGGTCAGAATTTGGCCTTATGGAGAATGTAAAGTTAAGAAAAAAAACATTATTATACCAGAAAACAACATGAAATTGGCTTTTATTTTTTTAATTCCCACCATGTTGGAGGAAAATTTTGCAAATGTACTGTGATTAGTCTGCAGCGATGTTGGAGAACTGAAGAAAAAAATTGTTTCTTTTAAGCTCTGTCTAGGTACCACAATATTTTGTTATGTTTCAGGACACTTCCGTGCCCTGCTCCTAGTGAGTTATGAACTTAAGGGGGGAGGTGTGTCACAGGACAATTCCGTGCCCTGCTCCTAGAAAAGGTACAGGTGCTGGTTGCCGGGGCAACTGCAGTTTAGTCAGCTGACCAGAAGGGGGCAGGGCCTGGCCTATATAAACAAGCCAGGCTGAGGGCAGAAGGGCAGTTCCCTGCTAACATCCAAGGGAGAAGGAGCTCTGCTGGAGTATGCAGCCTAGAGAAGCTTGATGGCCTGAACAGCTTCGGTTCAAGGACTGGGTGGAGAAAGCCCTGGTAGGGATTTGAATGATGATTAGCCAGGTGGCTTACAGATTGTGTTTTAGCCAGGAGGCTTAGTTTGAGTTATAGCCGGTTGGCTTGTGTTATTTCGTTTGTTGTTTGTTATTACACTGGAGGACTCGGTGAGGCTGATAGGGGTTGGAGGAGGCCTCATAGGGGCTCCACAGTGGTGTGGGGACCCCAGTGCCAGAGAGGGCACAGCATTTAGGGGGCACTGACCCCAGCCCTGAAAAGGGGCACAGTACATTGGGGGCCAGGTAAGGTTGAGGCTGTCTGAGCCCCACAGGAATCGTAGACCCAAGGAGGGGATTTAGGGCCAGGTACAGCTATGGCCACCTGCTCCCCAAGAGCGGAGAAAGGCCCTAGTGTGGGCGGAGCCCCAGGGAGGGCGCACAGGTGAGCAGCCCAGGGAGGGCGCTTGCTTAAGATCCAAGAGGGGAATTTGGGGGGCCAGGCACAGCTATGGCCACCTGAGTCCTGATTGTGAGACAGGGTCCCAGCACAGGCAAGATTGTGAGGGAAGGCCCCAATTGCAAGAGCAGACCCCAGTGCAGGCATGGCCGCAAGAGAGGCCAGGGAGCACCCGTGGGGGTGCAGGCCATTGAGAAAGAGGTCAAAGCACCTGTGAGGGCCTGGGCCAGGGTGAGATAACCCTAGAGAGCCCATGAGGGCACAGGCAAATACGTGAAGAGCCAGGGGTGCCCACGAGGGCACGGATAGAAGTTGACTAGACAATGTCCGGTACATCTGCGAGGCTTGGGGCGTGGTATCAGGGGTGGTAGGAGCCACGCGTAGCCCCTAAGGCTTTAGTGCACAGAGTCGTCTAAGACGGGGCACAGACTTGGATACATCAGGGGTACCGTGTCCAAGGGGGTGAAAAGGCAGCCTCCCATAACATTAATAACATCAAAGACATGGCAGGTGAGAACGAGGGTGCATTGACACCAACTTGGCATGGTAGGGGGCGCTAGGAGAGAACACGGCCACTCCTAGGATGCCACCCCGTGACAATATACATAAAACAATTTTTTACAGCTCACTGATGTCTGTTATAGTGTGTGTACTGGAGGAAAGTTAAGTAGAACTAGACAAGTGTATTTTCATTAACAATGTACTTAAACACCTTTTTGTAAAGAGATGATTGCCTGAATCAGACCCTTAATTCTACCCTCTCCTCCCCCTGCCTTCCTCTTGTACATAACTTTAATAGAGGTTCTAGATTGTGCAGTGAGTTTGTAGGGCAACCTTAATACTAACTGTTCCTAACTTCTCAAGTGATTGATTTACCATCAGGCAAACTACTCAGTTCTACTGTGGTGTTTTGAAAGTAAGAAATATATTAGGGCTAAAGTGTTTTCTGATATGTTTGAAAATAACAATCAGGGAAAGAATGTGATTAAGTACATGTGTTTTAGAAGTAAATGACCACAGAGTCAAGATAGATAGTGTTAATAACTCTGCCATAATCTTATCCTGATGGATTTTACACTTCAAGGCACTGCAGAATCCCAGAACTGTTTTCTCAATAGACACGTGCTTGAGTAATAAGTAAGTGACTGAATGCTGTGCATAAACAACCTATAGCTTTAAATAACTGGCATGTTTACGTACTTTATGTTTAACTTTACCATTATAGCATCTAAGTGATAGATATTGTAAGTTCAACTCTTTGGTTCACAGGCTACATTGAAAACAAGACAGCAGCCCAGCAATGAAAAAGAATGACAAGCCAAGATTGCTGACTATATTATCATACTGTAGTTATTGCTCAGTATCCCTATCAAGATAAGCATACTTAACAATAAAGCTAGGGACAGACATTCAAAAAGCCAGAGCCTGAATTGATACAATCTTTGCAGGTTTGTATAACCTGCCTAGATTGAACGCATTTGCAAGTGAATAGACATTCAGGAAATGCAGGCACATTCCCACAGTAGCTTAGGCCAAAAACTGGGGGGGTGCTCGAGCAGATCTCAGCTGCAGGTCAGCTGTGCCAAGGGGGGCGTGGCCAGCCCCAGCAGTAGCAAAATGTGTGGGTTTTGTTCCAACCCACACATTTAATTCCCCCTACCTGTCCCATCAGCATGGGCCCTGGCCATGGTCCATCTGCACCCCTCTCCCCCTGGGGGACCACAGCCAGGGTCTGCCCACCCTGACTGCTGCTGCCAACTGCTCCCTGCATGAGGCAAGCAGCAGGATAAGCCCCCTCTCTGCCACCTCCAACAAACACCAGAGAGAGAGGGAAATGATCCACCTCCATGCACCCACATCTAAGGTGGCGATGGCAGCAGGCCTCTGGCCATGCCCCCGCTCCTGCTGCCAGTGCAGTGAAGGGGGAGTGACCCTGATGGGGAAGCAGCCCCTCTCATGATTTCTTGGGAGCTCAAGCCTCTTCCCACTGGGGGTGCTGTGCTGCAGGTGGGGGTGGGGCACAGTGGGACAGGCAGAGCTGCTGCAGACTGCACAGGGCAAGCAGCAGTACTTAAGCTTGAAGGGGTGGCCATATCCCCCTTGGCACCACCAACACTTACCCCACACAGTCTGCAGCAGCTCACCCCACAGTACAGCCCCTCCCCCCACCTCCGCCAGGAGGAGGCTTGCATTCCACGAAAAACCTGCTGTCCCCATCACAGTTCCTGTCACCTTACCACTCCAGTGACAGGGGTGAGGGCATGGCCAGAGGCCAGCCATCATGGCCCCCTTAGGCAAGGGGGCAGGAAGGGGGTTATTTCTCCCTCCCTCTGGTGTCTGATGGTGGGGGCAGGGAGGGGGCTTATCCTGCGGCTCACCCCATGCAGAGAGCAACTGGCAGCAGCAGTCAGGGCAGGCAGACCCCAGGTGCAGTCCCCCGGGTCAGAGGGGGTGGAGGGTGGATAAACCCCTACCTGCTCCCTCTGACTTGGGGGTCATGCAGGCTGGCATCTGGCCATGGCCCTGCTGCTACTGCAGTGAGTGGGGAGCACCAGGAGGACCCCAGCCCAGGGCCATGCCAGTGGGACAGGGAGGGAGGAATTAAACCCCCTCAGTGGCCAGTTCCCTTGAGACTACTGCCAGGACTGCCCATGCCCCCGCCACTGGAGCAGCAAGTAGGGAAATGCCTGGCAGGAGCTGCTGCATCCCTGCCTATCAGACCCTTCTGGGGTACATGATGGTGAGACAGGGGAGAGGAGAATAAACCTCTTCCCTGTCCCTTCACCTTAGGGGGGGCTGGCATCTGGCCATGCTCCTGCCCCTGCCCACCCCTGCTCCAGCTAGGAAGCAGAGGGGTGGGGCCAGCTCTGCTCCACTGGAGCAGAGAACACAGCGCCACCCAGGGCTGCAGAGCATGCTGGGATGCTGGGGCACTCTGGTGTAAATTAAACCAGGAAGGGGTCTGGGACAGAAGTTGCATAAACCCATTTGAGCTCAATCAAGTCTGATACTACATTCAACCAGGTTTATCTCAAACTGGTTTTGGCCATTTTGAAACTGGTTTATGTGCACTGAATTTATGTTGTTACAGGTTTAAGCCAGTTTCTGATCACTTAAACTGGCTTATGTGTAACTTCTGTCCCTCACCTAACAGAATTAAGGGCGAACTTTTTGTTTCATTTCACCACACCATCATTATCTCCCTTTTTTTTTTTTTTTACATGCTCAGAAGGTAAATGCTATCAGGAGTGTGTGTGTTGGGGGGAGGGGTGGAGTAGCTCACTTTTTGTTCCACTTGGCACTGAATAACACCAGAACAAAATGTTAAGCAATCAAATGGTTTTGTTCCAACCCACACATTTAAATCAGATGAGCAGTAGCCTCTTTTGCAAATAAATTACAGAACTTAACTACAGTAATTAATTGTTCAAACCATGAATATCACTTTGATTGCTATTAAATATCTCTTCTTGAATATTGCAGACAATTAATTATAACCTGATAACAGAAGTTAGCTTTACTTGTGGTGAGAACTCTGATTTTTTAATACTTAGTCAGCTTAATGTTTAAGGTACTGTGCAGACAGAAACTTACAGTAGTATCCTAAATTATTAGCATCTCTAAACTAAAAATTACTTCCAGAATGGCTGAACATACAGGACAGCAGTCTTTCCTCAGGTTTGACTATACTATTCATTTAAATATAAATACTATATAATACAATAAATACTATACATTTTTTCATCTAGTGTTAAGTGCATAAGATATAATAAACATGGTGGTTGAATTGCAAGATAGTAAACCTGTGATTTTCAAAAACTTTTGTGGGTTTTTGTACCATTAGTTAAGTAGAAAATCAATACCCATCTAAAAACACAAATTCCAGACTGCAGATCCATTTTGTTTTTAAGTGAGAGGGAGACTGGTGTGTGGGCAGCTCAGTGTCTCTATATACACTACCCAGGCTTTTGTGCCCTGGAGAGGTCACTCCAGCTTTGCTTTATCTTTTACACAAGGATTACATTTAGCAAGCTGATGTCTCACTTGGCATAATTCTGTCATCTCGTGAGAGAGACAGAATCCTACTACTACTAGTACTTGAGAATATTCTTCCATCTGAACTGATTAGCAAAAGCTTTACAGATTTTATATGGCAGATGAAAGAGAGGAAACATCTCAAACAAAAAAGAACATATTTAGAACAACTAGAAAAGTCTTGCATAAGAGAATATAACATTAATTGTATCCATTCATCAGGCCCTGCCTTATAAGACATAAAAATAGGTAATGATACGGCATACATTTCAACTGCCAAACCAAAATTAAGGGGTTTTTTTTTTCTTCACTCTGTTGAAAATACAAAAGAAAAAAAAAGCTTTCTATCTTCTGTAGATAGTAGAAATCACAGTTAAATACTACACAAATAGGCACACTATACATAACTACATACCAGACAGGCAGACAAAAATGTCACTATGGGAAGCAAGGAATGGTGAAACCAGATCCTGGATGCCCCTAGAAATACAAGAGAAACTGATTTTTCATGTCTGTTTGAAAACTTATATTTAAATTATGAAGGCCGAACCTTTATTCTATTAATCTGAGGTTCTTAACAGCATATTTTGCATGTATATAGCTTGTGTTGTTCACTTTTGATCTGTATTTTGGACAGGCATTCCTGAAGTAGGACATTTTACTATCTGGGCCTGTTCTAGTGGCAAGTATAAGATTGCAATAACATATTAACATTATCTCATTATGAGACAAAAATAACAAAAATGAAAGGCTGAATGAAAACTGAGAGGCCAGAACAGCCTACGTAAATTAAAAAGAGAACAGCATGATACAGCATAACTGGATTTAGTATAGTGTCCTCTGAAAAACTGCACCATGAAATGTAGAATTAAATTCATTTCTCAGTCTTGTATGGTCGCACATTACTGAAAACGGTATGAAGAATGAAACTATAAATACAGAATTAATACTCTTATAATAATACAAATAAATTCAATACATTAAGAAATAAGACAAAGTAAGTATGTTGAAAGCTAAGCTATAAACAGGCATGGAAAGTATGAAGCATAAGACTTGCACGCTGCATGAGCAACAAGGGACTAGGATGTTGAAGTAACCCTGGAAAAGTTTTTTAAGGGGCAGGGAAGAGTTAGTTAGGGAGCTAATCTATTCTTGCTAACATTACTAGGCTTCATTTCTATTAGCTTGACATGGAATTTCCAAAAGTGAAGCTAAAAACAGATGTCACAGCCTTTTGTCCTGGGAGTCTGCAGATACACAAGCCCATTGTCATACTTCACCTACCCATGAAGTACTTGCTATGAACAGTTCTCAACCCTCCAAAGGTTAAGATGTATTCATAAAACTTATCTGAAATAAACTAAAGACAAAAAAACCCTATCAATACATTTTACAGTATTAACCATATTAGTTCATGAAGAATTTGCTGAATGGTAATGGTTGTGGTAATGGTTGACAACATCTCCCTAGCCTTGCAACTCAAAGATTAAAGCAGTTAAATTATGAATAAAATCTATATTAATGTTCTCTGAGAAGCCTTCTGGAAAATTAACAAAAATTTACTGTAAACATGTTTCTCATCTACCTAGTCAGTATTTTCGCCTGAGCTTTTTTTTAATTCTACTAATTACTTCAGCAGAGAGTTCTGGGTAAAATTTAATGGCACAATATGGTCTAGAGTTTGGTTACAATTTTTCATTCACTAGCTACAGTTCCATCCACAGGGCACACAGAAAAATAGCTCCTAGGGCATCTGTACTTTTTTTAAGTGTAAGATTGAGACCATTATTTCAGAACATCAACAGACTATTACTCCCCTTACGCCTTTTTCAGTTTTAACAAACCTTTGTTATTGTTGCTAAGAATGTGTAAGTAAATTCATTTTGTGCTAGGCAGTATAGTAGGAGTGGGCAATTATTTTGGCTGAAGGGCTATTTAATGAGTTTTGGAGACCTGTCGAGGGCCACATCCATCTCTGTCTTGCTCTCTTCTCTTCATCTCTCTCTCTGTTCCTCTGTCCCTCTCTCTTCCCTATCTCTGTCTCTTCTTCTCTTCTTCTCTTCTTCTGTCCCTCTGTCCCTCTGTCTGTCTGTCTCTGGCTTTGTCTCTCTCTCTCTCTGTTTCTCTCCCCCTCCTTCCCTACCTCCCGAACCCAACTGAAGCTGTAGCTCACTAGGAGCCCCGATGCTGAGCTGTGGACCCAGGCAGAAGCTGCTGCCATGCTGGCTGAGTGGTGGCATCATCTTTGGCCAGATTCTGGAGGGAGTGGGGAGAGACAGCGAGATGAGAAGAGACAGAGAGAGATGTTGCCACCTGCCCAGCACAGCAACAGCTCCTGTGGCACCGCTGCCAGGTTCTGGGTCAGGGCTCTGGGTGGCAGCTTCCACCACGCCAAGAGGGCAGTAGTAGGGTCAGCTGTGGATGCTGCCAGCAGGTACTGCATCTGGGCTCCTGAACTTGCCTACTGCATCCACAGCTCATGCTGCCACCTGCCTGCTGTGAGGGAAGCCCCACCCAGATCCACAGCTGATGCCTGTTACTACTGCTACTGGGAGGAAGCAGTCGTTTCCCTTCTCCCCTGACCCCCCCCGCCCCCCCCCCCGTCCTGGCACCATGCAGCAGCCAGAGCTGCAGGCCACTCAGAGGCCAGACCCAGTGAGTTGGCTGGCAGCCAGCCACCCACAGGCCAGACTGAATCTGTTGGTGGCCTGGATCCAGTCCACAGGCCACATTTTGCCTACCCCTGAACTATAGAGATATACAGCAAACTACAAATCCTGCCCAAAATTATTTATTTATTTATTGGATTTATATGCTGCCTTTTCTGAGAAGGATCAGGGTGGTTTAAAGAACAGCAAAATAATTTATAAAACAAGCAAAAAGGAGAATGAAACAGGAGAAACAAAATTAAGTTATAAAAGCCAATAGTGTTCAAGTAACCTAAAGAGCAAAAAAAAACCCTAAGCAACTTAGAAAAATTCACTATTCTGATATAAATTCATATTTATATATCATAATAGACAAATGCTAGCTTTTGTTATAAGATCCTTGATGACCAAAGCCACTCTTTTCTACTCACTTCCAAAAAAATCCTGCTCTATAACTTGCCTTCTGAATTTTTCATTTCCCTTTGTGTCTAAAAATCTGACATTACAGAAAATCAAATACTTCTAAATACCTTTAATAGTGCAGCTTTCTACAACTGAGTAGACTTACAAACCTTCATACACTGCAGAGTCTCTTGTCAGCCTTGATACTATCACATCAAATGATCCTTGGTTTACTTTTTCTAATCAAATACAAGCCCTCTAAGTCCCTTAAAGTATATCATTCTGCTTGGTGAAAAAACTAATGTAACTCACCAGATCATCAAGAATCTTTGTTGTGTATCCCTGAAGGAAAAGCAGTAAAATATCAACATACTGAATACTGTTACTCAATACAACGATACTCTTCTCTGAAACCTATCTCACCATTCGTTTTATTACTAAAAAGCATTTTGAGTTAGGTTATGATGTTGGCTAGATGCACATAGAGGGGCACAAGAGAAATAATTCCCATATCATTATATCCCCTGTCCAGACACCCAAAACTTAAGACCCAGCCGCCTGCAGAGGGTTCGGGATTGAAAGTATAGTCGGGGGTAGAAAGTTTAGAAAGGTTTAGTATACTAAGACAGATAATGACAGATGATGATAATTTGCATCGGCAACCTATCAGCAGTCCCCTCTGATGCCTGATGTATGACAAGTTTCTCTTTCCACAAGGTTCGGAAAAGATAGGCATCCCTAATTAGCACTGTCCAAGGGATACCAGGAAAGACCCTGGTATTCAGTCCTTGGGCTCCTCGAGATCCACAGGCCATTGATTCAAGTCAGCAGCTAATTAGTCTCTTTCACAAAGCTGCATCTTCCTTCTAAATAATTTCTGGATGTGCCAGCCAGTTTATAACTTCTGAGCTATGCTGATATCTTACAGCCATTCAGATTCCTTTTACTTCAACTGTCCTTAGACTGACGAATAGCAGTACAAGCCTTGAATTCTTCTGATAAGGTTAATTTTAAGTATGCCACAGGGCCTACCATCACTTCTATAAGGCTTTGCTAAATTTACTAGGCCTTACTTCATCTTAGACTTTAATTAGGCTCTTAGCAACAACATATAGCTTAATATTTGAACAAAACACTTGGTCTAATCTTCATAGAGCCTTCAGCAAGCACCTTTATCACACAGACATAATTTTCAGGTGTCACACCTAGTACCTTTTAGCTGAAAGAAATGCAATACCTAACAGATATATATGCAGCACTAGCTCTCCATCCCAGCTCACACAGGTGGCACAGACAGGGCCAAACTTCTTCTCATCCTTCTTTCACATCTGCCACAGGCTCCGACGTGTGTCTGGGCACTTCTATGCCTGTGCGGTGGCAGCAGCCAGACCAGCAGCACAGCAGTTGCTATTTTTGCACCCTACCTCCCCAACCTCAGCACCTGAGTTTGGGGCCCTGGCTGTCCCCACCATTAGCTACCGTGTTGCTTGACATCCTCTCCCCTGCCTTACATGGTTCTGCACTAAAAGTCAGCTTCAATCCACCTCCTGCATTGGAGTTTTAAGAAGGAAGGGCCATTTGCACATTCTTTCTTTCCTAACATACGCTCAGCAGAAGAAATAATTTAGTTAACTGTATTCAACTTTCAGCATTTCAACTTTAACTTAGTTTCATTTGGTAAAAGAGTATTAATGTGTGTGCTATCTATATCTCACTGAACATAAGGGTTCCGGCTGCTGCAAAATGCAGTTTGATTGGTCTTGTGAACACCATCCCTTTTGCAATCCCCCTAAAACTTTTCTGTGTTAATCATTGCATGCTGCACTTATATCTATGACTGCAGCATTTATTCAGTATGTTATGTAAGTTCTAGACAGCTGATTACCATAAAAGCTATAACCTTCATAAATGCTCATTGCTATAAGGGGCTTTTGAAAGATAAGGTTAAGACACAAAACTAAAATTTAAAATGTACAGAATAAGTAGTACAGCCCTACAAATGTCCACCTGTCAAATGGCAGGTGACATTAAAACCAGAAATAATGTTGCCACAACACACAACTTTATTGCAAGTCTCTCAATTTTCTGTGGCCTTTTTGTAAACCCCAGATGTGGGAAATACGATTACTTGAGAATCTCAGGATTTTCTTAAAACATGTTTCTAACTCACCCAGTTGTACAGAAAACCTGAAGGTTTGAACCCAAAGCCAGAAAGCAAATGAAAACAAATTATTATTTCTAAAACTTATTATTTTAGGCTACTGTCACCAATGTTTGAGGGCCTGATATATTATTGCAACCTGGGGGTTGAAATACTGCCCAGATTTCCAGCTAACTGGATTAATGAGAATTTATAGGGGTTGGCATTGGATTTACAACCCAGATACCTTGTTCCAGACAGGCCTAAACCCTCAGACCGACCACGACCTCTCCATTCAATAATACGCAATTTTACTGATACACAGCAATAGCAGATAAGAATAATGCAAACAATTCTATATCTACCAGTCCCAGGGTTCACAGAGTCAAGGTACATCAGGCCAGCATTTGAGCTTCACTCTGAGGTTTTCTCTTGAATGTCGGATGTCAGCACCCTGGAGGCTGGAGGCCAAGGGCCCCCCTGCCACCCCCAGTGGGGTGGGTGAGATGGGCTGGTGGTATGCCCTCTGTCCATGGTGGCTTTGGGTTCCCCTATCAAGAACCCTTTGCTGCTCTGAAATCCCTCTTTTTGTATTCTTTTCACCTCCTGATGACTTCATCATCAGGCATTGTTGATTGGTCTCCCTGTGGTCATCATAATGTCCACATTCTGTTCTGTCCATATTCCTTTTTTACACAAGACTATCACATGCACATATCCCGATTTGGTTCTTTCTGGTTTCTCCTAATTTGACCCATCTACCAAAGCCAGAAATCCCAAGGGCCCTGTAGTTGGGCACTGTGACCTTGCCAACATGGCAGTCTCTTATGTTATGGAACAGTGTGGTACATCTTCAATTTCCCAGCCTGTGTTTCCGCTTGCTGCTTCCTGTGTCAGATACAGTGGGCCTCGAAGTAACTCACAAACAGGCTTTTAGAATCAATTAACCCTTGCTGTTGTCCTGAATTCATAGATTGTTAAGGGCTGGAAGGGACCTTGCAGATCATCAGGTCCAGCCCCCCACCCACTCTAGGCAGGAAGACAACTGAGGTTAGGTGGCCACAGTGAGGTGACTGTCTAGTCTCCTCTTGAAAACCACCAGTGTAGGTGACTGCATCACCTCTGGAGGGAGTTTATTCCACAGTCTGGACAACCTGACTGTGAAGGAGATTTTCCTGGAGAGCCTTCCAGGAGTTCGTATCCACTGATCCTGGTCTTCCGCAGGGGTGCCCTAATGAACAGTTGTTCACTGAGCTCCTGATGCACTCCCCTGATATAGTGGTGAGCTGCCATCAAGTCCCCTCTCAACCTTCTCTTCTTTAGACTAAACAGGCCCATGTCCCTCAGCATTTCCTCATATGGCTTGCCGTGCAAGCCCCTGATCATATGGGTGGCTCTTTTCTGGACCCTGTCAAGTTTTTCCACATCCTTATTGAAGTGAAACGCCCAGAACTGGACACAGTACTCCAGTTGCAGTTTCACCGGTGCTGAGTACAGAGGGAGTATCACTTCCATAGTTTTACACAAGATGCATCAGTTGATGCATGTCAGCATGTTGTTTGCCCTGCTGACCACTGCCATGCACTGACGGCTCATGTTCATATGATGGTCGATCACTACCCCTAGGTCCCTTTCAGCCATGGTGCAAGTCAAGCTGTCACCACCGAGCCGATATGTATGGTGAGGATCATTGTTCTAATGGATATATACTTTACCTACAAGCTAATTCTCAAAAGCAAACCTCTAAATATCATTTTTTTAGTCATCAATAGGTACATGTGTTTTGGAAGGAAGAAGCTAAGAAATTAGAGAAGTAGAAAATTTCATAGGCTAAGTTCTAAAATCCCCAAATAACATGTGAACAGAGTAGGTCAGATTCATTGAAAGAAAATTTAAGCAAAGTAGAGCAATGGAAAGACCAAAAGTCTCAAGCAGCTGAAGAACGACAAGAATGTGATGTGGAAACTAGTGGATAGTGAGCCAGATGTATTGGAGGCAGCTACAGAGGAGGCTATGAATAATTTGAAGTTGATGGAAATTAGGTATTTTGAGGCTTATAGCTGCTCAGGGCAACAAGAAAG
Source organism: Crocodylus porosus (assembly GCF_001723895.1). NCBI lineage: Eukaryota > Metazoa > Chordata > Crocodylia > Crocodylidae > Crocodylus > Crocodylus porosus. The sequence continues at coordinate 18,089,562 of NW_017728911.1, read as the reverse complement.
TCCTGAAAGATGAAAGATCCCAAGGGAGATGAAAGAGGAAGTCTCAGGCCCATCTGAACAGAAGTCTTCAAATTCTGTTATAAATGTGTTGCTATCAAAACAATAATCCATCTTCTTCAGTATGAAATTTATTAACTTTCATAGATATACAGATATTTTGAAAGCATCGTATATGAAATATTCTCAAACACATTACTCAATACAGAACTACAGAAACTGGGAATATTAGAGATGACTGTTCAAAATACTGTCAGCCTTTATAGTTTATTTTTGATTTTTTGGTTTAGGGCATGTCTTTGTGTGTTTGTTTTTGATGTTTCATCTTTGAGAATACGTCCCAAAAATGGAAAATGATAGCTGTTTAATACACAAACTGTAACATTTCCTCATCTAGGGAATGTATATTTTAATACATTTGGTGATTTCCCATTAAATACCTAATTCAGTTTTTCTCCTCAGAATCGTTGGGCTGTTTTGTCCATTTAGCATACCCTACAGTAAATATTAAACTATGAGTGGGTGGATAGGTTTAACAAACAAAACAAGTGCTTTATTTGTCCTGGTATTCTCTAAACGGATGGCAAAATATTAGCATTCAATTACAATTTGAAATCAATTACAAGTTGAGAATAGATTCATAGCTTTGAATGAGCTTTGATCTTTACCACTTTCCTATCAAATAATAAAGTATAAAGTTATACATGCATGCAGTACTAATAACTGTCAAAGCACAAGCAGGTGCTAAGCGTCATACACCCAGAAACATATACTATGATCTCCTTGGGACACTGTGTAAGCAGCTTAGTGAAAGCTAACTTCCAAAAAGGAGCCACTGTTCACTCCCCTATGAATAACTTCTACAGGAAGTGGCACCTGAGTACTGAAAATAGGCCCTTCAAATGGCTTGGCATCCTTTATTTCTAAATCCTCTTGAACCTGAGCGCATAAAAAGGCTGTGGGTCATTGCTTTCTGTGGCCAGGTTGGGCAAAAATTGTCACTTCTGTCTGCAACCATCTTAGCTGCTAAGTATCATTTTGGTCTAGTACTTAGGTCCTTAGCATCCTGCTTAGCTGCTACATACTCCCAGCCTCAATTTCCCTAAGTACATAACTGCATGCCCAGAAGTGTCTCAGTGCTGAAAGCTGTCTTTCATGCCTAAGTCCTGTCATGAATTGAAATCTAAGCACACTTCTGCCTACCTTGCCTGCAGGACTTGGATCAAGTAGCATTCTCAGAGTATACCTAATGTACCAGGCTTCATGTAAAACACAGCTGGAGAAGACAGTGCCAATGTGGTCAGCCCCATTTTATTCAACAGCTCTGCTTTTCTAGCCATCTAGGATACTGGAGACATACTGGAGTCTAGGGCATGGGCAGGCAATTATTTCAGCTGGAGGGCCACTTAACAAGTTTTGACAAGCTGTTGAAGGCCACAAAGGTACCGCTGCCCCTTTAAAGGTGCCTCACCTCCTAGTCACCATTTTGGGACTCAAAGTCCCACCCTCTAACCCCTGACCTTTGCCACCAGATGTCCCACCCCTTGCCCCATAAGCACTCCATTTGGGATGGGGGGGTTGCCATCTTGGAACCAAAAAACCCCAAATAATATACTAAAAATCAAACATGTACAATAACATATTTTAATTTTATTTTTAAAAGATATTTAATCCTAAATTGTGTGTGTTAGTGTCATGTATGTAGAGGTGACTGCATAATAGATAAAAATGAGGGCTTAATCTTGTATATTGCATGGTATAGATGGGTGGGGAGATATTTGTGAGTAGGTATGGGGCTTGTGGGGGATGTGGATGTGGGTGGGTTTGTGGTGGGCTTGGGGGTATTTGTGGGGATGTGTGAGTGGGTATGGGGCTTGTGCGGTGTGTGAGGGGGTGCATGTGTGGGTAGCAGTGAGTGGGGCTTCCCCTATAGGCACACACATATGTATGAGGAGGGGTGTGGAGAGTGTGGGTGGGTGCAGTGTCTGTGTGGGTGAGGGTTGTGGTTGTAGGGTTTACAGGGGAAGGTTTGTGGGTATGGTGGAGTGTGCTGGGAACCCCCCATGCGCATGTCTCCCTGAGCTGGTCGGCATCTGCCCCCAGAACATCCCAGAGCCCACATGCCCTATGGTGCCTCCCTGCCACCAGCAGCAGTGTGCAGTCCCAGCACATCCTGCACTCACCAGCAGGAGCTGCTCCTCTCCCTCTTTTCTGCTCCCACTGCCCTACTGACCAGCCCAGAGGTGGTGGTGACATCCATGGAGATGCAGAGTAGCCAAGTACAGGCTCCGGGCATGCTGCAGGAAGTGCCAGACAGTGGCGAGGGGAAGGGGCCACTTTTCCCATGCACCAAGCGCACTTCTGACCCCCTGGGCTGCTGCAGCTGTTCAGTGTGAGCAGGTGAGTTCACAGCAGGCACAGGGAGGGTGGGGGCTGCATGTGTGTCCCCGCCAGTACTGTGGGACTGGTGCCAGCAGCAGTGACAGCTGGAAGGAGGTGCCTAGAAAGGTAATCCAGCTGTGTAGCCACCCCAGACCCTCTGTGTGCCCAGGCAGGATGGAGCCTGGGCCAGGCAGGACCAAAGCATCTGCTGCAGCCCAGACAAAGACCCTCCACAGCCAGATCCATTCTGTGGGCTGTATTTTGCCCACTCCTGGTCAGTCCCTCTTTTGCATGTGGGATTTGAACTCGCATCTTCTACATCTTGGGTAACTGCTGTAACCATAAAGGTGCAAGGTATGCTGCATAGCCAAGCTGTGCAGAGGCTTGGATACTCATTTGGGAAAGATAGCCCTGGGCTCCAGTTCCTTCTGTGCTTAGTGAATAGTAAATAGTGAACTACTCAGTGAAGAAGGGACTGGAACACACGAGTCTCCTTTCTCAGGTGAGTGGTCTGCCACTGGGCTTAAGTCATGCTCACCTACTTTCCCTATCTTTTATCCAGTTAGTGTCTGGTATTTCCATGCAAAGTAGAACAGCTTCAACAAGAAGAAATGAGAACACCCACAGGCTAGGTAATTCCATGGCACAGTCCTGAGAGATGCAAAATGTGAGTTCAAATCCCCTAGGTCAGAAAAGGGAACTAAAAACATGTCTCCCACATCCAGGTACAAATGCTTTAACTCCTGAACTATTAAATAGAAGGGGACCAGGGCCATCAACTCCTCCTGTCATTAAAAAGAAAGACTCCCATGTTTTTCAAAGAAAGAATTTACAACTTTAAAGCTGTAAATCCTGAGTAATGATAGGAAGCTCCCTTTATAGGCCTGAGTCCTACAGAGGGGCAGGACTTCTCAGCATTTCCTGCTGACTACCTAAGGTGCTCAGTATTTTGGCTTTGGGAAATCCCATTTTTAGAAACACAACTTTGCCCATGCACTGTTTTGGGAGCCTCCGTGCCTAAACTGCATGTTCTGAATTCCACCAGGCAGCTAGGTGCCTAAAACTAGGTGCTGCAGTCCTCAGCAACCTGACAACTAAATCCCTATTTGGGACTCATATTTTTTAATTTAATTTTAAAAAGTTACTGCTGGTGGGGAAGAGTGATATTCAGCTTGAAAAACTGAAGTGGACAATCATATAAAACATGGAGAGATTCATGGAGAAGTGACACAGATAGCACAGGACAGGAAAACATAAAACTCTAAAGTAACCAGCTCAGAAATACTCTATTCAGTTCTGGACCCCTTCTCTCCCCCCAAAAATATTCACAAATTGAACGAAGCCCAGTGACAGCAACAAAACTTGTAGCCCAGAACAAACAGCCAGTAGCCCTCAACAAACTCACCCCTACTGGTAACTTCTGAAAGCTTCTGTGAAACCTGAACTGCCTTTACCTCAGTGCATTTAAATGAATTGTCAGACCTGTCTGTTCATCTAGATGAGTTGCTTCATGGTGAATTTCTGAAGGGTGACTAAGCCTTCTTGATGAGCCTTTGCAATAAGTTAGTCATTCATCTGACTTGTGATAAAATATTTCTAAAACCAGTAAGACAGAAGACAAAGTAAAACCTCTATCTGAGTCTTCAAGAGTCTTCTGGAACAATACAGTTGTCTTTATGCTTGGGAAGTTCTGCATTATATCTGGCTCGTTGCATATTAATAAGTTAAATAAATAACCTTTCTCCACTGCTTCAGAGTGCTCCTCCAGATTCTATATAGGACATAATCATATCCCAAAAGCTCAGTGGCAGTTGTACAACTGGGCTAAGATCCAGTCAAATTTTGTCCCATCCTGGGCACCTGCTAGGATTATTTAACAAAAAGGTCGCTGTTTTCCAGACATGTCCTGCAAATCTTGTCAGTGCAGTGCAGGACTATGACAGGGACAAAGGGGAAACAGGAACACATTCTGTCATTGCCCTTATAAATATGCTGCAGTGAGGTAAGTCTTTCCTCTTTCAGCATATCTTCATGGTTTCTATTGTCTCTGCATCCACCAATAACCAAGGTTAGACTCCATGCTGCATAATTGTCTTCTGTCATTTCTGGGATTAAGCAACAGTAGACAAAAGAAATGAGAAAAAAAGACATTAAAAACAGAAGTTGCCATGTTCAAACCTGCTGTTAAAGTTGTATTCACTATGGGAGGAAATGCAAGTCTCCTCTTGAAGAATAAAAATGTTCCATTCTTCTGTCCTCCTAAAATCAGACTCCTCTGCAGAGCGAAGAGAATTGCAAAATATTTGAAACTGGTTTAAGACAAGACTGGTTGAATATAGTATCAGACTTAACTGATTTGTGTCAAACCAGTTTAAGAAACTTCTGTCCAAGACCCCTTCCTGGTTCAAGTTAAATCACAGTCCCCCAGCATCCCAGCATGGTTTCCAGCCCTGGGATGTGCTGTCTTTTTCAGAGAGCAGAGCTGGCTCTTCCCCTCTGCTCTCTAACTAGAGCAGTGAGGGCTGGCTGACAAAGGGGTTTGGGGGGCAAGCCCAACTGGGAATGCAGCCTAGTCTACAACAGAAGACTGCCCCACCAGACAAACCCCAGCTGGGGTCAGGGGCCAGGGAGAGGGGTTAAACACCCTTTCCCCTGTTCAAACTTACTGCTACCTGCAGTTGTGGACTACAAATCCCAGAGTCACCTAGAAGCAGTAAGAGGAAGTAATAAGCAACCCTGTAGAGTTCTGTTGCTGTGATTTTAGACTACAAATACCAGAGACCTCAAGGGCAACAGGAATAAGACATGAACACACAGCTCATGCTGGCTACATCCAGAGAGCTATGCTGTAGTGCCCCCAGGCTTCTGGCCTGAGCCACTGCAGGCATGTGGCTGCATTACCTGAATCAAAGGTAAATGTCTGTCCAATTCTGTTTCAATTTAATCTGTGCAGCTTAGACTAACCTGCAGGACTGAATCAATTAAGCCTCGGGCTTTTTGGCTATCTGTACTTAGCCAAAGTGATGTTTTAACAAATTATTATTGTGACTATTTTAAGATATTGTATCACAGGCAAAGAACTTTTGAAATATTCCTGCCTGAAAATCTGCAATGCTGAGAACATGGGGAGACATTCTTTCTTGCTATAAAAAGATTTGAGGTCATTGATTTAATGGAGTTTTACCCATTTATAACAAATTAATTATAGATTGTAATAGATTATAATTATAGTACCTGTTCAATTTCGAGGGTTTCTTCTTTTACTAGATAAATTTTGCTTCATACTACAACACTACATCTTAGTGCTAACATACTGAGAAACTGACCACAGTATCACTGAGTTTAAAAATACATACCCAGATTGATGCTCATGGAGACTTACTGGATCTAGCTTTAAGGGCACTGCAAGCAGCATAATTTTGGCTGTGTGGAGCTTAATGTGGGTGACAAAACCCATATAAGGAAGTAGATTAACTCTGAAGATTAGCCTGCATTGAGATCTGTGCTACCAAGAGTTACAATGCAACTGATGTTTTAAAGCTTGCTCAGGTAGCTCTACAAGAGCTGTAGTAGCTGCAAGGACTGCAGTGCAGATACACCCAATGTGTGTGCAACTGCATGGTCAGAAGGCCCATGTATCAGTTAGGGATTTGTGTGTGTCCCTCCACACATGCACAGGCAGTGGTATAAGTAGGGCAGAGCATCTGGGACAGCTACCCTAGGCACTGTCTTGGGTGGAAAGGGTTTAAAAAAAAAAAAACACAGCTGCTGCCTGAGCTGCACACTGGTGCTAGAATTAGTGGCAACTGGAAGTCGCCAGTGTCCTTTTGTGTGCCAAATGCCCAGGTGCCCAACCACTAAGCTCTTGCTGAAAATTAGCAAATTGTTAAAGACAAGCACTGTGGATTTGCATTCATTTTTATTGCAAGATAGTTATGCACTTCCATAAAATATTATAAATAAGCAATCACATCAAAGGAAATCTGAGGCTTACTATTCTGCTTACCTAACCTACTGTATCTGTTATTTGCTCATTATAATGGCATAGAATTTCCTTATATGTAACTGCAAGTATAGTCAACAGTGGACACATCTACCATATTTACAGAATATGGCTGGAAAATAATACATAGCACTTAATGTACAGTGGCTAGGAGGCCCTATGGTAGAACCTTGAAGCTAAATTGGTATGTATATGTTACATGCTCCTCAGAGACTATAAAGTCATCAGATCACCTATATAAATCCACCTTTATAAACTTTTACTACAGAAGCCAAACTACAGGAATTGCTCACTATTCACACGTTTGGCATTCTTGGTTTCAAATATTTGTGAATGCAGAACTGGCCTCTTAAATACATTTACAGGAGCTCCTCAGGAACGCCATGCTTGCCACTGCCAGGCTCCTGCCATTCGCAACGCAGCTGTGCCCCCCCAACCCCAGCCGCCAGGACACTGCGCTCACGATGTTCATGAACATAGTGCCATATTCCACCATTCACGGAGATCTCAAAAACGTATACCCCGCGAATAGCAAGGGTCGCCTGTATCTGAAAATCATGCTCTAATTACTACTTTTCAGTGAGAACACATAGGAGGTGTATGTGCATGCTTGCAGAAATGCACACACTTCCAGAACAGTATTAGGATTTTTTCCATTTGCATTTTATTATTTGTTACTCCTAGATTATCTGGCCCGATAATCTCACATATGTTGACATTCAGGATAGGCACTAGAGCCCATCTTTTGTCCCCAGCTATCTCAAAGCAGCTAGTGCCTTGGGCAACCAGCATCTGTGGCTAGAGTATGGTTTTTCACTTCTAGATTTTGAGATAATTTGTTTCCAACAGAACAACTACCTTTTTAACATATGACAAGTACCTGCATAGGTACTTTAATGCTTTGCTTTCATATACATGCATAAATAAAGTGTGAAGTCACAGCTTTGGGGGAAATTACCCATTGGTAGATGAACAGATTTAAGGCTTTTCAATATGAAGTAGAATCATTAGCATGTTTGCAAAGCTTCCCATGAGATGAACTTCAGTGTTAAAGGAGGGAGAGTGCTATCACACTTAACTGTGCAGGGCTAACTATTTGCTATCAGGAAAATTGCTCTGTTATATGTGATTGGATAAAAGCACCTTCCTATAATCAGAATTGCTAAGTGCTGTACTGCAGAGGCTGCTTCTGGCATGACCTTACTTAAACCAGCAGAGAGAAAAGAAACATGAACAGACACAATAGATATCAGAGACTTGAGAATAAACTGATAATTGTGAAGGTCTGCTATAGCTACCATTTACAAACACTAAATGCCCTAGACTTCTCTAGCTTGTTCAGTGGCTCTATTATGAGAATAGAAGAAAAAACAGGAAAACATGAGCATCTTCATATTTCTAGTTCTGTGCATATTATGTACGAGCTGTAAGCTACATAAATGCAATACACTTTAAAGAGCCCATCTACATTAATGACCACAAGGAAAGGATGAATAAAACACATGTAATGAAAAGAACCTTACTGAGTAGGAAGTACATGCTAGGAAATATCTTGTTCTAAGAAACTCTGAGCTAGAGTTTTTGCTGATGTAAATTATAAGAAACTTCATAGGCATGAAGTTATTGCGGACTTACCTTGCCATACCTGAGAGCAGAGTTTGTCCCAGTATGATGTAATGATCTTTTAAGACTGACTTTAAAATCCACTAGAATTCTCCAGTAGAACTGGTCACATTTTTCACTGCAAATTATTTTTGTTGCAAATGTGCAGCCCCTTTTTCCTTTGTGAGCTTGCTACTGAATATACCTACATTCTTCAAATATGCTTGCCAGTCATTGGGTAGCTTGGATGAGAGAAGATTGTTTACAGTGGCTGGGATTCTCCAGAGCACCTTAGTATTGGCCAAACTCTACTTCCTCTGAACTCAACAGCTAAAGGCATTTCTTGAAATTTTGGTGGTTCCTGGGGAGTAGGGGGAGGGAAGTGAGCACACAGGGGCTCCTGCATTTGTGACAGCAGTATGAACTTCTTGCCACCAAAGCAAAAACTCCTTGAACGGGGGCTACAGAACTCCCTGGGGATTGCTATTCTGGTAGCTGCTCACCTACCTGAGGCTGATGCCCCCCACTTGCCCCCACTCACAAGTTATGTGATTGTTAATGATAAAAGTCTCATTAACCTCAATGGCAGCAGTTAAGCCAATACTCTGTGCTTCTGAGGATCCCATCTGAAGTATTTAGCTTGGTCTGTCACTATTGATTCCTTGTGGTATACAACTCGTCCAAATGACATGGTTTCTTTCTGTTCTCTGGTCAGTCAACAAAAGTTAAGAAAAGAACAAAAGAACAGTGGCTGACAGATAAAATATATTTAGATTACATATGAATTTCTTTATTTGCATTTGAATATTGATAATCAAATGTAGAACCCATTTTTCTCGCACACTCCCATGTATCTGTTCAAAAATGACAAGAGAGCAGAATCGGGGTTGAAAGAAGCAGTAGTTAGTGTAACCAGAAGTTTAAAACTTCATAGGGAAGTCAAGGATGGAGGGTTTTGCCTTCTTTTTTTATATAAGTTAGCAAATTTGAATTTGCCTGGCATTTTAGTTCAAGTTAAGAACACACTGTTTTTCACAGTGAAGACAATATCATAAGTGGCCCCAATGAAATGACAGACAATACATGTGGACTAAACTATGACTCAGAAAACCCAAACAAGCAGAAACTAGTCCTGCCTAAGCATAATTGCAAAAAAAAAGTTTTCTAAATGCCTCCTTGTTTATTGAGAAAATATTTTACATTTGATTTTTTGTTCAGCCAAAAAAACCCTGTTCTTCCAGGAAGCAGAAATTGAGTGTCAGCACTAATTAATAAATGTTGGACAGTGATGGATGGGCTAGAAAACATTAGGTTTCCCTTAGAGAAAGAAATCAGTTTGAAATATATCACCTCTAGCATTCCATAGTTTCTTTTCTTATTACTAAAGGACAGTTCTACAGATAGACAAGCTCAATAGTGGAGAAAGCGATTTAAACTGGTTGATACGTCTGTTTGGGGAAAGAGTTTGAATATTTCAGTTGTACTTGGACCATTTTGATGCACCTTACATGAATTTAAGAATAGTGTTTTGAAAGATGCAGTAATTTTCATTATTTATTGTGAAGTGGATGCTGAATGATTCAGTAGCTTTATTAGGGACTTAAGATAGTAAAGATTTCTCTGTAGAATTATCAGTCTACACTGAACAGCATAATGGCTACAAACTTCTTGTCACTAAAACCTGCTGTGTAACAAATTGCCTATTTACATGTCATAAATGGTCTAAACCATCTGCTTGATATTGGAATACATTGAAAAATAAAGTTATATGAGCACCTTGAAATTTAGAAGTGGTAGCTAAGAAGAGTGTTACTGCTCAAGGCGTTAAAATAATTATATTTTAAAAAATGATTGCTTCCGATCATGATTTTTAGCTAGTGAACTCATGACAGTGTTACGGTTTAAGCCACTTGAGGCTGTAAAACACAGGATATTGCTCTCAAGTACTCTTAGGTGAGTAGTGAGTTTCCAAATCTTGACATGTCAAGGGAAAAAAACTTGTTCTTTCAAGCAGTGTCCCCTAGGGTGAATGTATATAATTGACCTTGCAGTGTTCAGCCAATTCAGAGCATGTAATTATAGATTATTCCAAGATGACCAAAAAGCATCACTGTAGAACATATTTCAAGAAAGCCATTTAGATGCAAAGCCTAGAAAGAGCAGATTAAGCCAAGGTCCAAGGTGCCATATCTGAGCAGGCAGGGTCCTGCCACTGGCCTCCCTAGCAGGAATTCTGGTGTTCCCTATTCAAAAATTGAAAAATTCCTGATAAAAAAAATCCCAAAGTCACTCTGTAATATACTCTGAAATCCATGTTCCTCCACAAGTAAAACAAAAGACCACTATATATATATAGAGAGAGAGAGAGAGAGTGAGAGACAGCGGTCAGTTGGGCAATGTTTTATTGATATATCTACAGTGTTAAAGCAACTCGGAAGCCTACCAGTGTCTCTATCATTGTAATAAAGTGAATTCTAAATACCTATATGTATACAGTCTCCCCACAGGGGCCAAATGACAGGCAGGGTGGGGCTGGGCAAGGCAGAGATTGGAGGGGCTTGGGGGACAGGCAGGGAGTGGGACTGGGTGTGGCAGCGATCTGGGGCACCACATGAGTGGGGCAGGGCCAGCAGAGGTCCCCCCCACAGTCCCCTCCTTCCCCCCCATCCCCCTACTTACCAGCACTGGAGCCTGGGTCCAGCTCTCTGTGGCTGACATGCTGCTTGTCCTACATGGCTGTTACCAGAGCATCTCTATGGAGGACCCAGCCTTTGGTTGCCTCAGGGCAAAGTCCCGGTCCATGCCCCTCTTTCTTTCACTCCAGTTTTTTTGACCCCTGGGTATCCAGGCGTCTAATTTTGCCCCTGCGCTGCAAACTTGCAGTGTGGGAAACCTTTTCCCATTCCCACGCATGCCTTTTGCAACATCTCAAAGGGCTTTGAGACTCTGCAAGATGTACATACGCACTCGTCTGGATGTGCCCACACAGTGTTACTGCACAGTAAGGTGTCTACACATGCGTTACTGCACAGTAACTAATTGGGAGTAAATTTGAGACTTGCATGATGCCTGCAAAGCCCTTTTATGGCACTACATAAATAATACAGTATATAAATAATATAAAAGTAGTTTTACAGAAGTGTTCATGCAGACAAATATTGACATGTATATCCATACAAAAAATTCAGCAAAAACAATCAGGGTGGTCATTTTTTGAATTTAAGATTTCCAGTGAAAGACTGTCCATGTGTGTGTAGACACCTTACTGTGCAGCAACACTTTGTGTGTGGACTGACTTGGGACTAAAGTTAGTTCTACTAAATATATACTCTAGAAGCAAGTATTTGCAGTCACCAGGTACAGTTGTGTCAGAATCATTTCTAAAGCTATAACCATATCTTATCTAAACATCAAATAGACCTGAAACATTTACAAGAATAAAATATGAGGGAAAAGTGAGAAACAAATACATTTCACCTTCTGCAAACAAAATGTTCTCTATTTATTCACCTATTTCTTATTGTCAGATCCTGTTGTTATATAGTCTTCTTGATGTGTTGAGGAGTCAATAGTGTTAAACTACTTTTTATTATTTCAGGTCAATCTATCAATAATTCAGTGGGTGAGATCTCTGTACAGGTGGATGTCTGTATGCATCCTGGAACTGGTGAACATAAGGTTACAGTAAAAGGTAAGTCTCAAATACCAAGTCCAAAATTAACACTGCATTTTTAAGTAAAAACTTACAATGCTAAAAGAAAAGGTTATGTACTTTTATATCTGGTTCCTAGCAAAAATCAAAGTCAATCCTGTGTTCAATTTCAAGGTCTCAGGCTAGAGGCTCACTAGGAGCTATATCTGTATACATCAATAGAGTTAGCAAATATACATTGAGGATACAGAACAACATTGGCATTTATTATTATATAGAGTTATTCAACCAAAGTAAAACTTGTGATGTGACAAACTATATTTATACTTTTTGTATATAATTTAGATTTTAAAATGCTGCAACAGAATTAGATAGTGAATAATGTCACTTTGAATAAATAATATCCAACACTGTACTGGCAAGCCTAAATTCCAAAGTGAACCAATTATGTTTAGATTAGCATCTACTCATGTTTGAGGTGATGTTATGAAAGCAGGCAAAACTAAGGAATAATGTAAACTGTTGGTGAAATAGCAGATCACTAGAATTATAATTTATGGTACTTCCTATACAGTGGAGCATGAATAAAGCTATTGCTGACTTTTGTCAAGTATGGATTTTTCTACAAGAAAGATCTAGGAACATTCTCCAATGGTCTTTTATTGCATGTATTAAGCCAATAAACAAACAGAAATAATTACTAGTATCTCTCTCTTGCAAAGGAGTTTTAATTACAAGTCTAATCCCTATTACTCTTTTTAGTCATGGCAATTAATGACCTACACTGGCAAACAACAGCTATGTTCCGCCCCTTCGTGGAGGTCTGTATATTGGGTCCTCACCTGAGCGACAAGAAGAGAAAACATGGTACAAAGACAAAGAGCAACACTTGGTCACCAAAATACAATGAAACCTTCCAGTTGTAAGTCTTTTGTTTCTTTAGTTGAATATTTTATACATTTTACAAATAATTTTGTAGCTTAAAAAAAAAGCAAAAAAAAAAAAAAAGAAAAGAAAGCTGTAGTCTACAGTGAGCCCCTCAAATGCCACTGCATCTGCTCTGAGGAAATTACTCACAACACTCACCTGGCCAGCCTTAAATCTGTCTTTATACAACAAGCATACTTCAGCAGAGAAAGAGACTGTATCTTTGAAAGAGCCACCCAAATAGCCCGCAGTAGTCTCCTACCATAGAAAAAGAAACCTCCTTGTCACACCCACCCCTGGTGAATACCTGCCATGCCACATTGGAACTGCTTAGAAGAATTATAAAATAATTACAGCCTATACCTGACAAAGATTAAACCTTGAGAGAAATATTCTCAGATCCTCTGCTCCTGGATTTCAAGCAATCATCTTCACCTTGCCCAACTCATCACCAGAAGCAAACTCCCTACTAAATAGATTCAAAACCTGTCAACACATCTCCAAAGTCCCAACAACAGGTTTGTTGTCCCCCCACAACAAATCTATCAGAATCCATGAATTCTACACATGCCTTTCCCAAAATATGACATATCTGATCCAATGCGCCAAATACCCTCATGGTAACATGGGGGAAACTAAAACTACAAAGTGGAATGAACTCTCACAGAAAAAGTGCAAGAGAGACACACACACAAAACTGCCAGTAGGAGCACATTTTTCATTAAACAACCACTCCTATTCCAACTTCAGTATCCTTGTGATAAGGGGAAACCTACCAAACACCTTAAAAATGAGTTTGGGAATAAAAATTCATAAACTGACTGCCTCTTTTCTACCTTGGAGAACTCATTACTACAGCAGTCTCCCTTGCTCGCCTGTGGCAGTCCTTCACCCTGTTATTCCCCACCTCCCCGCCCTTATCTACCCACTGTTTTCCTAATTTCCACCTATTTACATTCTCACTAACTTCCTGTCACACTTTTAGCTTCTTTCGTTACTTGGAGATCCCAGAACAGCAGCAGAGTCTCTCTATGCCTGAAGAAGGGTACTTGTACCCAAAAGTTTGCAAACAACTTTTTAATTGGTATAATAAAAGATATCACATCTACCCAAAGAACCTTGTATGGACACTAAGGGCATTTGTACATGTGCTCTGGGAGTGGTGTGGGGAGGGGGAGAAGGTCCTTTAATTAAAGCGCCTGAAGCATCATGTGTATCAGCATCCCTGTGCTGAAAAATGGG
>NW_017728911.1:18072084-18075327 GCF_001723895.1 Crocodylus porosus | reverse complement strand
GCACTGCATGGAGGGCTCTGCCACAAGCCCCCAGAAACCACTGCAGCATCCAGTGAGTGCAGGACTTTTTTTTTTTTTTTTTTTTTAAAGAGCCAGGATGCTGGGGCCAGGCAAGACAGCCATTGATGAGGCTAGAAGAGTAGGTGGGGAATGGGGGGCACTCAGGGCAGCTGGGGGAGTAGGCAGGGAATGGGGTCTGGCAGGGGGTCCCCCATGGTCCCACCCCCCCTCTTTCAGCCTCCCCCCCTGCCGCTCCCTATTTACTGGCCCGAGTCCGGGCCCAGCTCCCTTCGGTGGCAAGTGGGGACTGCCCAAGTCTCTGAATCTCTCTGAAGCCCTCTGAATCTTTTCTGAATCAATTTGGAGAGCTTTGTATTGATTTGGACCTTTTTATTGGTCTCCCAATTCAATTCTGATTTGGAGATTCAGCCACCGAATCAGGCCGAATCTCCTCCAAATTAAATCAGCTCCTGAAGCTTCACACAGCCCTAATGTATAACCTCCCTGAAAACCAAGCACTAAGCATTGATACTAACTTTATGGCATACTATAATCTACCTGATTCCTGAAATTCTTCCTTCACTCTACAGGTGATAATGACCCTCCTTCTTTTTGATAGGCCTCGATTGCCCATTGTTAAACTTCTTCTCTTATGCTAATTGTTATCTGCTGCTCCTGGGAATTTCTCCTCTCTTCTCTCCTTTACCCACTTTTTAATCATTGCCATGCCTGCTTCTTTCTTCAGATGTAATAAATAATGCCTTGCATTCGAAAGCTTGTCTAACATTATCCCAACCATTCAATGGTCCAATAAAAGCTAATCACCCACAAGAATCCTTGCTGGTCCCTATAGCACATTTCTTTCACCTGTTCTGTCCAACTTCCTCCCCTTCACTGAATGAGGCCTCTTCAGCCTGCCCATTTTCCAAGCTTTAAATTCAGATTGATGGGGAATCTCATTTTCTTGGCTCCTCCATCTCCAGAGCTCTGCATCTGACTAGGAAGCTGCTCGAGGCTCTTTGCCACTTAATTTCTTTATCCCTCCTGCCATATCTATGCTTGTTCTTTATGTCTGAGATCACAGGGGGAAGGAGGAGAAAAAGCCCCAGGAAAAAGTCAAGGTGAAGCAAGTTAGAAATAATTCTGTTGGCAATAATCCCATCTTGAGCATCTCCCAGAAAGTAAAGTTTCCTTCTTCCTGCTAAACGGTCTCCTAGAAACCCTTATGCAACCCCAAGGTTCTAAGAGTTACGGTCATGTTTCTGAAATAGGAATATGGGGGTATGCTGGCATAATGTTGTACCTCTGTGTTGAAATTATTTTTCAAATGAAAATGATGTGTTTAATCATACAGTGAAATATGTACAAAACGAAGTAGTGATCTGTTTACAAGAGAGATTTATTCAGAATAAAGGTTCCCTTTACAGCTTGAGTGGTTACTCTAACTATGATGTACAGGCTGCCCTTTTGCAGACTAAAACATCATTAAAGAGAATTCTCAACAATTATCTTCCTGTAACTTGATTTTTAAAAGCATAATAGCTAAAAAAAAAAGTAATAGAAGTTGAGTTTCCGTGTAAGTATAGCCAGGTGCTTTTAAGGGTCTAAAGCAACAGTGGTGAATAATGTAGGAACAATTATTTCCAAAACAAATAAAAATTAATTCAAGAAACACTTAAGTTATTAACATACTTCATGTGTTTTACTCTTTATAAATCCCTAGACATGCAACTTCAAAGAAATGTTTGGCTTTATTTTGTAATATTGGGTACACACAATGACTGGAGGGAACACTTGTAATAACATTATAGAACACAGGTACAATCTACATATTGTCCACACATCTTTTGCTTTCTTTAATAAAACTGACAGGGGAATGGCTAGTGTACATCTGCACCTCAAAGTCAAGACACTATATAACAGTGTGTTTTATAGTTAAATTAGAGGGAATGGTACTGCTTATGTTCTTCCTATAGAGCCACCTGTCTATGTTACTTAGTTTATTGCTTTCACACAAGTGACAACTCGCATCTAAAAAAACAAAATATGCAGTGTATTTTTGGAAAAGAGATTCCACGCTGTGCTGACATTTGCCTGTTTTCTTGGATTGGCAGGGACACTTAATACTTTCTGCATTTTGCTTCCGAAACAAAATCAATTCAAGGTCCAACAATGAATATTAAAGACATCAGAGATTGCAAAAGTACCTCTAGACACATTTTTAAAAACTGCATTCTCCATTTCCAAAAGATACAGGCAAGTTTAACACAATCCTAAGTGCAACAAATATAATTGAAAACAAGGTGGGGGAAAAGGTTATTTTTGCACAGAAACTCCACTGCAGTTTTTTTGGTGTCCTTCAAGTTGTTGCTTTCTGCCAAGACCTTAGAATTCACTACAAAGTTCCAGGGCATTTACATCAAAAGGTATCTCTTCATGAGGCTATCTTTAAATGTTTTGCTTAAAACAATGAATTGCCATTGTAATTCTTTCTAGGACATCTTCATTATTTCAGAGATATCATACATAAACATCCTTATAGTTCTCAAATTGTGAAAACATGTCTCCACTTGATAGATGTTTTCTAGTTTGCAGGTCATCTCTGGCCTCATAAAAATGTATTCTCTTGACTCATATTTTAAATATCTGTTTTTCTAGCCTCAATGTACAGCTCATCAGATGTTTTCTTAGCATCACGTAGAACTTTTGCATAGAACTCTTATTAGAAAGAAAACCTCTGAGGCTTTTAGCTAATGGATAATAACTTGTTCAATATCTACTTCAACTTTCAGAAGTGTTTTACTTGCCATGTTGACCTTATATAGCATGCTAAAAGGACTACACTGCACAAGAATTTATAGTTGAGGATTGTGTAAGCCAGTTCAGACTCCTGTGCGTCTCTTTAGGTTTGGATCATAGACAATTAAAACTAAAGCACCATAGGACTTCTGAAATGTAAGACCAAATAGAGGATTCCATCAATTCTGCTTTTCCATCTTGTTTCACTTAAGAGTTTAGTAAACAGGTTCATAACATTTTGGTACATCTCAGAGATATGGCAAAGATCCAAAAAGTATAGTCACATTGCACCACGCTTTAAAAATTCATAGATTTCATAGACATTAGGACTGGAAGGGACCTCGGGAGATCATCTAGTCCAGCCCCCCACCCAAAGGGCAGGAAGTCAGCTGGGGTCATAGGATCCCAGCAAGATAAGCATCCAATTTACTCTTGAAGGTGTTC
>NW_017728911.1:18029853-18071017 GCF_001723895.1 Crocodylus porosus | reverse complement strand
GCTATTCCTTAGGATGTTAGCCTGGGCCAGTCCATCAAGGATGGCCTCCTTAATAAACTTTTCAAAGATCCGCACCAGGGGCTGGGCTATGACGCTCGCCAGCTCCTTGAGTACCCTGGGGTGCAGATTGTCAGGGCCGGCTGACTTCTTCAGTGCAAAAGCTTATAGCCTCATTGAGTATAAGATGCAAAGAGTGTGAATTGCATGTAACAAAGAACAATTTCTAATTAAAGCCCTGGATTCTCTCCTCTTCTGTAGAAAAGAGAAGCCAGTCTTTCTTATGTGCTCCCCAACTGAAAGAGGGTTTGAAAAAAGGAAACCTGAACATTTTTTCCATTACCATCCAAAGGAAATGTACAGGTTTAGCATTAGAAACAAAAGGTGCCATTTGCTCTTGATTACAGGCCATCTGGCTAAAACATTCAGGGTGTCAGTGCTCGGTGTTTCCTCCTCTGTAGATCTTCCCATATTTCTTTAATAACTGTGCAATTGTACCATATTATTATAGCTCAGAGATAGAGCAACCTCCATAGAAGGAGCTCCCTCACAAGCTACAATGTTTTCTATATTCTTTGCTTTCGGGCCTATTAGGACAGAAGAAGCACAGCCTTTTTTTGTTAAGTGGGAATTTTCAGTAGTGGGAGTATGGATGCTTGAGGTGAGGGAATATTTACAAATCTGATGCATCAGTTGGAAGGATAGAAAGTTGATTTCAGAGACTTGCCAATTTCTTGATTTTGTTTTGCACTCTTGGCTTCTTTCATCCTTTCATTTTTGAAAAATAGTTTTAGTTTGCATAAGAGATTGTCACTATAACTTTCAGTTTTACCTAAGATAATCTACACTATCAGAAGAGACAAATAGCTACCTACACAAATACAAGCTTATTTAAGTACATCCAAACAATTAAGTATGAAGACTCATACAAATACAAATTCCTGCCTTCTCCCTGTCTACTACTGTTCATTGAATAATAAATATTTCATGCTTGTAAAACTTCTTTGTAAGGACATGCAGCCATCTATTTTACCTGCCCTAAAGCCAGCCACATTGTTTAATATTTGAAGCATATTTCAGACGTAAGACAATAGCTAAGGATTATCATTTTGTAATACGAGCTGAACAGTTACACCAGCTACAGTGATTTTTTGTGGATGAACTGTCCAAGAATTCTGTACCTGACTGATTCCATGATCTGTTCTAATACTTGGCAAGGGAGGGGCCCAGTTCGCTACCTACTCTTAATCAGGGAAACTACTTGTTTCTATAGTCAAAAATCCTGCTAGAAGCATGGAAACTGCAACACAGCTGAGAGGTGCTGTGATTCAAAACTCCAAGAAAAGACAGTGGAGATTGCTGACCAAACTCACGACAACTGCCAAACAGCAGAAAAGACCCAGCTGGGTAGAAAGCAATTTCATAGAGAAAAGCAGAAGAGAGAGAGGCAAGAAATTTCTTCTCACTCTATGGCTTCCAGATGGTCAGATGAACCTCAAAGGGATGGGGTAGGAACTGTAACTTAGCTCTCCCAAGCAGATAGGAAAGAAAAGAGGACTTGGTTGGATGTGCATGAGGAGATTTCCCCTTTACTTAAAGCAGTAGCCCAGCAACATTTTTCTTGAAGGAGAGAGAGATGCAACAAATTAGGAAATCTATGCACAGCCTGTGAATTTGGATTGATACTGTGGGTTCTCTTTCCATATCAATGCCATGCTCCATTTTGCATATAGAGTTTGCTTGTTGTCTTTTACCTCCACAGGAGAAAACAATACTTCTTGCATCTGGCTGAGAGCTAACAAGAGAGTTGTTAAACTTTGCTGATCATCCTTTCAAAAGAAGCACCTTAGGCCAAAGTGATGGCTCTCAGCCATGTCAACATTTCACATTACAATTCCTAGCTAAAATTCAGAAGGAGGTAGAACAGGAACTGGAAGTAAGGATACTGTTTGGAGAGAAAACAGTAGCTATCACAACATTTTTGGCAGAGCCTGATCTGGTAGGATTTCTCAGAGCCCACCTATTGGCTAGGACACCCCCGCCTTCTTCTTCGGTGACTTGTCTGAGATGTGACAAATCCAACAGTTAGTGCAGTTCTTAACTGGTGCAGAGTCTAGTTGAATCCTCTGTACTGGGATGACTCTTACCTTTAATATTCAGTTTGCAGAGCTCTGGTGGAGTTTAATGAATGACTGTAAAATGCCTCAAGATCTTTGGATGAAAAGACACTAGAGAAATGTAGCCATTAATTGTTATAAATTTATGGTGCGAGAATTACGAAGCCAAAACCGGGACACACAACTGCTAGACTGAGTATATGGAGCAAACAGAACTCTCTTCCTTAAGTCAAAAGTTATCACAATGAAAATTAAAACCAGGCTGAACTGGCAGTGGGACTCTTTCAGTGCTAAGCTAATGCTCATGGAAACTTGGATCAAACCCAAGGTAGCCTAGAAACTCGGAATGGACACAGGCAAAAACTGTCCTCGTTACATCAGGCACAGGACTTAGTATCTTTCCTTCCCTAAAGCTGTTTCCCCAGCTTCAGCAGCAGTGAATAAAGGACATGCTTCAAGCAAACAAATTTCCCTACTCTGGCCCCGTCTACATGAGCCGCAACTGTGCAGTCATTACTGCACATTTATTTATACTCATACAAATAAGCAACCCACTCCTGCCCTGAGAGGTAAGGGACTAAAAAGCAGTTCAAAATACCTACCCCTAAATCTATGGTGTACTTGTTTGAGTAGTGTTGGTGGGAACCCTGGAGCAATGGATCATGGAACTAGCCCTCCCTAGAGATGTTAGCCGTTCCAGGCTATTGTGCCTGGCTGTCCTCAGACTCACAAGGATGTCATTGTATCAGTACTCGGGTCACCTTGTCAGATGTTACTTTTGCAGCCTTAAGAGTGAGCTATTTAGTATTTTTTTAAACCAATTCAGAGATTGGGGAAAAAATGCTGTGTGCTGCAGCAATGTGCACTACTAAAAGCATTCCTCTTATCTCAGATCTAGAGAATCTGAAATGCAATGAAAGTCGTAATACTGATCAGGATAAGAAAGGTGATTAGAACAATAACTATGTACTCCTTTCATACAGTAGTGCTCTGGGAAGCCAAATATTTTTGCTCGTAGAAAGCTGCTGTAGTCACATGTCTGACAGAGTTGAGGGTAAAGAGACAGCATTTGAGCACAGTTTTAAGGTAAGGAACACACAGTGACCCTGTGCAATGTGCATTCCCTCAAGCAGGAACCAGATTTTGGTCCCCAGAAAGGACTTGCATTATCCTATAATGACAAGAATATTAAATTGCATTAATTACACACATATTTTATTCCCACAAGTAAATATGTGACCTCAAATATAGAAACATCCTTCATCGCTGTTTGGAAAAAGCTTATCACAGGTAGTTATATCATCTTAACAAGGTAAGCAAGTGCAGGTCACCATCAAACTAAGATTTTTTCTATTCACAACATGTAACTGTTACTTAGTTTTTTACTCAGGGAAGAAAGTACCTATATACCAACTCATATTACATAAAATTCACTTTCAGATTTAACTCTCATACACAACGATACACAATACACAAATGGATACACGATTTAATGTTAACCACATGAAGATTATAATCATGTTGCTTTACAAGTAACATTTAGAAACCACACATCTCAGAGAGGGAAACCTATATTTTAATGGCTCTGAGAAAGCCGTTGCCCACAAAATGAATTACAAAATAACTAGAGTGGGAAGAACTGATCAAAGATACATTAGAAACCTAAAATATTTTCAGTTTGATACAGAGGCAAAGAGCCTAGATAAAGGTCATGTGTGATTTAAGGTACTATTCAAAAGTCTTTCATATTGAAATTGAACATAAATTTAAAAGCTAAAAACATATAGGAAATGGAGTAGGAAAATGTATAGCTAGCTAACAGATGCTCAAATAAATGTGATGAAAATATTGAACATTCAAATCTTTTGGGAACTGGGGAACAGGTGGTCTGATTATCCCAGATGCTGAGGAAATTAATGAACACAGTCAACTGCTATTCAAGCCATGGGAACTAAGGGCACTTGTGGAGCATCTTCCACAATAAAAGGTCCATTCACATAAAAGGTTCAGAAGTCAATGAAAGTGTTTGCAAAAGCAGAGCCATCAGTAATGTTAACAAGGTTTCTAAGACACATTCTTCTCTTGGAGAAATTAAAGTCCTTGTTCTAAATTTGTATTTTAATCCATGCAGCATTCTGAGCAGTGAAGAAAGGCTGGGAGCATATGAGCTTCATCTCTCTGTAAAAGATTACTGCTTTGCCAGAGAAGATCGCATTATAGGAATGACAGTTATCCAACTACAGGGTATAACAGAGAAAGGTAGCTGTGCATCTTGGTATCCCTTGCTGAAAAATATCTTTATAGATGAGACTGGTCTGACAATCCTTAGAATTCTCTCTCAGAGGACCAATGATGAAGTTGCTAAAGAATTTGTGAGACTTAAATCAGAAACAAGATCTGCTGATGAAACTTCCTGAAATACCCAAGTAATGCAAGGCTGTCACCGCCAAGAAAATAGATACACTGTTGTTGTCTGAATAGTGCATGCATGTGCAAATCAGTGGGAATGTTTAATTAACTATGTTTCAGTGTTTGCCAGTACCTAAGTACTATATTTGCAAGGTATGTTGAGGAGCTCTATATCTTTTATACATATTTTGGTCTTTGGAAAAGTAATTGTTCCAATGAAGTGCCAAAACTAAGACTAAAAGTAAATTATTAATGGTATATATTTTAAAATGTTGATTTCATCTCATTGCAATTCCTTTACCTTTAATATTTATTAATAAATTTTTAGGTTTTTAGTTGGTTAATTACTTGTCTCTTAAATTACTGCGTGCTGCTTATTTTGCATGTCTGTATTAAGTTGCTTCCCTTACCATTTTAAAGATTTTTACCTAATTTCATATCATTTTATGCTAACTTCATGTTAGGTATCTTAAGAATAAAAACTTTTTCTATCATAACTACAGATGCATTTACTTCTAGAAAGTGTTTGTAATTTTATAATTACTGATATAAAGTAATGATTTTTGCATAAAAACTGAAAGGGGGTGGAAATATTTTATGCTGACCTTTTTTCCAACCTTTCATATATATCACTGTGAAGAAATGCTGTTAAAGCAAGTTCTCAAGATGCTATGCTTATCAGAGTTTGTTAATGATGTTTGATATCTTGAGATAACTTTGTTCTTCGAAACTGCCAGGGTAACATCATATTTGTAAAATAGGTAAGTTGACATGTAGAAAATGGCTGCCATACAGTACAGTATACATGCTTTACAAATACTACATTTTCTTAAAATGATACAGTACTGTATATGGTTAACAGTTTGGAAGATGTAAAGCTGGCTTGGGGTTTGTTTCTAGAAATCATTTATGATAAGTAACGATGCTGTTAGCATTTTCACTGAGAGTTGTAAATGTTGCTTTACATACTTAGCTGTAAATCAGTTAAGTGCTTTATTTTCTTTTTTTAGAAAAGTTCAAGTTTGTACTTATGCAACATTACTATGTATTGCACTGAAGCAAAATCCATGTCATGTAAATATATTTAGTGAGAAATTGTACAATAAAGTATGAAGAAACTGCTTCTAGTTTTGTAATTTGATATTATTTATGTGCCTATAGGCTGTAAGTGCAATGTGAAACCAATTTAGTGGGTTGCAGTGTGATGACAATGCATCAAATTATGGTTTCTAGTGTCTCTAACATTTGCATCTTTTGTAAATGTAAGGTTTGATATGTCAATGTCACTGAATAATACATGCAAAATTAAAATAAATCGGGCAATTAAATTGTTAATGTACTTACAGAGTATATGATACAATGTTCTGGCAAACATATCTATATATGCATACACATAAGTATGTGCCCTGGTCCTTGATTCCAAGGCTTCATAATACCTAAAAGCAATTTCATACCTCCTCCTCTCCCCTCCCCCCGCCTCCCCCACTAAACAGTAGAAGTAACATAAGAATATTGGTGTTGATTCTTATTTGTTACAGAGTATTATGTGATCTCATGTAAATGAAATATTGAATTTTTCCAGAATGCCCTTTCAACAGATTTTTACAGATTGTGTCAATATATTTAAATCTTCTTGAGGTAGTCATTATCTATGAATAAAGTAGCTAGAGAACATGTGCAAAGTGTCTAGAAAGGTGGCAGTACTTCAGAGGACAGAGTGAGGAAGAAGCTGAATCGTCCACCAACATATGTCCCATTTGTATCTATGCTTTTCAAAACATATTTAAGAAACAGTGTGTTTTTGCTGTTACCTCAGAAACCCCTCTCCAAATAAAATGAGCACCAAAGCTAATAATTTGCATCTATTAGCTAGGCCACTTTAGACCAGATAATTCTGAGAATATAACTCTGATAAAAATATTAAATGTAGGTTTCATATCCTGAGATTTGCAGAGCTACCTAAAGGGTTTGGGTGCCCAGCTTCCATTGAAACTAAGCCCACCACTAGTATTTTAGGTATACTCTCTGTGCCTTGAGATGCTTGGGAACAAAATCATTTCAGGTATAACACAATTCACTGCAATTGCCAGGCTGGAATCGGGCCCACATCCTCCCTTCCTATTGGCAACTACTATATGGCCCCTCAGATACAAGTCCCATTGCTCTGCTTTTAACCTAGTTGCAGTTCTAGAAATCAGAGCCCACCCTGTGAATGCTGTGCGACACTTAAGTGATTGATTGATACCGTTAAAGTGAGAGCCAAGCTGCCTTGTGGTAGCACTCACAAAACCCATTAACAGTCAACAAGATTTAATATGATATGACATTAGTCAACTCCATCTCAAAAAGAAAAGAATACTAGCAACGGGTGAGAAAGTATAAGTATAATGTAAAGTATTATTGTAGATAAAATGCAGGGAGGGTTGTGCAATGATTCATTTACTTACATTACTGCATTGCACTGTGGCTCCAAGAGTTTAATAAAGACTGGTTGACTTGTATAGGAAAAATGACTTTCTTGTTTACTTAAAGCACTTATATTTTTCTTATTGTTGAATACTGTATTTTAAAGTTTGCTCATTTTGCTGGATAATGTATCAACATGTCACTAACTAAAGTAAATTTATATTTTTCAGACCTACCTATAAAGGAATAAGGATTAAACTTGCCAAGAAATCTATCACTGCTTCTAATAATAAGCAGTTTGCATTAGTTCTATATGCCAAAAATAATCCAATAATAACCCAAACTTTGTAAACTGCAACTGTAAAGAATTTATCATGTACCTTAATATTTTCTCATTTTAAACAAAGAAATAGTTACTTATTGTAACAAGGTTTGTTTTCTGGCAAGTTGAGATGAAAAATGTATTATCTTTACATTATAGAGCTCTGTTATAAATATATTTAGCTATTGATCAAAATGCAAATAAATGCTATTTCTCAGTGTAATCAGCTTGAAGTCAAACATTTGATATGGCATAACTAAGAGATACTGCCTAAGCTACAATGTCATATTAAAAGGACTGATAGATTTGGGTTTAGAAAAGTAAACACTTCATTTATTTAAAGAAATCTAATTTGCATTTATCTATGAGAACAGTTTTCTTGCTCTAGTGAACTAACGTTAGTGAAAGGGCATCCATCAAGTATTTCTTCAGTTTCATTTTCCACTGTCAACAAAATTAATGCAACACAATTTAAAACGTGAAATCCCATATATTTTATATTGGTTTGTTAAGGTATTAAAATACATACATTGAATATAATTTTGGGGAAAAGTTACAGGAAACAAAAGCAAAATGAATTTAAGAGGGGAAGCTGAGAAAAGAACAGCTACTACATGGAAATCTCTCAGTTCATTTGACATGCATCTACAATATGTAGGAGAGACCCACATCTACAGAAGGTTGCAGCATTACAACACTTACAAGTAACTGGTATATTTAAAATCATTGGGCCAAAAATGCATCAAGGGTACATGTGGTCTTGTATTTTGTACCAAATTCTATAGGATGCACATGTAAAAACTTTGAGACTGAAGAAATTTTTGAACAAGTTGATTTAGCATGAAAGTGAACTATAGATATTCTTATAATACACTTCTGCAGCAGTTTTATTTTCTTCTGTAACAGCAGCACTGTCAAAACTTATAAACTTGCTTTGTTCTCTCTGAATATGATACTTTAGAGTAGATGCGGGCTTTTTATGTGAATGGGATAAGAATAGTCACAATAAAAAATATATCTAAAGTGGTAGAGGTGACCACCACAAAGCAAAACTTCTATTTTTTTTTCAAAAGCGAGTCACTGGTCCTAATGTACCCCAGGAGAACCATCAGAAAAGGCATAATGTCACATCTAAACTACACCACCACCTGACAGGCAACACTAGTCCTGGACTTGCAGTTCTTCTCTAGGACTTGCAGAGACACCTGTCTAATGACCCATGTGGTTCTTACCTAATCAGCTTTTAGTTTATTCCTTTAGGATGATAGAATTTCCATCAAATAATACATGCACAGGTGGAAGCTCATCAAGGCACTCAGCAGTTGTCGACATTTAATCCTGAAATTACTTGTAGGCTTATTTCTAGTCTGCTCACAATTAATTAGCTATATGCTCTTAATTTTGTTCTCCTAGATGTGTAGAAATCAAGAATTACACCACTGTAAGATTTGAATTTGAATCCTACATGTCACACGCTCAGCTACTAAAAGTCCCTTTGAAAAACACTGATTGGAATTTGGGGGGATGGGGTGGGACAGACCAGCTTCACTAGATCTGTGTTAAAGAGACTTGTTGTAATAGCCGGGAAGCATCAAGGAACCCTCCAATAACACTTCAGTACTTCTATTCTACAAAATCAAATTATTGATCACAAAGGAATATCAATACCATGGTACAGTATCCTCTTAAGTGCCATATCTGTTAGAGAGAAAAGGAATTTTTATCCAATCAGACAATTGCTCAGCCATGAGATTGAAAGAAAAAATCAGAAAGTATTCAACCAAAAATATCTGTCCCTGTTCCTGATGCCCTTATGGGTATGGCTTCTATGGAGTCATAAGGGGAATGTTGGTATGTTATAATTTACTGGACCAGAACTAATAAATTGAATGTGCTATAAGTATGACAGTGCATGAGAAACATACTGTATAATTATCACTACCAGTATCTATTCAAGCCATGCTTCCCCTCCCCAATCTATTTGTTGCATACAGTGAAATGACACACATGACTCACAAATATCCAAATTGCTGAGCGTTTGAAGAATGACCAACAACCACAAAATGCTATGCACATGTAACCAGAGTCTGGAAAGATGGTCAAACACAGGTCTCCAATACACATGCGTATCTTTGTTGGGTGCTAATTATTTCAGACAGGAGAAGTCTCAAAATTGAAATTAGTTTAAGATTGAATGACAAGCGTAGGTCTGCTCCCTCAGTTAACTGGAAATGTTCTACCTTCATTTCCAAATCAACTTGTGAATACATATCTCTGTAGAGTTCCCTGTGGTTCAGTGGTAGAATCCTTGCCTGCCACACAGGAGATCTGGATTTAATTTGCAGGCATTTATACAAATATAGCCACAGAGGCACCAAATGTCTGGACTCAGTCTGGCTTTGGATTCTGTCTCAGTGGCCTAAAGGGATGATGGAAGCTCTGGACAGCCTCCACTCCTCCTCCAAGAAAAAAAATTCCTGCCTAGGCATATGCATGGAAGGTCTGGGTGAAGGATCAATGGTGGCCAAACAAACATATATTTGCTAAAGAACAAGTGTGCTTTTATTTTAATTGGATTTGAAAACGGAGGCCACATTTCTCCTGCAATGCCTTCTTCCTGCTACTGTTTGGTTTCTTTCATACCTCTGCTTTTTGTTAACAGTTGTCCTGTGCATCTGCAACTGCAGTTGTCCTGTGCAAAAAGCTGCACAAAAGTGAGCTTTTTGTTCAGTCTCATTTGGGGCTCCCATTCATGAACCTTTAGTTGCACAAGTAGTCTCATTGAACGGGGATTCAAGTTTGCAGAACTGAGCCATCAAATTATAAGATTGGGGCAGAGACCAAGCCTTAACTATACCTTAATACAATGCTCTGTCCTTACAGAGCTCCAGTGACGTCAGTGTAACTGCCCAGGTGCAACAGGCCCACATACAGTAATAGCTCTGTTATCCAGCATCCCCCAGGAATGGGGGATACCCATTAATCAACTATTCCGGTTAATCAAATGTGCACTGTCTTGTTCACTCCCCAGTGTCAGTGTGCCGGGATACAATGAGGGGGCCCTGTGCAGGCTGCTTTGCCTCGCGCAGGCTGCTGTGCCCTGGGCTGTGGACCAAGGAAGTGGCAAGAATTCTGCTCACTGTGGCAGTGAAACCCAGAAGTGGTACTTGCAGTTTCGCTGGTTAATAGAGTTTTCCAGCTAATAAAGTACCAGTTAACACAGCTTTTGCTGTAATATCCTCTATTTAGTTTTAGTTTGAAGCTTGCTGCTAAGAAATAGCAATACCAGCTCTCTTATATTCAAAACACAGCCAATCACATAGATAATGAAAAGCTTCCTCCCCAGGACCTTCATACAGACATATTAAATGCCTTCTATTGCCCTACAACTGTAGGTAATTTACTCTGACTAAAAAGGTGATATCATAAATCAAGATAAAAATTTGAAAGGAAATAAATTCCTTTCTGTCTCAATCTCACCTTTGCTTTGGACAAGTATTTAATAAGGTCTGAGATTTTCTGTCATTCCATTACAGTAAATTTTCTGAGCTTCCTTTTCTTTTTCTGAAAACATGCACAGTAGGAAGCATGCAAAGTGGGCCCTATTCCATTTGGATTCAGATTCGGCCTGAGTCAGGGACAGTGATTCAATTCTTGATTCGTATCACTGTCCCTTATTCGATTTGGCCGAATCCAAAGCTGAAGATTTGATGCTGATTCAGAGAATCAGTGATTTGGACATAGACACAACTTTAAAAGTTTCTTCTACGTACCTTGAGGTAGCAGGCACGGCTCATGATCACTGCAATGCTGTGGCAGATGGAGCATTCCACAGGGGTATGGGGGACACTCCATGTACTCAGAGGTGAACCTGGAAGTACTTCCGGTCTACTTCTGAGTCTGGCAGGGAGCATGCAGGGCCCTCGCCCCCCCACTGCGGCTCAGCAATTGGCCACAGGGGGACCCCAGGTGTCCTCCCTCCCCCCCAGACCCAGGAGGCACCAGTTGCCAAGCTGGAGAAGTGCAGGGGGGGTCGGTCCTCAGTGTGCTCCCCGGTGGACCCAGAAGTACTTCTGGTTCACTTCAGGGTCTGTTGCTGAGCATGCTGGGAGCCCCCCACGCTTCTGTGGGACACTCCATGCGCCCCAGCATCGCAGCACTCACAAGCCACCTGGTACCTTGAGGTATGTAGAAAAAACATTTAAAGCTGTGTCTATGTCCAAATCTCTGAACCTTTCCAAACCTCTCCAGATCAATTCAGAGGGTTACAATTCAATATGGAAAGATTAAAGGGCCCTCTGATTTGATTTGGATTTAGCCACTGAATCAGGCACTGAATCAAATTACAAACTGAAGATACTATTCACAAAATTAACACATGGTCAGTGTAGTAAGGGAAAACTAGTCACATTTTCCCTGCCCGCACATCTTTTCCCAGAGCACCAGCTAGGGAAAGATGCAGTGCTTCCAGCACTGTAACCATTGGCTTGTAATATTTCCTCAAACTTTCTGTACCCAAGATAAAAAATAAAATAAGCCTCTTTATTTGAATGTTCTGCATAGCAATTTAGTACAGCACATAACAAAATGTAATTGTACTAACACTATAATGCTGAACTGCTTTTCATTCAAATTGAAAATATCTACTGCTTTGCTCTCATAAGATGAAACAAGCTCTATACTAGTTTTCCTGCTACTGTGAACTGTAAGCAAAATGTTTTAAAGTAAGTTTGAATATTCTGAAAACCAAGTATCACAATTTGTCTTGTGTTATTTCATGGAGTTAAAAAAATCCTTACAAATAATACATACCTTCCTATAAAATGATACGTGTAATTCTGATTGTCATAGAGGGAGAAAAGATTTTTAGTTTTTCTCACTTCTGTTTTCCTGATCTCCTACTATTTTCTTTTCTTCTCACACAACCTGTTTTCTAGTTTCTATTCTATCACCACTGTGTCTCCCTTAGGTCTTCCCTCTCACCCCACTACCATTTTCCCCCTCCCTTACCTGCTTCACCTTTTGTCTTTCTAATTTCTACCTGTTTATATTTTCACTGACATCCTGCCACGTTTTTAGCTTCTCTCTTTCCTTGGCGTGTTAGATCAGCAGAGACTCCCTATGCCTGGAGAAGGGTGACTGCACATGAAAGCTTGCTAAGAACTTTTTTCCAGCTACTCAGTTGGTCTAATAAAAGATACCACATCTACTCAAAGTACCTTGCCTGCCTATGTCCTTAGACCACCACGGCTACAACCAGAAGTCCAAGTTAGACACTGTAGTTCCATATACAGTAGAGGTATGCGAAACAGGCCATATTCGATTCAGATTTGGCCCAAATTGGGATAGTGATTTGATTCATTGATTCACATCACCGTCCTGTTTCGATTCAGTTGAATCTGAAGATTCAATGCTGATTCAGAGAATCAGCAATTCGGCCATAAACAGAGCTTTAAATATTTTTTCTACATACCTTGAGGTACCAGGTGCAGCTTGTGAATCCTGCGATGCTGGGGCAGATGAAGCCCCTCCACATGCTCAGTGGTGGACCTGGAAGTGGACCAGACGTACTCCTGGTCCACTACCAAGCATCCAGTTGACCTCTCCCCGCATCCCCCTGGCTCAGCGTTCAGCCATGGGGGGACCCAAAGTGCCCCCCAAGACTCAAGAGGCACCAGTTGCTAAGCCAGGGGGCAAAGAGGGGTCTCCCTGTGCTCTCCGGTGGACCTGGAAGTGGACCAGAAGTGCCTCTGATCCACTTCCAGGTCCACTGCCAACTGCCCTTTGGACGCCCAAACTCCTGTGGGATGCACCATCTACCCCAGCATCTCAGCATTTACAAGCCACCTGGGACCTAGAGGTATCTAGAAAAAATATTTAAAGCTGTATCTATGTCCAAATCATCAAACCTTCCCGAATCTCTCCAAATCGATTCGGAGGGTTCTGATTCGATTTGGAGATATTAAAGGCTCTGCTGAATTGATCTGGATTTGGAGATTCAGCCACTGAATCAGACCAAATCTCTGCTGAATTGAATCAGTGACGGAAGCTTTGCACAGCCCTACTATACAGTACATTAGGTGTCTCAGGTCCTGGACAGATACACTGTTTAAAACACTCCAAGTGCTTTTGAAGGGGTCCTAGTAGCAAGGGTACAGACACGCATGGTTGAAGAAGTGCTTCAAAAATGACCCTCAAAACATAAGGAACATCTCTGAAGTACTTCCAAAACACATTTATATAGGCCACCTGTCTTCTGCCATCCCACAGTACTGCGCAGAGGCGTAATGTGACACCTGAGCACCCTAAGCCACAGCGGTGCATGGAGCAGCATCACTGGCTGCACTTCTGATAGCATGACAGCAGTTGGTCTAGCAGCACAGCCACAATTATTTTTCACCTTCCCCATTCCTCCCAGGATCAGCACCCAGGGCTGGTTCCCCAGCTAGTTTCCCTTCATTACACTACTGGTGTTCTGCTATACTATGTGGGGGTGCGGGGGGCAGAGAGCCAATAAGGGCTCCCCTGAGTGCTTGGCTGTTTTCAGGAGCCCCTTAGAGACCAGCAGACAGGAAGCTTGAAGTCCCAAAGCATACCATCACAGCCATTTTGAAGTGCTCCAGGGCAGGAGATGTGCCTGCAGGCTCTGAATTTGAAGTGTTCCAAGATCTGGAGTGTTTCAAATGCATGTCTGTCTATGGCCTCAGAAAGGCAACTTAACTTTCCCAACAACTGGAACACCTGACTCAAGGCTGTTCATGTATTGTATCTAATGATGGTTTAATCTAAATGCAGTCCTGAAAGCACAGACCAAATCCAAGATTCCCCTCTGCTTTTAGGGGAGAGTCACTAGAACAGTTCTCCCTAGGGTCTCTCTGGCCCAGTGAATCTTGCATTCTATTTTTTTCACAGTGATACAGCTTCAGCGGAAGAGGTGGAAAGTGTCCCCACCCAGGCTTACCTATAGTTTGGTGATTAGGGCACTCTCTCCCAGAAGAAAGAAAACATGAGGGCATAATACCCAAATGCGGAGGAAGGAGCGGACCCCAGGTCTCTCATGCCTAAATCCATCATTGGACCCTAGTCCTCACTAACAATGGCTCCTATAGTAATCTCCACCAAATGACTGGTAGACCATAAAGATTATAAAGATTTAGAAGGCAGGGTACAATTAGCACTTTATAGACTAGCATGATTCACTACCTCTCACTGACTATAAAGAGGCCATATTTTTTGTAAGGAATGAGCTGCTGCTTCTTCTCATGTCCTGTCACTATGTACACATTTGAGTTAAAAATAGATATATAATATTGCTTGATCTGTAGCCTTAGGAAGGTCCTTGGTGCATGGTCCCCCATACATGGGCAGTCTACATTATGAAAGTTTCCTCCACATTCACATGTGGTGTTTTCATCATTAGTGTCCCCACACTTGCACATTAACTTTAGTCTTACTGACCCCTGTTCAGAGGCAGTTCAAGCTTCTCCGTGTTGGTCAATCAAACTCTGCACGTGCAGGGAGATGTTCAGCAGTTCTGATATTCATCCTACCTCCTTCCTGGGTCATCTCTAATCACAATTAGCACATTTTTATTCATATGGCTGGTAGTGTTTCATCCAGCACTCTGTTACAGAGAGGAAACTTTTCTGTGGGTTTAGTCTACTGAGAGCTGTAATGTGGTCATGTAGTGGGTGCCTCCTATCTTCTCTCTGCTGGGTGCATTCCATTTTGCTTGCTACTGCTCTCCTAGTGTCTAATGGGGTGATTTGGGGTAAGTAAATGGAGACTGTTGGCATTTGTTAGTTTAAAGCATCCAGTGATGCACCTACAACGTTCATTCAGCACAGGACTCTTTCAGTTAACTTTATACTGGGTTCTATTCTGGAAGATAAAGTCAAAGGAGAAGTTACAAACAGATAGCTTGAAACTAGAGTACCACCTTTAGTGCCTTAGCGTGTGCTATAAACAGCTGCCAAATTGTACCCCAGAGACATTTCCATCATGGATGAAACAGGCACTGTATATAGAGTATGAGGTGCTTTGCAATGAAAGATATGCTTTCCAAATATAAGATTTTTCTATTGCAGACATTCACAGTTAGAAGCAAAAGAACAAAAAATAGGACTTATGCTCAGAGCACTATTTACAAATTTATCAGAAATCTCTTTTTCCAATTCAGATTTTTCTCCTTCTAATTAACTCAGAATATACAGTGTTCCAATTCACTATTCCACTCTGAATGGCTATTGTCAATATGTTAAGTGTAACTGTTGGAATCTTAATATTTTTTTGTAATTAAAAATATTGTTCCAAAACCTCCAAGGAATTGCTTTGCAATTATAGGGATCAGGACAATCTCAACCACCCAAGCAAGTTTCTAATGAATGAACATTAAATGGTTTCTAATAATGACTTAGAAATTTTGTCAGAGTAACAAGTAAGTGAATTCTTCAACTGTGTTGACTATATTAAAATGTATAGTTTTATAAAGTGGATATAAAAACTGCTCATAGATGTGTGACTAATTGAATGCAAGGCACAAAATTGTACTATAAATAAAACCTACAGTACAGAGACTTTTTGAGAAACATTTTGATACAGTAATTCTGGGCTTTAATAAAACAAACATATCCCATTTGCTGATACTATAATACTGCGTGAACTTTCAGCACAAAATTTGGCTTTCCTCTGCCCACAAGAAAAGCATAGGATCATGGAGAAGGGATTTTCTCATAGGAAACCCTTTTAATTTTACTTTTTAATTTTTAAGACAATCATTCAAAATTACTAAGATACATGAAGGGCAGGTTTTCCAGTTCTAATCACTACTTTCCTTTTCTTCACTGTTCTCACCTAATTAACTTCTATACAGGGCTCTGAACAGAAATCTGGCTGGCTGTCCAAAGAAAGTATGGGTGTCTCTTGTAGGGGTATCTTCCTCCACATGAATTCCACACAATATTACATAGTTCTTTAGAAAGGACATTCAGAGTATATACCATTTAAGTCAAAGGTAAATCTCCCTGTGACTTTAACAGAGCAATATTTTTATCCTAAATCTCCAAGATAACAGTTCTTCCATTTCTTTTTATACGCCCATTTATATGTTCCTTTCGTCTTCTCCTCCCATGCTTGTTACCATATATTTAGTAAGAAATGTTCACTGAACTCAAGATCGAGAATTTTCCTAAGTAAAAAACCATTTTAAAAAACCTTCTTTAAACCCTCTCCCATTCATGAGATAAATGCCAGCAACTCAAGTGCAGTGCAGAAAGTGCTACATTCTGATGGAGATTATTTAAATTTCCTACCTTTCCTGGTGGAGAATAGTCACCTGCTGACTGCACCAGCTGCTATTATATGACAGTGAACTTAACTTACTTCACTTTGCTTCTGCTAGTGCATTCCTGGTAGAGAGGGAACTGTGAATACACTTTTGAATTTGCACAGCTGAACCAATTAGGCTTTGTGCTGAACTGTTAGAAAACTGGGTAATCAGAGCTATTTTGTTCATAACTGAAATTGAAAAATAAAGCTCCCCACTTTCTTTAGAAAACAGTGAAATGTCAAAAAGCTGGTAAAAAGGGACCAAGTCATAGGGGTGTATGAAGCAGGCAGGATTTGATTTGGATTTGGCCCAATTCGGGGGACAGTGATTCGATTCACCAATTTGGATCACTGTCCCAATTTGATTCGGCTGAATCTGAAGATTCAATTCTGATTCAGAGAATCAGTGATTTGGCCGTAGACACAGATTTATATGTTTTTTCTATGTATCTTGAAGTACCAGACACCGCTTGTGAATACTGAAATGGTGGGGCGGATGGAGCGTCCCACAGGAGCACAGGGGGTGGTCCCCTGTGTGCTCAGCAGTGGACCCA
Organism: Crocodylus porosus; assembly: GCF_001723895.1. NCBI lineage: Eukaryota > Metazoa > Chordata > Crocodylia > Crocodylidae > Crocodylus > Crocodylus porosus. The sequence goes on along the minus strand of NW_017728911.1, from coordinate 18,053,885 downwards.
GAAGTGGATAAGAAGTACTTCCGGTCCACCTCTGGGTCTGCCATGAAGCATGCAGGAGACCCCTCCTCCTGCCCCCTGGCTCGGTGACTGGTACCTCCTGGGTCTGGGAGGGCACTTGGGGTCCCCCCACGGCCAATCACCAAGCCAGGGAGGTGTGTGGGAGGGTCCCCTGTGCACTTGGCAGAGGTCCCAGAAGTGGACTGGAAGTACTTCACTCCATCCACCCCACCATCTCAGCATTCATGAGCTGCTACTGGCACCTTGAGGTATGTGGAAAAAAATAAAGTTGTACCTATCTCCGAATCATCAAGTCTCTCCAAATCTCTCCAAAATGAATTGGAGGCTTCAGCTTCAATTTGGAGAGATGAATGGGTCTCATGATTCAATTTGGATTTGGAGATTCAACTGCCAAATTGGGCTAAATCTCCTCCAAATTGAATCAGCAACCAAAGCTTCACACACCCTACTAGATGATCCTTGCAATACCTTGTGTATTCTAGTTCATGCTTAACTTGCAATCTGAAAGGTATACTAGATCCTGAAGTGCCCAGGCCTGCTTGGCTTAAGGCCCAGATTCACTGAGGGGTATTGGACCTGTGCCACTGACAGTTGGGGTTCTAGAAGTGGATATCAATCTCTCCTATAGTACTTAGCTTCCCCATTTTCAACCAGTTACATTCACACTCACAGCAATCAGTCATCAAGTTATTTGCTCGCTCCCCGCCCCCACAGTCCCATATAGCTCCTTCTAAAACAGGTAAGCCCATCCAAATTAAGGAGGTCTAAACCAATCTGCCAAATGGATCTGTCCAGGTGATCAGTGCTGTAATTATAAGTCTCTATTTACCCAGCTCTTGATAATGATTATGTTGAGTGCTTATCATCCAGATCTGCCTTGCCAGTGTATTATAACATACTGTGAGCTCTTAAAAAATATTCATTCCTACTCCAATCAATCCCTCCAAGATTTTCTAGACAGCAGCAAATGCAGATTTCCCAGTGTGTACCATACTTGTAGTTGATGATCCCTCCTGTGGTGGTGTGGAAGAGCCCCGACCCCAGGCAGCCCTGGGACTCACCAGGCGGGACAGAGCACGCCCGGCCGGAGCCGGCAGCGTGGGAACGCCGGGTGTGAGAGGCGCAGCACAGCCGGAGCCGGTGCGAAAGCCCAGGAGATAAGCCCAGCGGGGAGCCCGGCGGCACGCACTTTAATTAACTCTTCCAGGTGCCGTGAGGACCCAGCGGGTTCAAAAGCGGCGCCGGTGCGGTGCATCAGGGGCCGGAAGCAGCCGGAGGAGGAGGAGCTTCCCGGCAGGGAAGCAGCAGCAAGGCGGACGGCAGGAGGAAAGCTGGCCCGAACCTTTTGGAGCAGGGTAGGGCCCTGCGGGGCAAACTACGACGGACGAAGGGCCCTCAGGGCCACTGATCGGGTGGTGGAGGCTGGGAGCGGGGAAGCCCCCCCACCACAGCCACCGCCGGTGCGGCCCTTGGCCAGAGGCAGCAGAGGCAGGCTGAACCAGGGAGGACTGTTGGTAGACAGGCCCTTGGCAGGAACGGCGGGCCCTGGCTATACCTAGGGGACCCCGCCGAGACTTACCGAGTGACCCGGGGGTCACTAAGGAGGACTCGCGTGTGGCGAAGAGAGAGAGACCCAACCCCAGCCGGGTTGAGGGGAACACCGTTGGGACTCACCGTGTGGAGGCTCGGGCGAGGGTGTAGGGGAGGCCGGAGCCCTCAAAGACCCCAAACCAGACGAGACCGGAGACCCGTTTCTAGACCCGTACCCGCCAAGGAACAACACTGAACCTATATCATCGAAGTCGTGGCAGGAGGACTTGGCGGGAGCAGGCTGGGAACGTGAGTGACTCCAAAGTGCACAAAGGGGCTGGGCCCCTAGGCGACCACGGGTACATGAGTTGCGCCCTTACGGGTGGACCCGTGACAGGTGGCTAGGCAACTATAAACATAATTCCAAGTGGCAACTTTAGAACTATTTATTTGTCATGAAGGTACTCACAAATCACATTAAGTTGATCTGTTACACCACATTACGTTATATAACATGACCTACATTAGCAATATCTGACTTGAGGTCATCATGTCAATTAACATAATCAATATCCTTGACTTTGAATATAGCTGCTGGCAATAGCAAGCTACTGGGCTCAACAACCAGAAATGTTCCTTACAGGTCCTCTGTTTTCAAGTACACCTGGGCGTCGCCCCTGCAGCTGAAGACCCCGAAAGGCCGGGCACCAAGAAGGTTCAAAACATCAACTTCAACAACACAGGTGACAACATCATAGTTGGCGTTAGGCGGGGTGTAGGGGAGGCGGAGCCCCACAAAGAAGAAGCAACAAGAACAACCAAGGGAAGGCACCAGGGGAGTTGGGAACAAACATCAGCCTCCTCATACAAGCATAACCATCATCAAACATGTGGCAGGTGAGGCTCCTAGGGAACTGACCCAAAGTCACCCCAATAACCAGGCTGTTCTGACCAAGGAGCCACGGCAAGGTTCGAGAAGAACGCACACATGCAATGCTTAGGGGAAAGACACAGGACATTACAACTTAGTGCACCGGCTGGGAACGAAGAAGCAAGGGTGACCCTGGAGGCTGACACCACAATGAAAATTAACCTAAACCCCCAGGTTGATTTGTTGGGGCAAACATTGCATGCTGTGAATAAGGTGCTAGAAGTCCAACAGCAGCAAGCAATACAGTAACAGGAGTGGATGCACTGGAATTGGACAACATTCCGGGTGCATCATATGACGCATGTGGATGACATAGAAGCGTATATTGAATCATTCGAGAGAATGGCAATTCAGATGGGGCTAGACAGGCTACAGTGGGCTAGCCAGCTCAGATCACTGGTGGAGGGCAAGGCTCAGGCCGCCTATCAGGCCCTAATGAGACAGGATGCCTATGACTACAAAAAGGTTAAGGCAGCCATATTGCATTGCCTAGAGCTCACCCCTGACCATTACCACAAGTTATTCTGGGCCCAAAAAGGCAAGGAGGACTGTAACCCCAGGAATCTCATGCAGCTAGTAAAAGATCTCCTGGATAAATGGGTACCCCCAGGGAAGATAGATTGGGCAGCCCTGGCTGACCAGATTCTACTTGAACAATTCATAAAAGATTTGGAAGAGGACATTCAGCTATGGGTATCCCGGCACCTCCCTTGGATGGCTGCTGAAGCATTAAGAATTGCAGAAGCTTTTGTGGCTTTGGAAGGAGAGCAGCTCAGAGAAAAAAGTTATAGAAGTGCAGGGACTGCTCCCAAGAAGGAGGACGAGCCCCAACAGGGACCTTCGTGATACACCAGGTGAGGAGTCATATGTTACCGATGTGGTAAGGCTAGACACATTTCCAGAGAATGCACCCTAGGTGTGCCAGAAAAATGGAAGCCCAATGGAAAAGTTCTGGGGTTGAAGGAATGACACAAAACCAGTGAGCCGATCAAGGAAATGGATTGTAGCTTTAGGCACAGTGAGGAAATAGAGGTGTGGGACCATCCCATGGTGACAGTGTGGGTGGCAGGTAAGCCACTTCAGGCCATGTTAGACACCGGCTGCTCCCATACACTAATACGAGCTGGGATAGTCCCCCAGGAGCACTATTGAATGGTGTTGCCCAGTCAGAATGCGCTGCATACATGGCAAGGAAGAGCAGTATAAAAGGGGCTTTGTTGAAGCGAGGATCACCAATCACAAGGGCAAGTTTTAAGTCAGATTTGCCCCGCAATCAGACAGCCAGATGAACATGGGGTGGGATTGGTCACTGCTGTACCAAGTCTTAGAAGAAGTGCACACAGATGAGTTGAGGGTTGGATAGCGGAAGAAGAGTTACCTTCATCAGGAAAGGAAGATTGGGTTAACCTTGGGATGGGCACTGGAGATCGCAATTTCAAACTGCACAAGACGACAATGATGAGCTGCAGAGGATTCGAGAGAGGGAGGTCGCCGATGTTGAGGAAGAGATCATACAGCCTGGGACTAATGTAAGTGATGCTTATTTTGGGGCACATAAGGGTTTACTGTATTGGGTTAAGAAATGTCCCATCCAAGGGGAATGGACCCAACAGTTAGTAGTACCCAGAAAGCTCTGCAGTTGGGTATGGAGGTTAGCACATGCTGGTCCTACGGGAGGCCATCTTGGGATGGACAAGACACTGACCAGAATTGGGGAGTGTTTTTTCTGGCCAGGGATTAGGGATGACATCACCCAGCATTGTGAGGCCTGTCTGAAGTGTCAGAGGGTCCAAGAAAGATGGTCACCACAGGCACCATTACTACCAATGCCACTCATTGAGGTACCATTTGACTGAATAGTGCTAAACATAGTGGGGTCCTTGGCAAATAGTAGTGCTGGACACCAATATATATTAGTCATAATCGACTATGCAACACATTACCTGGATGCAATACCCCTTGAGGTCCGTGATGGCTCCATGAATTGCAGAGGAGTTAGTAAAGTGGATATCCCAAGTGGGAGCCCTGAGGGAAATAATTACAGATCAGGGGACAAATTTATGTCTGGGGTTATCCGGGCCATGTGCTAGGTATTAAAGATATGGCAGCTCCATACCTTGGTGTACCACCCACAAATCAATGGATTGGTGGAATGCCTGAATGGTATGATTAAACACCTATTGCAACATTGCGCTCAGGATGAACCACAGAGGTGGGATCTGATTCCAATACCTCTCCTTTCTGTGCTGAGGGACACCCCACAGACATCAATGAGAGTGTCCTCATTCAAACTGATATATGGCCACAAGCCCCAAGGTCTGTTACAGGAGATGAAAGAAGAATGGGAGAACTTGGGACGACCAGAGGTTGGCGTCCAATGGCACAGGCAAGAGATGAAAGAGTGGCTAGCGAAAGCTAGGCAGCTAGGATAGGAGAATTTGGCTGAGGCCCAGCAGAAGCAACAATGGGAGTACGACAGAGGGGCCCATGTTCGAGACTTCTGCATGGGGGATAAGATCCTTGTCTTACTACCCCCCTACGGCCGACAAGTTGTTAATGTGATGGAAGGGGCTGTTTGAGATTGTGCAACAGGCTGAACCTGTGGATTATGAAGTACACCCCCCAGGCATAGAAAAGAGTGACAAATCTACCACATGAATTTGTTGAATGGCTGGCAGGGGCCCAAAGGGTGGATGTTAAGCCTGGAGGAACCACGGGAAGAGTTGGGACCTGAGGCAGGGGAGCCACCAGAGAGGACAGATCAGAATGGCCAGCTAACACTTGAACCAGGACTCAATGCAGAACATCGCAGCCAGTTGTGAAGGCTGGTGGTAAGGTTCAGCGAGGTATTTAACAAAAAACTCAAATGGGCCCAAGGAATACAACATGAGATTCATATGCCAAAAGGAGCCATCATGCGAGAAAGTTGGAGACCCATCCTCCATCACTGGCAGGAAAAGGTACGACACAAATTATGAAAGATGTTAGCATAAGGGATCATCATGCCTTCACATAGCCCCTGGCGGAGCCTGATAGTAATAGTACCAAAAAATGATGGGACATTCTGGATATGCATTGATTTCTGGAAGGTTAATGAAATTGCCAGATTCTATGCCTTCCCCATGCCACATGTGAAGGAGTTACTGGAGCAGATAGGGCAGGCTCGGTATATCTCCACAATTGATGTGGTGAAAGGATATTGGCAAATTCCCCTAGTAGAGAAGGACCAACAGAAAACAGCCTTCGGGACACCCTGGGGGCTGTTTGAGTTTACAACAGTCCTTTTGGCCTACACGTTTCAATGGCTATGGATCACATTCACACCCCACACACAATGTATGCCACCGTATATATCACTGATGTGGTGATTTACTTGCAAACATGGGAACAGCACATACACCACATGAGAGTGGTGTTACAGGAAATAGGCCGGATAGGGATGACGATCAACCCAAAAAAATGCACCTTAAGCATACAAGAGACTAATTACCTCGGGTTTAGAGTAAGGCAAGGTACGATATGCCCTCTGTCTAGTAAAATAGAAATAATAAAGAAGTATGTACCTCCACAGATGAAGCATCAGATGTGAGCTTTTCTAGGGCTAGCTAACTATTATAGAAGGTTTATTCCCTGCTTTCTGGAAAAAGCTGCAACGCTGACGGATGCTATAAGGGGGAAAGTACAGGGTCCCATTGATTGGACTCCTAGGATGAAGAGAGATTTTGAAGATGTCAGAAGGGCTTTGTGTAGCAATGTAGTAGTCATAAAGCCTGACTTTTCTAAAACTTTCATCCTATAGACAGATGTCTCCGAGATGGCCATAGGCATGGTGCTCTGCCAAGGGCAAGGAGGAATAGATTGCCTATGCTAGTCGGAAACTAAACAATGCAGAAACCAGGTATTCAACCATTGAAAGACAGTGCCTGACCATAAAATGGGCGGTAATTTATTTTAAGTACTATTTAACGGGGTGAGAGTTCGACATAGTCACCGATCATGCACCCTTATAGTGGCTAAATAAATGTAGACATGACAACACGTGGATCACTCAGTGAGCATTGTCATTACAACCATTTAATTTAGGGTGAGTTATCAACAGGGAGTGACTAACTGTGTTGCTGATTTCCTGTTGAGGTGCAATGGAATGGAAAGGATATGGACTGACTGCTATACAACACCTGGCAAGAGTAAGGATAAGCAAAAGACAAATGACGTGACACCCCGAGGCAACTTAAATGGGGGGGTTATAGAAAAGAATTACCGGAAGAGATGGGGAGGCTGCAGGACATCACCCCAATAACCAGGCTGTTCCACCCATGGAGCCATAGCAAGGTTCGAGAAGAACCCACACGTGCGATGCTCAGGGGAAAGACACGGGAGATTACAATAGCATATCAAGAAAAAACATCCATTTATACCTTCTGGTGTTATCACCACTAATCTAACATTTATTTAATAAAGTATCATTTAATCTATACATACACGGAAGATCAAAACATCCCTTCTTTATAATAGCAACATACACTATTACTTTATCTATATGCCCATATAAGTATTTCAGAGTATTAGTAATGTTTTGGTCTTATACAGTCTATTCTGCTCTTTAAATTAAAATTAAAATCATTTACAGATCCATCTAAAGCAGCAGTAGTCAACCTCTAGCCTGTGGGCAAGATATGGCCTCTGAGGCCACCTCACAATCACAGAAAGTTAGGGTTTGAAGGGACCTCAGGAGGTCATCTAGTCCAACCCCCTGCTCAAAGCAAGATCATCACCAAATAGATCCCAGACAAAGCTTTCTCTAGCCGGGTTTTGAAAACCTCCAAGGATGGAGCTTCCACCACCTCTCTGGGTAACCTGTTCCAGTGTTTTACTACCCTCCTAATAAGAAAATTCTTCCTAATAATATTTAACCTAAATTTCCCTTGCTGCAACTTGAAACCATTGCTCTTTGTTCTTTCATCTGCTATCACTGAAAACAGTCTAGCTCCATCCTCTTTTGAACCTCCTTCAGGGTCCCAGCAGTCGGAGGCTGCTATTAAATCCCCACTCAGTCTTCTCTTCTCTAGACTAAATAAACCCAGTCCCCTCAGTCTTTCCTCATAAGTCATGTCCACGGCCCCTCACCATTTTTGTTGCTGTCCTCTGGACTCTCTCCAATTTGTCCACATCCTTTCTGTAGAGGGGGGCCCAAGACTGGACATGGCAGTCCAGATGTGGCCTCACCACTGCAGAATAGAGAGGAATAATCACTATCTGTGATTACTGGCAACACCCTCCTCCCCCGCACCCTCGATCAGGCACATGAACTAACCCCACATGCAGTATCTGGCCCACGGACTAACTCTTCACCATTCATCCTGCCTCCAGGGCTGGAAGTTTGATCACCACTGATCTAAAGTATGCATTCTACACTTAAAAGGGAAATTAAATTCCAAAGAAATGTCACAAACTATAGTTCAGGGGTGGGCAAAAAATGGCCCATGGGCCAAAATTGGCCCATAGAGGGACTTTGTCCAGACTGCAGCTGGTCCCTCCATCCTGCCAGGCCCAGGCACCATCCAGCCTGTGGCATGTCCTGCCACCCCAAGCGTGCAGCAGGGCTGGGGCAGCTCCTCAGCTGGATTGCATTTCTAGGCAGGCTAGGCAGTGGCAGTGGCTCCTTCTGGCTACCGCCACTGCTGGCCCCAGCCCCATGGTACTGTTGGGGATGTGCTCACAACCCCAATGCTGGCCCACCCCACTCCTGCTCCAAAGTCACCCCAGCCAGAGCAGACCAGCTCTGAACCACCTGGAACCGTCTTGCACCTGTTGACCCAAGCTGAGCAGTGGCAGGAGCCAGGCAGAAGTTTCTGCTAGGTGTGAAGGAAAAGTGGCCACCTCCCTCATGCTGCTGCTGGGCCCTACTTGCTGCAGTCACCTGGAGCTTGTGCCCAGGCTGCCCTGTGGCTCTTCTCTGCCGCCATCACCGCCACCTCCAGGCCACCCAGTGGGGCGGTGGTGGCAGTGGAGAGGACCTGCAGGGCAGCCTGGGTGTGGGCTCCAAGAGGTTGCAGCAAGAAGGGCCTGGCAGCAGCAAGGGGGAGAAAGCCACTTTTCTCCTGCACCCAGCAGCAACTTCTGCCCAGCCATTGCTGCTGCTCAGCGGTCCAGAGCAGGCACGGGCAGGCTAGGGGCAGAGGTATATGCATGGGTTCTGGATGGTCTGGAGCTGGTCCACTCTGGCCAGTGTGAATCTGGAACAGGCACAGGGAGGGTCAGGGTTGGGGCTGAGTCTGTGTACTTTGCTGCTCTTGGGAACTGGTAGCAATGCTGGGGAAGAACAGTAGGCTACATGAGCTCCATGCTGTTGGGGGGAGGGCAAGGGGGTGCTGACCAGCATGCAACAGCTTCCCAGAACAGCCTATGTGGCCTGTGGGCCCAAATAATTGCCAGCCCCTGCTATAGTGGTTTGTTCCCCCATAATTGAAAAACAGATATACCTCGCGTATTCCTATTTATCACTTTCCATTATCATCCCCTGCTTTATGGATGCAGAGAGACAAACAGAGTGCAGAAGAATGAATTCACACCTATCCATCATACATATGCCTTGCTGTACCTTTGAGAGTAGCATACAGCCAGATCCCCAGTGAAAACAGGTGGCTAGAATCAACAGGAAGGGATTTGCAGCACAGTGATAAAATGGCAGTGTTCACACCCTTGTCAAACCAAGGACAGCACAGCCACAGCAGGGGCTGACAAGCAAGAGGATATAGATAAAGGTTCCAGCCACCATTCTCTTGGTGGCCCCAGCAGAATGACACCAAAGAAGGTCCCAGGCACCTGATGGCAGGGACACAGGAGGATGCTCCCTTTAATGTGTTGTTGAATAAGGGCAGGTTCCTGCTGGTAGTATTTGACAGAATGACAAAGATGCAGCAGGACCATATGCATCTCTCAGAACAGAGGTGGAGGTAACTGAGCTGAATGGAGTCTATTAAAGCATGCAGAAAAGATTAAGGTTAGGGAAGGGGAAATATGCCTAAACATTTTTGTTTTATTCCTTGTCTGACTACTAAATACGTTTGCAAGAACAAATAAACTATGCTTTCATTTTTGAAGGAAGTGTTTTTGAGTCCCATTCATCAGCTTACTGGTCACAGGTCCCCAAAGGAAAAGGGCTTATTCGTGCCAAACAGAGTGGCTTGTTATTACGGTTGGGAAAAAGGTGAGATCCACACAAAGGTAGTCACAAAGTGGCTGGAATGAGGGGTTCCTCCTGGGAGACAGGACAGGAAGCCAAGTCTGTTACCTGGTGGGAGAAAGGAACGCATCAAAGGGCTGAGGGCATGGGTGGGGAGAAAACCTGAAAGCTCATTTTTTTAATTCTAATAACTAGTCCAGGCAGTGATCACCCCTAAAGGTCTCCAGTTACCTTTAAGTGGAGCGACCTCTTTAACAAAACTAGTATTGCCTTTAATTGAGATAATTATATAATCCATAAAAGATTTGTGTTAAAAGGTCTTCTTTTATGAATACAAGATGTTATAAAATTAGAACATGACTGAGTTTGGAAATTTAATCATTATGACTAATGCTAATCAAATATATAATTACCATATTATTTTGGATTTAATTAATCTGGTAATTTAACATCTGTCCGTAGGAATGTCAAACAATGCATCTGAGATTTAGGGACCTCTCTGTGGCTGGTTTTAAGATTTGATCTGTTATGATATGGAAGAGATTGTGTAAATTTTGCTTTTTGAGACCTTTTAACTTTTCTTTTTGCTCCTGACTTGACTGCACACTTGCTCACCATAACTAAATGAATGCAACTATGTATGTATACACTATAATCCAGTTGGAATGCTCTCACACTTGTGTATCTGACAGATCTTTAGTTTAAATGTGTTTCCCTTATTCCAGCTGTGACAAATATAGTTATCTATTGTATGTCCACAACAGTAAAATACAGGCCCAAATTCAGTATTTTTTATAGGCAGGTTTTAGTGGGCAATTTATCAAGGACAATTAGACAACAAGAAGGAGCAACCTTTCCTGCACAGAAAAGGGTCAGTTGTGAACACTAAAAAGTACTTCCACAGGCTCTGGATCAGGCCACAGATATTATATTAGACTATTTATTCTACATTTAAAAAAAAAGTATAGCCAGAAGTTTAGAAAGAATTCATCCAAGACCACTATGTAAGGTTTATGTTTAAATGCATTTGGTTAGTCAACAAAATTACACCAAGAACTGACAGGAAAGAATGATAAGCCAGTGATATTTGTTGATTTCTCTCTAACCTATCTTCCCAATGTCCTTTTGTATTTTTATATTAGACAATGCTTGTTGTTATGGAAAATAAATGTGCAGACATGTATTAGAAACAAAGTGATTTACCACTAACCAACCATCCTACACTGAATACCCTTTTCCTTGGGTTAGAATAAGTTGTAAGAAACAGCATAAACAAATATGTGGGGACACCACTTCATCATGTTATACAGCATACAGCTAAAGGCCATATGATTAACACTGATGCATTCAGTTTCATTTATAAGAGGTAGCTTACAACTGTTACAAAACAGTCATATTTTTCAGCAAATTAACTTCACTGAAATTTTCCAGCCTTCCGAATTTTCTTCCTGCAATTCTTCATGATTAGTAAAAAAAAATTTAAAAAATCTATTTTAAAAATTCTTTGCTATGACTAATCCAACCAAAATCATGCTTCTAGAAAATAATGAACACCCAATCAGAGAACAGACAAACATCACAATGTGACTAACAAGTTGAGCAAGGAAAATATATCAAAAGTTTCTACTAATATTTGTTCACGTAAAAAAGGAACTTGCTCTGAATGCATCTGCATCACTTTCAAGTACTCTGTGAATATAATGACAAATTAATTTGCTACCAAAAACACAGGCAGAGTCAGCAAATTTAAAATCTCTTGTGGAAAATGAATATTTTAAATGAAAAGTGCTCATATGCATGCTGAAAACCTGATTCAAGGAGATGAACTTATCCATGCTTGAAAAAGTAACTGTATGACATGGGTGCCCATTAAATCAAGTCAAAAGGGCTCAACTCTGTGACAAAAAGTTTTTTAAGAAGTGCTTATAAATCACTTGCAGTCTAAGAATATTTTTTCCAGAAGAATTAGGAAATAATTTCAAATTTACCTGTGAACAGATCCAAGAAATTACAAAGGGATGAATTAATGCCAGGTAGCATAGTACAACCATCATATAACAAGACATGAATTATCGTAGGGCATGGGTGAATAAACAAGTCGCAGCCAGTTAAAATTGCACCAGGTGCTCCAAAGTAACTAATCATCTTTGGGCCCACTCTGAACTTACCCCACCAGAAATGCCATTCATGCCACAGTGAAACAGAGATAAGCTACTTCAGGGTATTACCATCATGAGTAGGGCCCTACTTAATTTGCAGTTTTGCAGATTTTATGGTTCCTGCAAAATCTGGCACTGTCCACAAAATCCATGAAATCAACAACAAAAGAAAATAAAAATAAACAGTCCTTGCTTCCAGGAGAGGAAGGCACTGACAGTCAGGGCAGTACAACAGGCAGAAGACAAGATGACAGCTGCCCCTCATCCCTCCTCCCACCACTGGGGCCTTTCCACCACTCAGCACCAAGGGATGGGGCAGCACAAAAGCAGCCAGCAATCACGATGGCAACCACCCCCTTGTTCCTCGTCTCCTGGCCTCTCCACCAATCAGCACCAATGGTCAGAGCCACCATGAAATGCCCATGAAATCAGCTCTGTGCACTGCAAGTGGGCTGCAAAAAAAACCTTTGTCTAGGCACGATGCAGGTAGGTCCCTAATCATAAGGTAAGACGGCAGATAGTCAGAAGGCAAGGTAGATTTGCACCTTCGTAGACTACATAAATAAAATATATAGGGAAGTTTTCATGAACCCAGCTTCATTAGATACTGTGAGACAATCTGCAGACAGCAGGGTATAAAAAGGAGAAAGATGAAGCAGAGGCGAGGGAGAGAGGGAGAAGAAAAGTGGGGGGGAAGTAGAGCTGATACGAGGTTACAAATGGGATGGAGATTACTCAATGTTTATTTATTGTTATTCATTCCCATAGAATAATTCTGAACAGTAAATGCAACCAAGAGAAACAGAAAATTTCTGCTAGAAAACAAAACAGAAAACAGTTACTACATTATATACAACATAAAGACCCCAGACACATTGGGAAAGATACTACACAAATATAACAGGCACAGTTCCAGCCACAAAGAATATATAGTCTAAATAAGCTCCCTACTTTCTCCCCTGTGCAGAGTTTGCTATGCCATAACATGTAAATACCACAGGACTCAGAAATTTTATTCTTCCTGATATCTTACCAAGATATTCTTCCTAATGATCAAATACTTATATAGCAGTGCATTTATTTCATATTTAACTCTGCATTATATAATTATTCATAAAAGACAGTTTAGAAGAACATCCATGAGCTCGCAATGCCAATAGCATTAAAGCATGGCACTAAAGACTCAATTCAATAATAACTTAGTTTTATAGAGGAATTTAAAATGTCATACGTTGGCACTATAACACGGGACAAAGCCATTGTGTTAGGTAACTAGACAAATGTACAAGTGCCGACAAGTACAAAATACAGAACTAAAGAAGATCCTAGTTCAGCTAAGCAAATGGGTTGTACCCTGGTCAATACCTTCCATCTTTTATGTTTTAGATACATTTGATTAGAAACTATTTTTAAAAAATCAGACATTTAATGTGCAGTAGACAGGCTGGATCCTGCAAACTGTCGTGGAAAATCAGAGTAAATTCAGGGAGCTGAGTCTGCATGGAATTGGGGCCTATGCTTGTGTTCACTTCTTTGAGGTCCCAAAGCACTTGGTCTAATTCTCATTTACTGTCAGGCCACATTCCCCTACTCTTCCAGTGAAAAGGTGAAGCCAAATACTTCATTAAAATAGGAATAAAATTGTTTTTCCATCACTTTAAAGGCCACAGTAATGTAAATAAAGGGGCTTTAGTGTCTAGTCTCTTACTTGCCATCATGCAGTCAGTGGAACTGAGCCAACAGTGGGTGCCTAAAACTTACACTGATATCACAGTATTTTTCCCTTCCACTGTGGTACATTTTCTAAATTTAACAGTAGAAAACACCAAAAACATTGTACTATTTTAATTTACATGCCCAGTTTTAAAAGCACAATTTTACAAGCACTATTCCTAAGCTCGTTCCCACCAAATATGCAAGAACAGAGTCAAGTCCCCAGAGTGTTCATTTAACACCTGATCCTTCAATTAGACTTATCACTAGCTGAAGACAAAAAAATTATTGACATGCTCACTTACACTTGTAAATAGCCTGCTAATAACTATTGCTCTTGGAGCACTGCAGCTACTTTGATAATTGCTCGGGCAGGTCCATCCTTTGCACTTTACCCTCTGGGAAGTTCCAAGCATTTTGTTGAATATTCTCCCACTTACACAGGATGCCTTTTGTTGGAAAAAGCAACTGTCTGATGGCTGACTGCAATGTGAGTGAAGCCTCCACACCTAAGGTTGTGACATTAGGAAACCAAACTGCAATTACTGCTACAATAGCATGAAACCATGAAAGGGAACTGTTGATGCAGGCACTAAAGAGAAGAGTACTAAATATAAAATCACTCTCCACTGAAGACATTGCAGCCCCAGAGATGAGCATTATTCTGCATTTTTCAGAGCACAGCACAAGGCAAAAAGGTCCATTTGTCCAAATGAGAACATGCATATACAAGACTTAATGTACCTTGCTTTTACCAATGATCACTGATAACTGCTTCACTTTGCTAACAAAACACTAAAATACTTAGGACTATATCAGTGTCCAAGTTACTTTTGCCATACTTTTAAAACTCTTACTGCTTGACACTTAACACACTGCCAGTTTAAAATGAACTTAATTAGAAGGGCGTTCAGTGGTCTTCCTTTTACAGTTAAAATTATGACTCTCACCTAACAAAGTCCAGTGAAGGACAGGACAACCAACGAGAGCATCTATCAGTACCTGTACAGTGATGCCATGCAGAGACTAGCTGGAGTAGAGGCCATCAGAAAAGAAGGCGTCATGGCTTCCTATACTGGGGCAGTTACTCTGGGTCCTTTTTGAAACATAAGAGGCCTCATCTCTTAAGTATAAGGACACCACCCAAGCACTGCCACCTTTTGAAATAATAAGAGTGCGTTGGAAGGAAGTAGGATGGGAAACAGCGGAGGGTGTTTCTGTAGCCATGAAGGGGAATCAAAACTTTATGGCGGGGTCCTCTATGTGGCTGGGGAGGAAGGTTGTGATAAAAGGCTAACAGATGGTCCTGTCTGGCTCGGTTAGAGGTACAGTAGGAACAAGGTGAGGAGAGTTGAATATGGCTACACAGAGCTACAGGTTAAAAGTTAAACTTTAGATTTCCCTATTGCCTTCCTATGCAGTATGTCCATCCCCAGTAGGTCGAGACAGCTCTACCCTCAGAAGGCAGAAGCACCTTCAACATGCTTTTCCTGATACTGTACATAAGGTTTAAGAAATCATTTCTCTCTTTACCCAGGATTTAATCAATAGTATCCACACAGATTTAATTATGGTGTTTAGTATCTGATTAACCTTGTCAATCCCAACCATTCAATGTCATGTCATATATTTCTTGAGAAAAAAAGAGAGGGGGGTACTTTCATAGTGAATATGTTCTACACTAAGGTAACCTTTTCCTCTATGATATTTCCAGGCTTGTCTGCTTCAGTTTCTGTTCCTGCTCGTCTCCTGAGAAATATTTGTACCTACTTGCGCAAAAAAAAAAAAATCAATGAAAACTAATAAGCACTAGTAACCTTTTGAAGTTTTGGAGCTGGAGCTACAAAATGAAATTCCTACCGACCCTTCTGGATATTCTCACTGGCTTTGCTTGGCACCATTTAACAATCTAGTTGCTGTTGTGATGGGTGAACCGTACATAATTACATGGTTATGGTAGGTACTTTAATTAAATTACAGGTGCCTCATGGGTGATCTGTTGGCCAAAATGAGAAGACTCTAATTCACAGGAACAATATAATTATACTCCAAAGCAAGTTTTTTTAAACAACAGTTTTTAAAGGGAGACCACCGTATAAGATCGAAGCTGGTTGGTTAGAACTCAAGGTGCCCAGAGTTTATGAGCCACATTCCCATGGCTCCATATAATTCCCCTCAGTTCAAAGTCAGTGTGACAGTTTACAGCCACTGAGAGACCCTAGCCCTGTATCTTAGTTATATGATCAGCTTGATGTACAATGCTCCCTAGCTGGTGACATATTGCTGTGGTTGAAAAATATTACTTGTTGTCAAGTTGTCTGTGTAAAACAACCTAACTATTGCAGGTTATTTTTCAAATACTTGAAAAAGTGTTACTACACTGTGCTTGCAGCAGATCTACCGGATAACTCCATATTTATTATTTAAATGTAAGACATATTTGTAACACCAGCCTACTATTGCTTGACTCGGTGGGGGGAGGGGCAGAGGAGTCTAAAAATCCCTGTCCTGATCCACTGATTTGGCAAGGCCATGTTTGGTACAGGATCCAGGGCAGAGGCTGTCTGCCACGCTGGCCCTCTCCCAGTCTGTAGCTATGGATGTGAGGAGCCAGCTCAAGTTCTGATCAAACTAAAGCAAACACAGGGAGACTCTATGGGCAAAAAGACCTAGTCCATTTGCTGTGTCAGTACAGTATGGAAATGAACATGCACATTAACCGAAAGAAAAGCAAATATATTTGCAGACAAAGGCCTTGGGACTTTTAAAGATAAGCTCCTCAGAGAAAACTGCTGGAAAGCCCTTTAGGAACCATAAGCTCCCCTCAGGCTCCATAAGCACAGACAGTGCAGAGAGTAAACTGGGAAGAAGTAAAGCCAGGAAACCCCTGATATATACTCCTGAGAGTGTGTACCAGTAAGGTTACAGCAGCACCTTGACCATAACTTAAAGAAGTTCCTCACTGGTGGAACATCATGTTAATACCACCATGAGTAAATCCATCTTTCAGCACCTAGGAGCCCCAGAGACCAGAACCCCACCGCGCTTGTGTACAAGCCAGAGGATGACAAAGCCACTTTAGAGCTTACCATCTACAGAGGCAAGACAGGCAAAGGGTGAGAGGTGAAGTGACTTGACCAAAGTCACAAAGCAAGTCAGTAGCAAAGCCACAAATTGAACTTAGGTCTCCTGAACCTCAGTACAGTGCCCCACCTGTTAGCTCAACCTCAGAGGATGCTATTTATATGTCTGACTGACAGACAGAAACCTATTTAAGCAAGTGTATAAGTTCCTTGTAAATTTGTTATTTATGCTGTGTGCTCATAGCCTCCTGGATTCAACAGCAAGTTTTAAAAACTATCCACCCATATCTTTTACATGACAGATCTTTCAGAGTGACTCCATTTTTTTCAAGAACACTTGTACATTTGCCAGAGATCTATGCTTTCTCCTCTTGTTTGCTTCAGAAAGGACACAGCAGGGCTTGATCCCATTCTTTAAAACATGAGCCTGTCCCAGTGCACCTTATGTAAGATCAGCTATTGACCAGCAGGGAGCATGTTTCTCAGTGACACAGCCCTTCAAACCAGCATAGCACAGGAGGGGATCACTCTCTAAAAATGGCTAAACAGCTAGTCTTGCACTCTGTTTTGCTTCACAGCACTTGGCTGAAGTGAAAGCTGCTCTCCCCACAGACGCACCTGCTGCCCTAGAAGACCTCTTAGCAAGCCCTCAATGGCAGCTTGTTAAACGGACATGCTATTATCGCTGCCTTCTCCTCTGGCTATGGACAGCAATGAGAGAGGTGGGCCTGGCACTTTGCTGTCCCTCCCTATCCCCAACAAGAACGGTGGTGGAATCTGCCTTAAAATCCTGTATCGGAAGGTACCGTACATGGACAATCAATGTGTGTCATGCCTGTGCCCTCACTGCCCTCCCTGACACAACTTGGAGGCAGCACCTACTTACATCAATACCAGAGCAAGCCCACCTCACCTGGCACACCCTGTATAAACAACCCATCACCAAGAGAACTGGCAATCTCCAATGGGAGCTGCTTCATGGGACCCTAGCCACAAGTACCTTTGTCCATCATTTAGACTGGCAGTGGTGGCATGCCCTGTCTGCAAGAAGGTGGTGGAAGAGATTCTCTTCCATCTCCGATAACACCCTCCAACTCTTCTGCTTCCTAGTCCGGGCACATGTCACATTTCAATTTGACCACTTCACCATGCAACAAAATGTGGACCAGTTTGTGTTGTGATGGGCCACTGAAGGGGTATCTTCCACCTTGCAGAATAGACAGCTGGTCCCTCATGAGGGGCCTGGGGGAGGGGGTTTCAATGTTCACTGAGATGGTGTGTTCTGTTGCTGATAAGTGTTTTATATTTAGCCCCCAGGAGGGCCACGTACATTTTCACCATCTGTTTTTAATATAAAGTCAAAGATAAATAAGTAAGTAAGTAAGTAAATGACTCTGTAACGTAGACCAGGAAATATTAAAGAGCACATTCTTCCCTCCTCACTGTATTTAGTGCAACATCCTACTGCAGAAAAAAGTCTGCCACAGTTTATTCAGCAATGCAGACTGAAAAAAAAAAAGTGAGGCTGCTGGTACTACCAATTTAAATGGGGCTCATGGATGTACAGAAGCCACCCGCACTCTGAAGCCACAAAGAAACAGGCAGGAAACTTCCACCCACACACAGGGGCTAGACAGGACCCACACACAGGAGCAGCTGCTGCACTTTAAGAAACACAAGCATTTCTTTGCTTCTGCTTCCATGATACAAGTGTGGAGGAGATGAGAGAAAAGGGTCATGGCCCCTTAACCTTCCCCCCATCTTTATATCTGCCTATGAAGTGGATTTGGCAAATAATGTGGTAAGTGGCTGGGTTCCCCACATGGGAACTTGAAGAAAACTTGCTAGGAAGTGCCTTGGCATGCCCCCATGTCATAGGCAAGCAAGATTTCACTTGGGTTGTTTTGCAGGTCTTTTGTATTAAATGCTCCTTTTCCCAATTACAAGTGCAGTGAAGTGGCAACCAAAATGAATCTACTCTACTGGATGTTTTTCAGTTTGCCTCCTCAGCCCCCGCCTCCCATTCAGAACAGCGTTTAAACAAGAGGAACCAACATTTTGTTTGTCCTACATGAATTGCTACATAAAAGATAAATAACATCCTATCTGGGGGGTCATCACATACAAGCTTCAGCTGAGTGGCTTGCAGACAATGATTGCTTTCTTAAAAAATGTGTCCAAAATACAGCATCACTAATCAAGTGGAATGTTGTGCACGGGAACCGGGAGAAACAGCAGTGGTTGGCACCAACATGTCATTCTACCCCCAGATGTTAATACTAAATCAGGAGTCCCTCATGAGAGCAGTTTTCTTTTCCAGTACAATTTGCTGATAAAAGCTCAGGTGCAACATTACATTTCCAGACCAATACAAAATCAAGTTTCTCATTTGCTGTCCTGACAATCTGACACTGGAGACAGAAAATTACAAGAGCCACTAAAATGAATAAAAGTCAGTAGCAAGAGTGAACTTAACTCCTACCAAAATGCTCTATAATGTTCAATAGCTCATATAATTGCAGTGCATTCTCTCTGCTGTACAGAATTTCATTCCTGATAAAGGAAAAATTCTACAAGCAGAAGAAATTAGAATAACATTGTTTACATTTAACACCAACATATCTCACTAATGACTGGAAATATTGAAAGGCAAAACTCAATGTTTTACAAATTTCTGTAGTAAAGTTTATTGGGTGAATTTTGACTCTTCTCGCTGTTCACAAATTGTCTACAGAAAGATTACAATTTTAAGCAAATACAATTAGCTTTATACTTGGCCACATAATTTTGGGAACTAATTCTTCATCTGCTAAATGTGTATAAGCCGTCATTAAGATTAACAAGAATTTTAAAAGGGTTGATTTGTTTGAACTGAACACATAATTATTTCTGTCTGTATAACATCTTTGTGAGAATATAGGTTTCCAATGCTTGAATTCCTAGAAACAAATTGGCTTAAGAATTGTGTGATGGTTTCTCTGATTGCCTTGGCTATCACCTCCTGCATCAATTCCAACTCTTGCTTGCCACGTCTTGATTAATTTTGATGTTATTAGTCAGGAGGCATTCTTTGCCGCAGTAAGCTACTGGCAGTCTCTAACCATTTTGCTCAGTGGCTCCACCTTTCCAACATCTTTCTTACCCGATGCATTAATTTAGGTTAATACTAAAACCAGAGTCTGATGTAGTTAAACGATTCTCTTTATTATCCTTTGTGGTCCTTGACACTCATAACTATTACACGACTATTATAATTTTGGTATTAACAATTTTTTTTTAATTATTTTTTAAGGCTTTCATAAACACCTTCAGGGCAGTTTCTTCTTTATTGATATACAACTTAATCAAACTAACTTTCGAAACTGTGTCTTGAATCGTCCCAAAGTTTTCACGTTTCATTTTAATTCCCCTTTATTTTCATAGGTTCCTGCGTTCTTTCTCGTTTTATAATCAAACACTCTCGAGGAGCAGTCAATAACTACAACAAAATTAAAATCAAAACCAAAGTCTCCCAACATGTTGGTTGTTTTTCATTTCTTACTTTCTCCTTTTTTCAGAGCATCTGCCCCACCTCTGTTTCTCGCAGCTTCTCTTTTTCCTGCACCTCCATTTTTCTTCTGTGCAGTCCTCTTAAAGTTCACTTACATCCTCCAGAGCCTCCCAGCTCCCTTCCTTCACCCAGCCTTCTCTGACACATTGGCCCGACCTCCAGAATCACCCCAACTCCACAAGCTCTCCCAGCTTGATTGTTTGCGCTGCTCCTGCATCCTCATTTTGTGTTAGTACCTCTTCACAAATTGTTTCAAGTAGTGTTCATTTTGTTAATGTTTTCTAGAATATTCATAGAGGATTAAAAACAACCCTGTATTGTAGGCTCTAGAAAACACAAATTCTTAATCAATAGATGGAAATAGCAAAGAATGGTCAAAAGAGCACTGATCACAGAGCAATATCTGAAAACTAATCAAAATGTGAGACCTGCATTTACAAATGTCCACCAATGGAGACTCTATGACCTCTTCCGGTGAACTGTTCCCAGGTTTCCCCACCCTCAGAGTTAGACAGTTCTTCCCAATATCCAACCTAAATCTCCCTTCCTGTAATTTTAGCCCATTACTTTTTGTCCTATCCCTTGTGGGCACAGAGAACAGTTGATCATCATCCTTTATGTAACAACTGTTTTTTGTATTTGAAATGTGTTGTCAAATTGCCCCTTAGGCTTCTCATTTCCACACTAGTTGAGTAACAAAAATAATTGCACATATGAGTGAAATTAAAGAGGTTATAATACTTCCTTTCTGTTGATGGCTGAAAATGGTATTTAGAGGTTTGCTTTTAAAATCAGCTTATAGGTAATATGTATGTGCATTAGAACAATAGTCCAGTGCAGCAGCAAGTGTTAATTGATTTCTAAAGGCCTGGTCACATGGTCACACCACCTTTAAGGCAGACAAGGTGTCTACCACAACAAGGCCAACAGCTATACACATAGCCTAGGAAATTGTGAGCATATACCACACTGTTCCATAACATGAGATAAGGTGGCATCAGCTCACAAGGCCCAAGACAGCGGGGGCCTGAGGTTCTGGTTTTGGGGGAACAGACCAAATTAGGAGAAGGCCCAGAAAGCTCAAATTAGGATGTATATATGCAATGGTTTTCTGACACACAGGAATATGCTGATAGAACGTGGACAGTATGATGACTACTGAGACCAATAAGTGATAGCTATGGATGAAGAGTCATCAGAAGGGGAAAAGAATACAAAAGCAGAGATTTTACAGCAACAAAGGGTTCCCTGCCCCTGAAAAGAGTTCCCTGACCAAGGGTCCCCATGAGGGGTCCCCAAGGCCATATGAACAGAGGGGTCCCCAAGAGGGGAACCAGAGGCCACCATGAACAGCAAGCATACCACCAGCCAGTCTCCCCCACCCCACTGGGGGTAAAGCGGGGTGGGGAACTCAGCCTCCAGGATACAGACATCTGATATTCAAGAGAGGACCTCCAAGTGAAGCTCGTGCCTTGGCTAGATGTATCTTGACTCTGATGAAAGCCCTAGGATTGGCAGCTATAGAATTGCTTGTATTATTCTTTTGTTATCTCTATGTATCAATAAATTTCCCTATTATTAAATGGAAAGTTTATAGTTGGTCTAAGGATTTTTGAGTCCACCTGGAACAAGGCTTCTGGGTCATAAATCCAGTGCCAACACTGTTAGCATTTTTTAATAGTTTAAGTATTGCACGACATAAACCCTGGTTTCTACCTGGGTCTATTCCTAAAACACACTGTCCATAGAGATCATTCCTTTATGTTGTGGATTATGTTTTGCAATACTTAAGACTATTAAAAAAGGCTAACAAAAAGGAAGTGCTTATGACCTATTTAATTTCACTCGTATGTGTGATTACATTTTTTATCTGTAACAAAGAAATGATTTCTATCGACCAGTGTCTCCAAGGAATCAATCCAGGTAGAAATTAAGAGAATTTAAAATAAGAATCAAAGAACAATAAAAAACCAATTAAATAAGGCAGAGTCAATAAGAAACAGCATAATTTATCATTTTAAAGCATGTTTAAATTATCTTGACTCCCAACTTTTAAATATATTAAATAGGATTTGTTTTGACAGAGAAAGGATCTCTCTCTCAATATACAAGGAAAGATATAATAATAATTTTTTCCTAAACCACACATCACTTAAAATTATATTTTCCCTTTTAAATTATTTTGAGCTCCAGTGAATAAGGATGAAATTGATACCAGACAGGGAACCAGGACAAGGTCTATGCATAATTTATACCCTAAAAGACCTTTGCTAAGCAAATTAATTTCTCATTCTTTTATAATTATTATTTTATGTTTTTAAGGTCATCACAAACCCTTCTGCATTTGTCATACAGTTGTAAGCCAAAACTAAAGTCCACTGAATCAATGAACTTTTGAAAAAATAAGCCAGAAACAATTTTGCAAAAGCAGATCTCTCTCGAGTCTGCAGATTCAGAGGTGGTTTAATTTACTTATAATGTAATATGTGGTACTGGTGTGCGTCACCCCAGGAATGAACCTATGTGAGGAATGTAACAGGATGAAATGCCTTCAAAGTAGGAGGGGGGGTTGCATTTTATTTCCTGGGATTGATATGAGCAACCAATTTTTTCTCAGACATTCAGTGAGTCAGAGTGGGCAAGTCTGGATTTCCAGAATGGTAATAATGTTTAGCACTCAAGCTCTGCTTCAGAACTATTAATGGTTACAATCCTCTTGTAAGGAAGGGAATGTTATTGTCCCATTTTACACAAGGGGAAATGAGGAAACCAGGCGGAATGACTTGACAAAGCTACACAGCATCAGAGGCAGAATCAAGATTCAAGCTGTCCCAGTTCCCAAACCGACATTCTAACCACTAGACCATGCTTTCTTTCCCTAGCATATGCAGGAAAGCACTGGGTGGGGTATGTCAATATTCCCATGTCTAATTTTGACTGTTAACAGTTCGCTATGGTTCAGTGTTTTATTATACCACGTAGGAGTACTTGACTAAGATTTTTAAGGAGTAAACATTTCATCTGGTAGTTGCCTATAAGAGATACAAATTGGCAGGGTACATAGATAGCTTGAGTCCTTGAAATTTCTAGAGAGAATATTATGAAAAGTATATCTTCTTCCACCATAGCCAAAGAATATCAGTATTAAGAGGCAAACAGTTCATTTTATTAAATATGTAAAAGCCACTTTTATCGCATTGGAGAATAATTCATAAGATTTACTGCTTCCTTACCTGATTACAGGTATATTTGTGGAAAAAGAACTGATAAAAATAGGCGACTCCATCCTGAGAGATACAGAGGGCCCCATCTGTTGGCAGGACCCCCTCGACAGGCAAGGTCTACTGCCTAACCAGAGCAAAGATTCAGGATGTGACGGGGATGATCCAGGTCATGATCCAGCCCACTGATTACTACCCCATGGTCCTAATCCATGTGGATACTAATGATGCAGCCAGGAGAAGCCCTGATCACCTTATAGCGGACTACCATGCTCTGGGGAGGGGGGTGCTGAAGGAGATAGGTGCACAGGTGGTATTCTCTTCTGTCCTACCAGTTAGCGGACGTGGAAGACGGCATAAGAGGCGCATTGCAGAGACTAGCTGGCGGCTTCGGGAATGGTGTCTTCAAGCGGGCTTTGGCTTCCTTGACAATGACCCACACATCACGATGAGAGACATGCTTGGATGGGATGGGCTCCACCCTTCCCTTAAAGGTAAGCAGGTGTTCTCTTCAAGGTGGGCGGATCTCCTCCAGCAGGCTTTAAACTAGGTGCATCGGGGGAAGGGGAAGATGAGGGAGGAGTAAGCCTTGGACTGCTAAACCAAGCACCACTCACAAGTACAGTCCAGCCTAGACCGAC
>NW_017728911.1:18027749-18029050 GCF_001723895.1 Crocodylus porosus | reverse complement strand
GAGGGGAGGGGAGCCAGGTGTCCAAGAAGAGTGGTTGCTCCTCAAGGAGACGATCCTCCAAGCCCAAAGGGTGGTAATCCCAACAAGGATCAAAAGGGAGCAGGAGGGCAAAAAAGCCCCCATGGCTCACCAAAAGCATCTGGTAATGTCTTCTAGCTAAAAGGGAGGTGTACACCCAGTGGAAGGGAGGGGCCATCACCAGGGAGGACTATACTGCAGTTGCTCAAGGATGCAGGGGGGCAGTCAGGAACACCAAGGCAGAGCTGGAACTAGAACTAGCTACCCAGATCAAGCACAACAAGAAGTCCTTACATATATAGGGGGCAAAAAGAAGGTTCCGGGTAATGTGGGCTCCTGCAAGACACGCTAGGAAATTTGGTCGTCACACCAGACAACAAAGCTAACCTATTTAACAACATCTTTGTCTCCATTTTCCTGAGCAGGGATCAGATCAGCCCCCACACTGGGCCCCCCCTCAGGCCCCAGGGGAGACGTACCTAGGCCAAGGGCCAGTGAGGATCTAGTTAGGGAACTTTTGGAGGGACTGGATGTATTTAAATCAGCTGGTCCGTACGATCTGCACCCTAGAGTACTGAGGGAATTAGCTGAGGTTATTGCGGGCCCCCTGGCATGGCTTTACTAACACTTGTGGTGCTCTGGTGTGGTGCCAGAGGACTGGAAGAGGGCCAATGTGGTTCCCATCTTCTTCAAAAAAGGGAGGAAGGAGGACTCGAGGAACTACAAGCCAGTTAGTCTTACCTCAATCCTGGATAAGCTTTTCGAGAGAATTATCCTGGCACATGTCCACGAGGGGCCAGTGGGGGAGGTTATGCTTAGGGGCAACCGACATGGGTTCATTAGAGGCAGGTCCTGTCAGACCAACCTAGTGGCCTTCTATGACCAGGTCACCAAATCCTTAGATGCAGAGGTAGCAGTGGACGTAGCCTTTCTGGACTTTAGGAAGGCCTTCGATA
The DNA here is from genome assembly GCF_001723895.1 of Crocodylus porosus. NCBI lineage: Eukaryota > Metazoa > Chordata > Crocodylia > Crocodylidae > Crocodylus > Crocodylus porosus. The sequence continues at coordinate 18,028,076 of NW_017728911.1, read as the reverse complement.
CTGTCTCTCACCCCATTCTCATTAAAAAACTGGGGGACTGTGGTGTCAACACCTACACAGTCAAATGGATCACCAACTGGATGGAGGGCCGCACCCAGATAGTGGTAGTGGATGGGTTATTTTCGACCTGGAGGGATGTGGGCAGTGGGGTCCCCCAGGGCTTGGTCCTCGGGCCCGCACTGTTCAACATCTTCATCAGTGACTTGGACGAGGAGGTAAAAATCACCCTGTTCAAATTTGCTGATGACACCAAGATGTGGGGGGTTGTGGGCATGCTAGACAGGAGGAATAGGTTACAATCAGACCTAGACAGGTTACAGGGGTGGG
>NW_017728911.1:18013032-18027649 GCF_001723895.1 Crocodylus porosus | reverse complement strand
CCAAGATGAACATGGGCCGGCAGTGTGGGGATGCAGTGTAGGAAGGCCAACCACACCTTGTCATGCATCCACAGATTCATCTCAAGCAGGTCCAAGGAGGTGATCCTCCACCTCTATGTGGCACTGGTCAGGCCACAGCTGGAGTACTGCGTCCAGTTCTGGGCATCACACTTCAAGAAGGATGTGCGGGACAACATGGAGAGGGTCCAGAGGAGGCCACTCGCATGATCAGGAGGCAGAAGGGCAGGCCGTACAAGGAGAGGCTACGGGACCTGAACCTGTTCAGCCTCCACAAGAGAAGACTGAGGGGGAATCTAGTAGCCTGTTACAAACTAGTGAGAGGGGACCAGCAGGCATTGGGGGAATCCCTGTTCCCCCAAATACTACCAGGAGTGACTAGGAATAATGGTCACTAGCTGGCAGAGGGTAAATTCAGATTAGACATCAAGAGATGCCACTTCACAGTCAGGGTGGCTAGGATCTGGAACCAACTTCCAAGAGAAGTGGTGCTGGCTCCTACCCGGGGGGTCTTTAAGACAAAGCTAGACAATCACCTTGCTGGTGTCATTTCACCCCAGTGCTCTTTCCTGCCATGGCAGGGGGTCAGACTTGATGATCTGCTCAGGTCCCTTCCGACCCTAGTATGAAACTATGAAACTTTAACATAGTTCTACAGAGTTCACAGTCATCTTGCAAGTGTATTATGCATCCAATAAAAACTGAGCATCATACTCTGAGTTTTACCTCCACACACAGCTAAGGATAAATACCCATTTTGGCTAGGTGAAAAGCACCCTCAACTCCTAATCCTTTTGAACTGGACAGGGAGGCCCTGAAGGCAAAGAAGCCTGAGGCTCTACTAATTCAGTATATGAAGCCATCGCTGCTGGTGAGGCTTCAAAGAAGCTCTTGGTGAAAACTAAGGACACCTCTGCTCAGCTCTAAGGTGATGGCAATAACATGACCTTCCAAAAAATCCCTAGTTGCTTAGCCTCTGAGAATTTCACTGATCCCCTGTGCGGTAATTTCAGAACTTTAGCACTCATATCAGTATGTATGAGAACTTTCCATGGCTAGGTACAGACATTCAAAAAGCTTGAGGTAAAATCAATAAAGTTATGCAGTTTTCTGTAAGCAGCTTAGCTTAGATTGTAGCAAACAAAACACACATTCACTCTTTGGTGGTGGAGGAAGCAAGGGCCAAATTTTAGGCCAGGTTCTGCAATTTTTAAACCAGTCTACATGTGCCAAACTTCAGCTCTGTTGCAGGTGTAGACGGGTTACCAATCACTTATACTGGTAAAAGTGTAATCTTTGTACCTGGACCATGTGTTCAATTCAATGAACTAAGTTCTCCAGGTGTCTAATTAGAAGATGAGCAAACTGAATGAGACATGTGAGTCTGTTCTTTGTGCGCACACAGTACAACATAAGCATTCAATGCAACATAGCGGTCCTTTATATCTCCTACTGCAAATATCTGCTGGCTAAGCAGTTAAACAGAAAGACCACCCAAATGTAAAAACTGAATCCCATTCTGTCTCTTCAAAACACCTTTGTAGATATCACTGATCCCCAGCATTTTATCAATCTACCTTACCAATAGAACAACTTAATAGACTTCACTCTTAGACATATCAATCATCATCAAATGCTTACAACAACATTCATGGATCAATATTACATTGTCATTCAGCTGGCAAAACTGAGCAGAATCTAAGCTTAGAACAAGGAATTGCATTAAGAGAGGGACAAGATAGTAATAAGATAAGTCAGCCCTCCACAACTCTCTCTAACATTATTTCTTGCCTCATTACTGAAGGAGACAATACCTACTGACTAATGTTTATGGGGTTCTCTGTTTTTATCATATATTGCTTTGACTGTTTGTTACTTTAATTCAGATCTGAGTAGTTCATCTGTTTTTTTCCCATTTTTATTGCCGAGTAATTCTATTCTGCATGAATTTTCATCAAAAAGCCATATGTCATGTTTTTCAAATGACTAATTTCATTCCAGATGAAAAATAGATCACATCTATTACTATTCTTTGAAGTTCTCCTGGCACCCCTAAAAGAGAACAGTCACCTTAGGAGATATTTCAAGTTACCATTGTTTTGTATTCCTTAACAGGTGAAGATGCAAGAGTGAGTGCAGGAATTTTGGAGAAATCAGGCGGGTTACAGCCATTGGTAATGCCTTCAAGGCACTCATCTACCAAAAACATATTCTTATTTATCTTGTGAGTAAGCAGCTCATGCAAGTGTTTAATTATTTCATGGTTGTGTTAATACATCAGCAAAGAACATGCCCCTTTCCCTCTTACTGAAAACTGGAGAGTGGTGGTACACAAATGATATGTATTTTTATTGAACTTCTGATGCTTTTTTTTCTCTGCTAGCTGCCTTTCCTGCTCCCTGCCACCACATGCAGGTCTTGGGACTCTGCCAGAAATGGTGGGGAGCAGGGAGTGGGAAAGGCAGCCAATTCCATTGCGCAGGGCTTCCCCTTGCTAGCACATGAGTGCTAGGAGCTGCTTTTTCCAGTGAGCACTCCCACTGGATTCAAGTAAAGCACATGTATTAAGTGTTTTAGGATCAAGGACTGCATAATAATATAAGATTCTTAGAAACACCTGGGATAGAAACAGTGACAAAACTGTCACTAGGCTTCAGCATCTTGCTATAATTCTTTAATTCATATATCTAAAAATTGTACATTCTTAAAAATTCAGGTTTCATTCAAAATTGTTAGAAGTTAAAATTCATCTGCTACAGATCAGTAGATCAAATGTATTCACCAACTGGGGACCCTTCTTTGAAGTCCTGCCTTTACACATCCCCACCAAAAATGTTGACAAAACAAGAGAAAGTGCTTTGTGATCCATACACATGTAAAACTTCCCAAATGTTCTTCTAGTTTCTTCCCAATAATTAAATATTTCAAGTCTAAAACAACCTCAAATTCAGTAGCACATTTCCTAATTGGAGGAATGGAAATGGAATCCATTTCCCCAGAACCAACTCCATTAACAATTTCATTTAATCTAGACAACATTTATTGTTTAATCCTAGATATGTTCAGTAATTAAAAGAGAAAGCTTAAGTATTATAAAAGCTAAGATATCATATTACCACAGTTGGAAAGGCAGGAGTGTGTTTTAAAATTATCTTCCCAATCTCAAAAATCTCTCTTTTGGGTCTACACTTATCAGATATTATAATAATTTCAGGGAATGCTTCGTTAGAGAATCATTATTATTCCAGTTACAAGCCAGGAGCCCCTTGTACATTGCGAATTAAAACTCACAGAAAAGGGCCCAGTTTAGAATGAGACTATTTCAATCACTGCTAGAGGTAATTCCCTAGGATGGCCTTAGGATAACAGATAAATATGCATGAGGAAGGACTATTATATATGAAGGTTAAGACACACATTCTGACAAGGTTATACTGCCAGTTGACAAGTGCTATACAATCACAAGATCCTTAAATGGGAAATTTGTTTGCCTTTTTACTTCCAAAAAGATATGAAACATGTAGAGCCTTTCTGCAAGATAGACAAGAAGTTTGAACGTTTTGGTAAAATATATTGGAAATGCATTATAACAGGGTATGGCTGCACCCATCTGACTGCCTGTTAGTAAACCACGACAGGAAGTTGCAGCCCACCTCCAGACTCACCCACCATGACTTGATGTTAAATTGTATAATGTTTTTTCTGGGGCCGGTAATGCCACTCCACCCGGCCCAGTTTAATACATAAAGCCCCTACTGCCTTCCAAGCACAACATCACTGTCTCTACAATGCCCAATCTGATGAAGACATACCTTCTCCCCTTGGACACAACAACCCACAGAGGAGGACTCAGTCTCCTCAACCCCAAAATCCTGTCCTGGTTAAGGATCGCAGGGCCTATTGAGAGCTACACGCCCTCTGCAAACCTCCGAGTCTTTTGGTCCATCCTGGGGCCCTGAGTCAGGCTGGGAGTGATTCAAATGGCACTGGGTCTTCAGACTGGAGTCGGAGTGCCTTTGTACGTAACCAATCCTGGCCTCTCTGCTCCAGATGCCTAAGAGTGTTTGTAGTAAATAAACAGAAATGCAGGCAAATCACTGCCCCTCACCAGTCCTCAGTGCTCACTCCTTAGCTGCTTCTTCCAAGCCCTTCACTCTCCTTTTGTCCTGATTTTGTAGCTGCCTCTGCCATGCTCCAGCTGGCCAGGGTTGTGCACTTCTGGTGTGGTTGTGTTCCTGGCTCCTGCAGGTAAAGAGGAACCTGCCAGCTGGGGAAAGTCCTCCCTGAAGCTGGAACTCCCAGACTCCCCCAGTGACCTGCACAGGGCTTCCCCTGAGCTGTCAGCACACCTCCAGTGGGTCCAGTTACAGGTACAGACCAGCCCCAGAAGGAGACACTCCATTTTGGTCCAACTCGGGCAATGCCACAGCAGGACTGGGAGTGCTGGCTTCAGCCCCCGTTCCCTTGAGGCAGAGGCGGAAAGGACTGGCTCTTTGTTGGCTCCAGCAGCAGATCTGCACCACCGACAATTCTGAAATAGAACTAAATCTGAGGACTTGTAATTCAAGGCCACTTTGAGGTCATTTTGTAGCTTGTCAACAAGATCTTATTTGATAGAATGCATCCACTAAAAATAGTATCTCTAAAGACATTTATTTATCTCACCTCAGAAATTTACTGAAATAGCTGCTCAAAATAAATATTCTGGAATTCCTCCTTTGATAAATTTCCTGATGCAGAAGACGCTATCCACTTGTTGAAGTAGGTTTGAAATGCTGTTGTAGCGAGATGAACCAGAAATGTGCAAGAGGTAAGGATTTTTTGTGATATCTTTTTATTGGACCCACTGCATAGTTGGGAGAGCTGTTGGGCATCATGCTTTTGATGGCGGCATAAACAAAAAAAAACCCAATAAAATACTTGGACCTCAAGCTATGCACTGCAATATTTTCAGTGCACTGAGTTTTCAATGGCACAGTTCAAAACTGAACAAAATCAAAATCAAGAAGTGAAAAGGGTGGTAAGGAAGATAAAGGTCAGAGAACAAGAAGGGAATATATTGATTTATTGATGAAGCATATTTTCCCACAGAAATTTTTAATCTTCTCAATCCAGAAATCCTTCATAACCCCTGCAGGATTATGTTTGTGTAAGCAATCTCTTCTTTTTCCACATTGATTCAAAAAATAATTTGTTTTTTTTTATGACCTTTGCCAATTCACTTTTTTATCTCTGAAAAGCAGGACCTTAATTTATCACCATCAAAGTTCAGAGAAGAGTTGTCCAGAGTTATTGATTTATTATCTGTAGTATTGATCCTCATCTATTATGCATATTATTTAGTTTGTTTTTACACTGCAGGAATATAATGGATCAGCACTCCTTCCTTTAGAATATTCTGAACTACTTCATTTGGGTGTCAAGTCAGCTTTTCTGTTGCCAGAACTGTCAATACATTCATATATTGGTTGCTTACAAAGACTTACTGTCATTCATTTAAGAGGGATCAGTAAATAGACAAGAAAAAATAGCAAAACTTTAGAGAAGAGAACCCTGAGGATCTTTGCTAGACCCACAGTTATTAAATGCATTTTTTTAAGATAGAAGGTGAAAAGAAAGGTAGTACCATTTGCAGATGAAACCTTGTTATTTGAGTTGCTCTTAGGAACTTCATGGTAATTTAACAAAACTAAGAAAATGGAAAGTACAATGTACATAAAATTCTGTATTGACAAGACACAATGGAAGGAATAATTTGAAGTATAGACATTGTCCCCTTTTCTAGAACAACTACCAGATCAAAAAAAGGAAGAAATACAGGCCAATTCTTCTCTCACTTAAATATGAGAGAGAGAAGTATTCCTATGGCCTGTATAAGAAAATCTCTACTTAACATAGAACGTGATCAAAATCACAGACCAAAAACTAACTGATACCGTATTTGGGGTAGAAATTATTGTGGTGTTAGTATACAAATAAGTCACATACCCCAGAACGACTGCAGCAACTTAAAACGAACTTAGATGTGCAACAAAAGCATGCAGAGGCATGGAGAGATTCCCATACAAGCAATCACAAAGATTTGAGGCATTTAATTTAGTGAGTTGGAGTAAAATATTCAAAATATGCCTAATTCCAATATCTAAAGGTGACAGACAAGCCTAAATTTAATTCAGAATCAATGCCACAATTACTCCTAATTTTATTTTATGCCTCATTTCATTTTTTTGTAAAAAACTGTACCAAGGATTAATAGCAGTAATTAGTAATTTCTCAAAGTTAAATTATTTTAAAAATAAATGAAATAAATATTTGTTTTGTCTGACTTGCCAATTCATTTTTCTTACCTCATCTCTGAAATACAATCACTTTGTGGCTCCCTCTACATATTACAGCTATCATGCAATTAACTGATTAATTGTGCAATTACCTTGAGCACTTTTACACATGCTCCAATGTATTCCAATTAATTAATCGAGTCTGCTGGAGTGTTCTAATCAGAAGGCTCCAGCGTACCATGGCATCTTGTGAATTCAGCATCCCTGCATTTCAAAATGGCAGTGGGGGTGCCACCATGTGACAAGTTTTAATTAAAGCATCTCTGCCACCATTTTGAAATGCAGGGCACTGAACACACAAGACACTGTGGGCATTTTAATTAGAGTGACTCCCAAGAGCCGATCTAAGTAAAATGACCCCCACCCTGGAGCACATGTACACATGCCCCTTGAGGCCAGCTGCACATGCAAAGTACTTATCACACCATAGAAAGCTCCAACCAGCTGTAAAGTTAGACCTCAAACATAGTAACTAGCTATAAAGTTAGTATGTATGTTAATTTGCATGTGTATAGCAGGGGTTCCCCTGCACCTAGTGCTCCCAGCCACAGGGGTGTGCTATGCCCAGCTGAAGCTGGGAGTCCCACAACTAAAGGGACTCATCCCCCAGCAGCTGCCACTCTGGGTGCTGGCAGCACCCCACAGCTGCAGACACTGGGTCCCAGCAGCCATGAGGCACAGCAGCTAACTCCCAGCTCCAGTGTGAATGGAGCCCCCAGGGACGGTGCTTTGCACCTGCTGTGGTCCTTTAGGCTCAGGGGCTCTCCACACCCTCAGGGTTGGAAGACTGCGACTGCCATGACCTCCCAACCTTGAGGGCATGTGAAACCCCCAGGGCTGCAGGATTGAGGCAACTACATCTCCCAGCTGTGGGGGGTACATAAGGTACTCTGGTACTCTGTGATATCTGGTACTCTGTTGAGGGGACTCCCACCCATGAAAGCTTGCTTCTGGCCAGTGCAGGAGCCCAAGATTGGACTTCTCCTGCACTGGAAATAAGGTGCAACAGGAATCCCATTGTGCCTTTACCTATACATGCAGACGGGGCCTATATAACACCACAATCAAACTTTAAAGATGGGCTGGCCATGGAAAGTGATTCCACATTCTTTATTTGTGTTTCATAGTTGGTAGGGTCGGAAGGAACCAACCCCCTGCCATTGGCAGGAAAGAGTACTGGGGTCAAATGACCCTGGCTAGGTGTCTATCTAGCTTACTTTTAAAGACCCCGAGGGTAGGAGCAAGCACCACTTCCCTTGGGAGTTGGTTCCAGATCCTAGTTGCCCTGACTGTGAAGTAGTGCTTCCTGTTATCTAGCTTGAATCTACTCTCTGTTGACTTATGGCTGTTATTCCTTGTTTCTCCCAGTAGTGCTCGGGGGAACAGGGACTCTCCCATTGCCTGCTGGTCTCCTTTGGCCACTTGATACACAGCCACCAGATCCCCCCTCAGCCTTCTCTTGTGGAGGCTGAACAGGTTCAGGTCTCGTAGCCTCTCTTCGTAGGGCCTGACCTGCCCCAATCATGCAAGTGGCCCTCCTCTGGACCCTCTCCATGTTGTTCACATCCCTCCTGAAGTACGGTCCCCAGAACTGGATACAGTACTCCAACTGCAGCCTAACCAATGTCATATAGAGGGGGAGGATCACCTCCTTGGACCTGCTCGTGATGCATCTGTGAATGCATGACAAGGTGCAGTTAGCCTTCCTGCCTGCATCCCCACATTGGCAGCCCATGTTCATCATGAAGTCTATACCGACTCCAAGATCCTTTTCTGCCTCTGTGCTGATGAGAAGGGAGTTCCCCAGCCTGTAGTTATCCTGCTGGTTCTTTCTCCCTAGGTGCAGTACCCTGCACTTGTCAGTATTGAATCCCATCTTATTCTCACCCGCACACCCCTGTAACCTGTCCAGATACAATTGCAGTCTGTCCCGCCCTTCTAGCATGCCCACTTTTCCCCGCATCTTGGTGTCATCTGCGAATTTGAACAAGGTGCTTTTCACCCCCTTGTCCAAGTCGCTGATGAAGATATTAAACAGTACAGGCCCGAGGACTGAGCCCTGGGGGACCCCACTGCCCACATCACATCCCTCCAGGTCAAAAATGACCCATCTACCACCACTCTCTGGGTGTGGCCTCCCAGCCACTTGATGACCTATCTGACTGTGTAGGCATCAATACCACAATCTCCTAATTTTTTAATGAGAATGGGGTGAGAGACGGTGTTGAAGGCCCTTCTAAAATCCAGAAAGACTACGTCAACTGCAACACCTGCACCCAAGGATTTTGTGACCTGGTCATAGAAGGCCACCAGGTTGGTCTGACAGGACCTACCTCTAAAGAACTCATGTTGGTTGCCCCTAAGCATACACTCTCCTGCTTGCCCCTTGCAGATGTGCACCTGGATAATTTACTCAAAGAGCTTCCCCAGGATCTAGGTAAGACTAACAGGCCTATAATTTCCTGGGTCCTCCTTCCTCCCTTTTTTTGAAAATGGGGACCACATTGGCTCTTTTCCAGTCCTCTGGCACCTCACCAGAGCACCACAAGTGCTTGTAAAGCCACGCCAGGGGTCCCGCAATTACCTCTTCTAATTCCCTCAGCATTCTGGGGTGGAGATCGTCAGGACCTGCTGAGCTAAACACATCCAGTCCCACCAGAAGTTCCCTGACTAGGTCCTTTCTGACCCTGGGCCTGGCCGTGCCTCCCCTGGGACCATCAGGGTTCCCAGTGTGGGGTATAACCTGGTCCCTGCTCAGAAAAATGGAGGCAAAGAAATTGTTAAATAGGTTAGCTTTGTCATCTGGTAAAAATACCAGATTTCCTAGCATGTCCTGCAGAGGCCTCACGTTACCCGGAACCTTATTTTACCCCCTATGTATTTAAAAAAGGATTTCTTTTTATCCTTGATCTGGGTTGCTAGTCCCAGTTCCATCTCCGCTTTGGCTTTCCTAACAGCGCCCCCCCCCCACAATTCCAAGCAATGGAAGTATAATCCTCCCTGGTGATGGCCCTCCCTTCAATTAGGTGTATGCCTCCTTTTTAGCTTTGAGACATTCCTGGATACTTTTGGTTAGCCACGGGGGCTTTTGAGCACTCTTGCCCCCTTTGATCCATGTTGGGATTGCCACCCTTTGGGCTTGGAGGATCATCTCCTTCAGGAACAACCACTCTTCTTGGACTCCCAACTCCCCACCCCTCCAGGACCTCAGTGCCTCCCCACCTAGTCTCCTTAGCTTATTGAAATCCACCCTCCTGAAGTCTAGGGCTTCTATTTTGCTGCACATCTTTGCCACCCTGTGCTGGATGGTGAATTCCAATAGGCAATGATCGCTATTACCCAGGTGATCGATCACCCTCAGTCCCCTCACCAGGTTGTTGCTTGTGGCCAGGACCAGGTCTAGCAAGGCTTTTCTCCTGGTGGGACTGTGCACCTCCTGGGTTAGATAGAGGTCCTGTAACATGGCTAGGAACCTACGTGTGCGGTCAGACCTGGCTGACTGCTCTTCCCAGCAGATGTCCGGATAGCTTAGGTTACCCATGATGACCACATCCTTTGACTTTACTGCCTCCATGAGCTTACCTGAGAATTCCTGATCTAGCTCTTCTCCCTGATTGGGTGGTCTGTAGTAGACCCCCACCGTTAAGTCCCTTTACCCCTGAACCCCTTATCTGGGTATTCTGACCCAGAGCACTTCAGTCTGCCCCTCCTCTGACCCAGTGTTACTTGTTGAGGATGTGAATTGCTCTTTGACATAAAGCACCATATCCCCACCTTTCCTCCCCATTCTATCCCTCCAGTACAGCCTATAGCCCTTGATGTTCACCGCCCAGTCATGTGTTGGGTCCCACCACATTTCTTCACAATTACACATTGTGGCAGGGTGCTTGTGGTGCTGCCACTTTAAGGACTGTGCCAGGGAGGGGCAGGTGCCTGATGAGGGTGGCCATTTTAAGGCCTGGATCCCTGAGCTGAGGGCAGTTGATGATCAGCCAGCAGAGAAGAAACATCTCTCTGCTGAGCTATGCCAGGAACACCTTGGAGGTAAGGGTGAGGCTATGGGGATGACTTGGAGACCTCATTAGTCCTGAACATGTTGTCAAGGTGCACCCTGCCAGGGCAGGAAGGCCTGGTGGGGCTGCTGGTGTCACAGCAGTCCCCATGTAAATGCCAGGAGTGATCACCTCCCCACTGTAAGGCAGGTTGAGGTGCCTTAACTTCAGCCCCCACCTTCGGGTGGGTTATTTAATGCAGGGAAGGCCAGGTAAGCTTCTTGAAGCACCTGAGCCTGCTGGGTGAGTGATCTTGTGGGACCAGGCACGTTTTGTGAAGCACCTGAGCTGGGAATGGCGAACTCCCGATCCCTGTTAGCCAGGCAAGCAACTTAGACCTGACCTGATTGGTCCATGCTGGGGCCAGGACCCAGAGAGGAGTCAAAAGAGCCAGGTCAAGGGACACCCATAGAGAAAAGAAGCTCAAGGTCCTGACTGGCCTGAGATGGGTCCAGGGCCTGAGGGGGAGCCAAAGGTCCCAGAGAGGGGACCACAGCTAATGTGCAAAGGGGACAGCTGAGTTCAACAAACTGGGATGCCATCTGTGAGGCTTGGGCCACAGTAGAGGTGGAACAGAGCTGTAGATCTCCCCCTAAACATTGGGGTTCAAAATGGGCAGCCTCCTGCCTGATTAATATCCTAATACTATTACACCAAGGCATGGCAGGAAAGTGAGGTGGGTGGCTGGCCTGTAGACAGGAGGCAGACCAGTGCTTGCACTGGGCATGAAAGTTTGCCCCTGTCACACATAATTCTGATGTGTTCACACTGAGGACCTTACCCTGAAAACTGTTTTACAAGCTGATCTCCCATGTTCATGGAAGATGAATTCAAACTGGAACAGATGCAAAGCCTGTCTTACAAGAGAAGACTAAAGATCTGTCTAGTCCACTGCGTCAGTCACAGCACTGAGGCAAAAAAAACTCTCCACTAGTTCCCATTTCCTCTCCATTAACCTTAGAAATGAAGTGGTGAGGAATCCCTGAGTGCCTGTCTGTCACTCTTGGAAACCTAGCTTTTGAGCAGAGTGCTGGGATACTTGTCAATCATCTGCATTGCCTCATTTCCCGATTTCACATATCCCGAGCAGAAGTGGATGGCAGGGCTATTGCCTCAGCAGCATAACTGCTGCCAAAGTATAGACATACTCTAACAGAACACAGCCTGCTTAGCCTTACAAAACTAAGTTGGGATGTGATGGCATATGGGTATAAACTGGCTACAAATAAATGTAGACTGCACACAAGGTTTCTAACCCATCAGAGTAGTGAGATTCCCAAAAGCCTTCCAATAGGAATACTGGGGGGGAAACAATTATTATTTTTATGAGGGAACTTGATCAATTTATTAAAAAGTTTACCATGTTTTATCACATAGAAGGAACCCTTGAATAAGACTGTACCCTGGGCATGATGCTACCTACAACCTAACCTGACTAGGGGGATCCTGGGGTACCTGGTAGCTGGTGCAGTCCCCGAGTAGAGTAGTACTACACTACACTACTAAATTTGATGATCCACTTGTCTGGTCCATTATGACAAATCCTGAATATTTGTGTAGAACTCCCCAAAGAAAATTAGGAAATTATTTCAGGGGTTGGAAGAGTGATATAGATTAATGTTAGAACCCAACTAAATCTCTCCGAATCCTTGAGCAACAATGCTTTGGTTACTCCTCTTATGTGCAATCTCTTTCAATATGTATATTAGTGAGCAGTAATGAATAGAGCCGTCTTCAGCAAAAACTGAGAATTAGTCTCTCACAGCAGGAGCACAGCACTTTCATTTTATATTTTGTAACAACCAAGTAGTTGCAGAATCCAGTGTATTCCATTTAGATGACATGGTTCCATGTTTTGACAAAATCAGCTGGAAAGCTTTCTTAAAAAATTAATGTGACATCAAAAATGTTTTTCTTTCAGAAATGCAGTACTTACCTTACTGCACTAGAAACGTAATAAAATTTCCAATTAAATGTGATCTTTGAACTAAAAGAAAACAAATTTAGACTTAATGCTAATGCCTATTTGATGGTAAATGGGAACTGATGTACTGCCTTAAACATCAAAAGTATTTTTATGTCTACTTTTTCTTTTCACTGGTCACGCTGATTTTAGTTCTAGGCAGTGGTCCAAGATGAATAACTCTATTGTGATGTTGTCTTAAGAAAGAGAAAAGATGCATTCTAAAGGACTAAAGATGTAAAGTTCAGAGAGTTTGAGAGATTTAGCTGCCTAAAGAAGAGCATGGACATTGAACCACATATGCAGCAATAATGAGTTTGACTTCTCATACAGATCTGCAAGAAAGTGAATAACCCAAGTTTTGTGTTTAACATTCCTTACTAACATAATGAGAGGTAAGGGATAGTCGAAAAACACAAGGTGAGGTGTAAAAAAAAAAAAAAAACAAGATCCCCCATCAACTGTTAAAGTATCTTACTATGCAAGAAGGAGATGGCCAGATATGAAGGAAGAAAAAAGAATGCATGGTCAAATCTCTGGAATCACCGTTTCTGCACTTGAGCCCAATGGACACATTTCTTTAAAAAATCATAACATCAGCAGAAAACCCCTAGTCACAATCTAAGTCTGTATAAATTGATTACATTTACCTATGAACAGATGGCCAATACAATCTTGTACAACTTAAATCCCAATTAAACTTGCAAAATTGGGTAAGTTATAAGGGGAGACACCACAGGCCTTCTATTCTCCTGCACACAAATCAGTATGACACCTGATTATCTTATCAAGGAAAAATGAACTTTTCCATGATCACTTAAATCCCCACCATGAAAGGCAACGATAGAATTTATTGGAGTGCCCTCCTAATTCAGGATGCTCATTAGAATATGGCAAACATGAATCAATGAAGACATTGAAATGATAGTTGTTTTCGTATGGTTCTAACACTACTAATTTTGTCTGTTTTTTAAAAAATAGAAATATTTTAATGCTCAGTAGGTAATCATCATATTTTATTGCACACAACATATACCTTTGCCTAAAAAAAACCCCCAAAAAACAAAAACAGCCACGCATTACAGAAGAAAAAACACAAGCATACAAAAGTTTGTAATTTTCTCCAAGAGTGAAAGTGGCCACTTGGAGAGAAAAATAACTTGGGAACAACCCAAGTGAAGTGGCTCCCCAGAGAATCTCTGCAAGGAGGCACAACTTCTGTACACACATCAGCTCCTGGCTTGTTCCCTGCCTAAATCACACTGCAGCAAACAAGCATACATCCTGCCCAGACTTAGCTGGGCTCCAACACAGTATGAGGAAGGGGAAATGCTGGCGGGTTCTTCTGCAAAGACCCTGCCTCCACTTGTCCTGACCCTGAGGATCCCTGCCTAGATTTACTTAAAAAGAAAACCTGCAAAGTTCTCTGGGCTCCATGCTCTAGGGACTCCTGGCAGCCCACATCTGCACTGCAGGCTTTCTGCTTCTCTGTCTGAATTTCTGTACTGTTCAGTTTTTCTCTCAGGAAAACAAACCTGGGAGAGTTGTCCTGGATGATTTGGATGTGTGTACACAAGTCTAAAATCTCAAACAGGCCATGATATTTTTCTTACCTAAAATTCTCCCCAGGCAAACTTAATTCTGTCATTTCCTAATTTCTGTGTGCCTGAATTTTCAGTGCTAATATTCTTCAGCATATGTAGGATATAATAGAATACATATGATATACAGAAAGAGTCTGTAAAGTGCTTTGGGACAATGTATGCAATTTGTTTCTATTCTAATTTAGCAAAGCAGAGAATCTAGACTATTGTACAAATCCAAGATCATTTTGAATAAGCTGTGATCTAACCAGCCAATTTTTCAAAATCACCTACAGGTGGTCAGGTTGGGAGACTAATGTTGGAAAGTGGCCTTGTTCATCTAGATCAGTGATTCTCAACCAGGGTACCAGGGCATCCTGGGGTGCTGCCAGATCATTTGAAGGGTGCTGTGAGGTGTGAGGAGATAAGTGATGTGTTAGGAGTTAAGCAGGTATTTTGGGACCAGGACTCAAAGACTTGGCTTCAGTTTGTCCTTCTGTAAAATTGGTATAGTTTCATAGTTTCTAGGGTTGGAAGGGACCTGAGCAGATCATCTAGTCCGACCCCCTTCCATGGCAGGAAAGAGTACTGGGGTCAAATGACCCCAGCAAGATGTTCATCTAACCTCCTCTTAAACACCCCCAGGGTAGGAGCGTGCACCAC
>NW_017728911.1:18001915-18012460 GCF_001723895.1 Crocodylus porosus | reverse complement strand
AAATGAACTTGCATAATCTCAATGGAAGCAAAGCTAAAAAAGAAGAAAAGACAAATGCTGACAGCATGCCAACAAATCTCCTTCCATAGCACAGTGAGGAAAAAAGTAAGTACAGGGAGGGCAACTTGCTAAATAAAAAAAATAGGCAGCAGTCTACAGTGTAAAGCTAGAGACAAAGTACCTGCACTTTGCATTAGATCAACAAAGAAAACACTGTTTGCTAAAGGAAGGGAAGATAAGAGTGGGGAATAGCAATCAAGAAAACTCCTGGTAAAAATGCAATTGACACTGTAAAAACTTGAAATGGAGAGCAACTATATTACAACATCAGCATGTACTGACAATATTGTAGGGAGAGGAAGACTTGGGAGTGCTTAGCTATTAAAAAAACTGCTTACCAACTGCTAACCAACTCAGCAATAATAAACAAGATTATCTCAGCAAATGAACAGAAGAATATTAAATGAGAAAAAGTTTATGCTAGAAAAATTGAATGATTTAAGTTACAGAATCATAGATAATTAGGGTTGGAAGGGACCTCAGGAGGTCATCTAGTCCACCCCTGCTCAAGGCAGAACCATCTTAACTAGTAAGGATGTGCAAAGTGGGCCCTATTCAATTTGGATTCAGCCTGAATCAGGGACAGTGATTGGATTTGTTAATTCCGATCACTGTCCCCAGTTTGATTCAGCTGAATCCATATCTGAAGATTCGATGCTGATTCGGAGAATCAGCGATTCGGATACAGACACAGCTTTAAAAGTTTTTTCTACACACCTCGAGCTACTAGCGTAGCTTGTGAACACTGCAATGCTGGGCCACACACTGTGTCCCACAGGAGGGGAGGGGGGGCCCTCCACATGCTTGGTGGTGAACCTGTAAGTGGACTGGAAATACTTCCAGGTGAGTGTGGGAGACCTACCAGGTTTATCATAAAGCAGTTTCAGCCATTCTGAAACTGGTTTATGTGCACTGAGCTTCTGTTCTGTTACAGGTTTAAAACAGTTTCTGATCACTTTAATCCATGTTATGAGTAACTTCTGTCCCTAACCCGTGTGAGGAAGTTTTTCCTAATATAATCTAAACTTCCCTTGCTGCGACTTAGGACTATTGCTCCTTGTTCTGTCATCTGCCACCACTGGGAACATGGGCCCCATCCTCTTTTGAACTACTTCAGGTAGTTGAAGGCTGCTATTAAATCCCCTCTCAGTCTTCTCTTCTCTAGACTAAATAAGCCCAGTTCCTTCAGTCTTTCCTCATAAGTCATGTCAAGGGATGCAGATTTTCCAGTTCCCATGGAAGCTGTGGACTTTACCTTTACTGGAGGCAAATGCAGATTTCATTTTACTGGAGAAACCTGCAGATTTTGCAGTTTTGCGAGGAGCCCTCTAGATCAATGCTCAGGCCAGTTTTTTATCCAGTTTTCTAAGTGGTTAATGGAAAGTAGTGGGCAAGACCCTGCCCAATCAAATGAACAGGATTGACGAGAATGTACATTATAGCAGGACTTCTATCAACTTTCTTAACAGTTATAGACACAAGAGTAAGCAGCTTTTATAGATGGTCAGTGGAACAAGAGTCTACATAAAGTACAAAGCTCTATGGGCTTGTAACTATGTGAGGTTACCACTCCTAAGAATGCCAAAGTGCAGCAGTACAGTTCCTGTTACAGCCCTAAAAATGGAAAACCACTTATTTCAGCAGAAACGCATAAAATTGGGGGCCACTTACACACACACACACACACACACACACACACACACAGAGAGCTAGATCCACCACTCACTGAACATAATGGCACTCACTGAAAATAACTCCCACTGATTTCTAAAAGACACATAATGGATGCATCTACACATGCCATTAAGGCAACATGATACACTCCATCACAGTTTATGCCAGAGTCAGCTGCTCCTGTTGCTTTAAATTGCCAATTGCTAAAATCAAAACCAAGACCTTATAAAGGGGAATAAGGCAAAATGCCATGTTTATTGATTACATGAAGTAGATACATAAGCTTGGGCACAACAGTCATACAAACAGACCTACACAAGCATACATACAAACAGACATAGGCAGACATACAGACAAAACCACTCCAGTAAGATGTTATAGTTACCAGAAGAAGTTACTCAATGTCAGCATTGGATAGCTGGGTCCAGGCTTATTGAGGGTGATAGGAGCGGGGGTATACAGACGCGCCTCTGCTCTAAGGGGTTGCAAAGGGTGGATTCCCCATCTTGGCTTGTCTGCATCTCACTTTTATAGGGATATCAAGTCTTTGTTCAGCATTGGGGTTTTTCCATGCTCAGTCTTTAAATAGAGGTTGTTTCTTCTGGTTATCTCAACTTGAGATCATTCCAGTAAAAGTTGTTATCTCAGAGTTAGTATTTCAATCTTGATCTCTGCCTTGAAGCATTGTGTGGTTCAAACGGCAGAATATGCAAAATTCCTACTTCTTACTATCTTCTTTGCACCTGATCACAGATGAGTTCTTCAGGCACCCATTAAGTAGCTTAATTTGTTTACTGTCTGGTAACTTATACATTGGTGCCTTGTTGCTTTTTTTTTTTTTTTGCTTTTTTTTTTCTACAGATGTTCTCCTAACCTTCTTGGAATGACAGCAGAGAAAGAAAACAACCTATACATCTAGCATATTCCCTGGAAGTCACTAAAAGACTCCTAGGCCAAGTCCACATGAGCATGGATGTATGCTTCCTCAGGGACAAAAAGCAGCAGCACACCTTGTGCCACTGCTACTTGTCCCTGGAGTAATCTGCATGCTCTGGCGTGTGGCAGATTACTCCAGGTGAGGTACAGGAGGCTTAGGGCCAGCACTGGGCTGGCCCCAGCAGCCTTACTTGGGATCCTGAAGGTCTCCTAGGGATGCAGCAATGGCAATCCTGCAGCTCAGAGCCTGGCTGGCAGCTGGTGCCTGCCTCTGGCTGGCCAGGCTCTGGTTTTGGGCAGTACACGCTGCCCCCCATGTGCACTTCTCCATTTTTGTTTTGCATGGGTATTTTGACCCCGGGATCTCCTAGGGTCAATTAAAAACCCACACTGCTATGTTCAGCGCAGAAAACAACTTAAAGTGTGGTATGTGGAACCACAGACATGTCTATGGAGCCACACACTGCACTGCCACACTCATCTGAACACAGCCCTAGAGTCAGTTCTCCAACGCTTTGTCCAGTTTTGCTAAGCACTCTCCAGTATCTCTCACAACAATTGCTGGCTTTATTACCTTTCCTCTGACTGATTACAGGCTTTTTTAAAATCCTTGGTGTTTTGAGTGCTTTACTCTCCAAGGTCATCTAACCCCTGCATTCTCACACAGTGGCTTTACCAGCCCCCACAAGAGACAGTGGGGAAAAAAAAAACTAACAAAGACTTATCTGTAAATCATGAAGTTCAACTCTTTCAAATAGTTGGTGCAAACAATCTGACTGTAATTAGGGGTTTTTATGTAATTTTATGAAGCTGTTTTTCTTGGTTTCATGGGGTACGTCTACACATGCTTTTACATGCACCTAAACTTAATGCAAATTTACCTAATGCGCATTAAGGCAATTTAGGTGCATGTTTCCACATGCACACGGTAAAGCTTATTAACATGGGCTAAGGTGCATTCATGCGAACTAACTTGGGGCTAAAATTAGTCCCAAGGCAGTCAACACACACCGCATTAATGCAACTTAGCACATCTACACATGGGTTAAGGCGCTTTAGCTATTTGCAGGTATCAAATTTAGATGCAAATAGCCTAAAATCACCATTCTTACGGCACATTAAGGGTATGCACATGCAGTGGCGACGCGTAGGAAGTGCATGGGGGCACATGTACAGCCCCTGAGAGCACTGGTACACCCCCTGACAGGCCGCACTCCCTGCTCAGGTGACGAGCAGGTGGACAGGTGGAAGTGTCAATGCCCCCCAACCCCCCCTGAGCACCGCAGCCACTTTCAGGAGTGCTGCAGTCACTTCTTGGCCGGTGCAACTGGCCACAGAGCCCCTCCCCAGTGTCGCTAACTGGTTGCTGGGGGGGGCCATGTGCCCCCGCCCCTGACTAAGGCGGCACCAGTAGTCACCCATGCACACATGTAGACCCATGCCCTTAATGCACCTCAAAAATGACTAATGCATATTAAATTAGCACATGTCAATGCGTCCAGGGAGTTATTTTATAGTTACTTGTTTTCAGCCATGTCTTCTAATTCCTGGCATTCGCTTAATGCAACTATAGAACCATGTTTTCAGATAATCTGTGCTACTGCACACAAAACTGCATGTTGAATTTGTAAACAAATCAAGCACAGATGCAAACACAAAATAAGATTCCATATGCAAGTACAACTAAATAGCAAGTTGCATGTGCAATTAACCCAAAAAATCCAGTAGTCATACATTATTTCAGGCAACAGTGAGAAAATGTTTCTGAATGTAAGGTCCCTTGATGGAGAATGGTCTACCATTAGCTCCTTCTATTTTAATTTACAGGTGCTTCATCCTGAACATCTCCATTTACCAGAAATATGGAGACAGTATAAAGCAGGAAAAGAGACCATCACTGAAACAACTAGGTCCCAAGCCATTTAAAGTACCTCAATTAATATCTGCTTCTTCAACAGTCTTTCCAATATAGTGCCTGGAGTAATAATATCCACCAATATTAATGTAAATGCTGCTTGCTTATTAAGATTTAGTTTTGTTCATAAACATTTATAAAGATAATACACTTCCATCAGATATAAAGATATTACACTTCCTGCTGGAACAGAAATCAAGCGATTCAGTGTCTTTAATGTAATTTGTTTTATTTTATTTACACTACATACACCAATCCTGGAAGAGATGTGGCCAAAAAAAGCCACCAGCAATCAGCCCCATTCAGTTTACAGACAAAGTTGGGGAGTGGAAGACAAGCAGAAATAATGCCTAGAGTGAATCCTACAAGACAGCAAAGGACTTCTGAACAGTCCTGGCTGAGCTTCTCCTGACATGCATGCTCTGCCCACCCCAGATGTTGCTGTTAAAGACACAGCAGCTGGGAACTGTTTCAGAGTTCCCAGCATGGCAACGCTGCTTGGGCACAGACTCTATGGGGTTGGGGATACAATTCCACCACCCATCCTAATTTGGGGCAGATGACCCCTTACACAACCCTAGTTACACAGTTTTCCATATAAAAGGTTGAAAAAAAACCCAGCATTTTATGAAATAGGCTGTCACCTACTATAACCTATGCCTCTCTGAACCCATCAGCCTTTAAGACTAGGGACAAAAATTACACATTAAACTGGTATAAGTGATCAGAAACTGGTTCAAATCTGTAACACAAGAGAAGTTCAGTGCACATAAACTGATTTAAAAATGGCCAAAACTGGTTTAAGATAAACCTGGATGGATGTAGTATCAGATTTAACTGATTTAGGTTTAAATCAGTTTATTGAACTTCTGTCCCAGATCCCGTCCAGATTCAAGTTAACGCACAATCCCCCAGCATCCCAAGATGCTTTCCATCTTCCCTGCAAATCCTCCCTTGCAGGGTGGGCAGGTTAGCCTTGACCCAAGCTCTCTGCTTCAATAGAGCATGGAGGTGTTCTCTCATACTCCCTGGCTTTTGGCCTGGGCCACTGCAGGCATGTGGACACATTTCTGGAATCAAAAACGAATGCCTGCTCACTTGTTTATCAGTTCAAATCTATGCAGCTTAAGCTAACCTGCAAAGACGGAACTGTTTCAGCCTCAGGCTTTTTGACTGTCTGTACTCTGCCTAACAAACCCTGAGTCCAAATTCTAACTGCCTTCAAAACCATATATATCATACACTAAAAACACTCTTTTATTTTTCAATAAATAGTTACAAATTTGGGTAGGAATCAGTATTTTATTTCTTTTACCTTCTTAAAGTATTCAGTGATAAACAGGTTAGTTTATGATATCGCTACTTGAAATGTTTCTAAGGTATCAATCACTATAGCATCTAGCCATGAAGATCTTCTGTTGAATCTCATGTCTGTAAGAAAATTACTTGTCATTCTCTCTCATTAGATAAGCTGCCATTAGGTCATGCATCAGTTTCTTTTAATCACAACAACACAGCATTCCATGTTTTCACAAGGGTTTTAGATTCAGGCTACATTGCACAAAGCACTTCCCATACATAAAAGAACGTTTATAGTGGGGCAATGCTTGCTGTCAATCTCTTAAGTAATTGTGCATGCCATCCTTCTGTTAACATTTTGAATTTACTGCACTTAGTGTTAACTAAGGCCCTGCCTACACTAGGGAATTTTTCCATCATTTTCTTGCCATTGCTGACATCTGTATCTATGAGGAAAAAAAATTACAAAAACTGCCTAGGGTAGGATAGCCCTTTACCATATGGCTGTTCTGCAGTATATTTTGAACATAGGCATTACAGGCCAGATTTTCATAGAAGGCTGCGCACTCCCCAAAGGCAATACATTTGGAATCAATTAAATCAATTTTAGAAATCAAACCAACAAATCAAACTTAAAATAGAGAGAGGTCACCAGATGCACAAATGTAATAACACCATGATCATGTTTATTTGCAAACATGTGAAGACCAGCATCAAAGACAAAACCCTAGGGACTTGCACATTCATATACAACACTGAGCTATCTATCTCAGGAGCATGGGTGAGCTCAGCAAACATGGTGAATGCTTCTTTAGCATATATCTCACTGTTCAGGCACTTTTTAAAGAGAAGACTGACTAGCTACTGTTGCACCTATAGATTACTGAAAGAATTATGTGCCCAGAAATTCTGCATTACAAGTAACCTTGCCAACTGCCAATAATATACAATTTCCCAATAAAAGAAATCATACACAGGCATCTTCCTTGAAAACAACTTTACCAGCACATTTTTCAAGCCCTTTAGTGGCCAGTTAGTGACGACAGGAACAGGACTGAGACGTCTGGAAGCTCCTAGTCATGAACTGGCACCAAGACAGCAGTCACAAGAAGATCATCTAGCATTTGGACAAGGCAGGAGTGCAATTCAGCAGCTGTAATTGCTACTGAGCAGCCAGAAAGCCATAGCACAGTTTTGACTCAAGAACTTGGGCAACCCATCAATGTTGCAGCACTGAGTGAAACCTGGTGGGCAGAAGATGGGCAGCTCAAAGAACACGGAGGTGGCTATACCTTCTTTGGGAAGGGTAAATAGCAAGAATACTGGCTTCAAGGACTTGGTTTTGCCATCAGGAATGAACTCATAAACCAACTCAGTGAGTTCCCCATTGGAATTAATAAGTGCCTTATGACTAGCTTGAACTGGCAGGAAGTCAACATGTCACGGTTGTCATCACTTATATCCCGATTCTTGGTGCTGCCAATGAAACGAAGAAGGAATTCTGCGTCAACATTGGCCAAGTCCTTTCTGACATTCCAGAGGGAGACAGACTTATTCTTCTCAGCCATTTCAATGCCAGAGTCAGAAGGGACTCAAACCTCTGGAATGGAACAATCAGCAAGGAAAGAGTAGAAAGGTCAATTCCAATGGCATCTTCCTCTTGACCAAATTTGCAGAACATGAACTCACTGTCACTAACATCCCTTTCCACCATTAAAACAGGCATAAGATGCCATGGCAACACCTGCAATCTAAGCAATGGTACATGATAGACTATTGTTCGTGCCTGGGATCACAAAGATGTCCACATCACCCATGCTGTGCTAGGAGTTGATAATTGCTGGCTCAATCACCGACTCATCCACTTGGTTATGTCACTCAAACTGGCTCCCAAACAATGGCTGCAGCAGAAGCAATGCTGACAGGAGATCAACGTTGAAGGATTCAAGGACTCAAGCAAGCAAGACCTCTTCTACCAGTGTCTCAATGAAAAACTGGTGAATTTCAATCAACAACGAGAAAATGTCAGCAGCACTTGGTGCCTTCAAGTCCACCATCAGCAGTGCCTACCAAGAGACACTTGGATTCTTTACCAGGAAACATCAAGACTGGTTTGATGAGAACGATGGGGAGATCCAAGAGTTGATCGGCCACAAATGCAAGCCCTTTTGTGCTCAGCAGAATGACATCAACTCTGAGAAAAAGTAAGTGAAACTCCAACAAGCCAAGGCAGAGTTCCAAAGAAGGAAATATGAGTAACATATGTTGGGAACATATGGCAAAGGAAATTCAACATCTGACTGATATCCATGACATATGCAGTTTTTTCAGTGCCAAAGTCATCTAATGGTCAGAGCACTCAGGTACCAACCCCACTGAGAGCTAAGGATGGAGAAAACCTGATAAAAGAAAGGGGAGCCATCAACACCTACTCAATGAATACTCTGTTGTTAATGAGTACTCTCAAATACATCCCTCAATACCCAGTCAGAGACTAATCTCAGAATCCCTCTAACACTTGATGAGGTGAGGAAAACCATTTAGCAAATGAAGAACAGCAGATAAGGCATCTGGAGCTGACAAAATCCCCACTGAAATCTTCAAGCAAGGGGAAGAGGAGCTTACATCATAGTTTCTGTGCCCTTATCTTAAGGATTTGGAATGACAAGAAAATCCCAGATGACATCAGGGATGCCATGATTGAGTCAATCTTCAAAAAATAAGACAAGTCCAGTTATGGAAATTGCAGAGGAATTGCTTTGCTGTCCACCTCAGGAAAGAATATTGCAAGAACCCTCCTAAACCATCTCCTTCCACTTGCTGAAGAGCTCCTCCCAGATTCTCAAAAGGGTTTAGGACATCAAGAGGCACAACTTCATGATCTTCACAGCTCATCAGCTACAGAAAAAAATGCCAGAAATAACACAAGCCTCTCTACACGGCCTTCTTTGACCTCACAAAAGCCCTTGACTGTCAACCAAGGAGCACTGTGGAGGATCCTTCTGAAATACAGCTGCCCACTAAAATTCAACATCATTTTCTGCCTGCTCCATGACAGTATGTGAGGAATGGTTCTTAGTAATGGACGTATCACAGATCCTTTTGTGGTTAAGATGGGAGTTAAGTAAGGCTTCATCATCACTCTAACATTCTGCTCAATATTCCCTATTGTGATGCTACATCTCACCAACAACAAGCTTCCAGGTGGAGTAGAGCAAAACTACCAAATGGATAATAAGCTGTTTAATTTCAGCTGACTCCAAGCCAAAACCAAGACCATATGACCTCAATCATTGAGCATTGGTATAATGATGATGCTGTAGTGTGTGCTCCCATGGAAGCAGACCTTCAGGCAATCAAATTCTGTACTGAGAAATACAAGAAAATGGGACCAACACAACGTTCAGAAAACCAAGGTCCACCATCAACAAGCTCTTAAATTGGAGCAGCTCCAGTAATTCAGATTCCCAGTGACACTCTGGAGAACACTATTTCCCATACCTTGGAAACCATTTCTTACAGAAGGCTAACCTGGATGAAGAAATCCAATATCACTTCAAATGCACAAGTGCAGCCTTCAGATGCCTGAGGAAACAGGTGTTCAAAGATTACTTCATCAGATCCAAAACCAAGATCAGGGTTTATCAAGGAGTTGCGATTCCCACTTTACTGTATGGAGCTGAGATGTGGATACTGTATACGAGACACGTCAAGCCACTGGAGAAGTATCATCAACACTGACTGTGAATGACCCTTCAAATCCAATGGAAAGATAGATGCACCAATATTAGTGTTCTCTCACAAGCAAACACCAGAGGCATTGATCATCTAAGAGCAACTTCGCTGAGCTGGCAACATCATCCAGATGTCAGACTCTAGACTCCTGAAGCAAGCTTTATTCTCCCAGACCATTCAAGGTGTACACTCAAGAGGAAGGCAGAGAAAGCACTTCAAAGAACATCCTCATGCCAACTTGAAAAAAAATGCAGCATTGACAGCAACTCATGGGAGACAATCATCCAGGATTGCCCCAAATGAAGAAAGAGTCTGTTGCAAGGATCTCAGTACCTTGAAACCTTATGATGACAACAGGAGATGGAAAAGCAGGAGCAGCATAAACAGCGTGTTGGGAACCAAATCAAGAATTAGGAGTGACCCACCATGCATGAAAACACACATGCACAAGTTGCAGCAGAGACTGTCAGTCCCGGATCAGCCTCATCAGTCATCTTCAAACCAGCAGAGAAGACAATCATGGAAGATAATCATCCTCAACTGAAAGGGATTGCCAAAGAAAAATATATGATATTGTCTAAATCACTGCTTGTCAACATTTTTATACTCAAGCCAGCCATCAGACAATGCCAGCTTTTTGTTTTCTCTCATTTTTTGACTGTGGAAAAATAATAGAGACCTTCTATTGCAAAGAATTCAAAAAGACCAAAACAGGTCACTATGGACTCCTGTTTGAAATATCTAGCTTTATCTTGTGATTGATATTTGCACATCTAAGAGTGCTAATATTATGTGGCACCCTGCTCTAAGTCACACACTCCAGGTGTTAACTTGTCATTTTCTCTCTATATATCTTTTCTACTGATAGGAGTTGTCATAGTTTCATAGTTGGTAGGGTCGGAAGGGACCTGAGCAGATCATCGAGT
>NW_017728911.1:17994458-18001095 GCF_001723895.1 Crocodylus porosus | reverse complement strand
AAATTTGAACAGGGTGCTTTTTACCCCTCGTCCAAGTCGCTGATGAAGATGTTGAACAGTGCAGGTCTAAGGACCGAGCCTTGCGGAACCCCACTGCCCACATCCCTCCAGGTCGAAAATGACCCATCCACTACCACTCTCTGGGTGCAGCCCTCCATCCAGTTGGCAATCCATTTGACTGCGTAGGTGTTGACACCACAGTCCCCCAGTTTCTTAATGAGAACGGAGTGAGAGACAGTGTGGAAGGCCTTCCTAAACTCCAGGAAGACTATGTCCACTGCTACCCCTGCATCTAAGGATTTGGTGATCTGGTAGTAGAAGGCCACCAAGTTGGTCTGACAGGACCTGCCTCTAATGAACCCATGTTGGTTGCCCCTAAACATAATCTCCCCTGCTGAGATGTGCCAGAATAATTCTCTCAAAAAGCTTACCCAGGATCAAGGTAAGACTAACTGGCCAATAGTTTCCCGGGTCCTCCTTCCTCCCCTTTTTGAAGATTGGAACCACATTGGCCCTCTTCCAGTTGTCTTTCACCACACCAGAGCACCACAAGTGCTTGTAGAGCTGTGCCAGGGGTCCCGCAATGATTTCAGCTAATTCCCTCAGTACTCTAGGGTGGAGATCGTCTGGACCAGCTGACTTGAATACATCCAGTCCCTCCAGAAGCTCCCTAACTAGTTCCTCACTAACCCTTGGCCTAGGTGCGCCTCCTCTGGGATCTAAGGGGGGCCCAGAAGGGGGGGTGGCTATTCCAGTCCCAGGAAAATGGAGGCAAAGAAATCATTAAATAAATTAGCTTTGTTGTCTGGTGTGACGACCAGATTTCCTAGCATGTCCTGCAGGGGCCCCACATTACCCAGAACCTTCTTTTTGCCCCTTATGTATTTAAAAAAGAACTTCTTGTTGTCTTTGATCCGGGAAGCTAGTCCCAGTTCCATCTCCGCCTTGGTGTTCCTGACTGCCCCCCTGCATCCCCGAGCAACCACAGTATAGTCCTCCCTGGTGACGGCCCCTCCCTTCCTGGTGTATGCCTCCCTTTTAGCCAGGAGACTTTCTTGGATGCTTTTGGTGAGTCATGGAGGCTTTTGTGCCCTCCTGCCCCCTTTGATCCGTGTTGGGATTACCACCCTTTCAGCTTGGAGGATCGTCTCCTTGAGGAGCAACCACCCTTCCTGGCTGCCCTCCCCTCCGGGACCTCATTGCTTCCCCGACTATTCTCCTTAGCTCATTGAAGTCCACCCTCCTGAAATCTAAGGCTGTTGCCTTGCTGTAGGCCTTTGCCATCTTGCGCTGGATGGTGACTTCCAGCAGGCGATGATCATTGTCACCCAGGTGGTCAAGCACCCGCAGCCCCCTCACCAGATCTTCGCCAGTGGCCAGCACCAGGTCCAACAGGGCATTACCCCTGGTGGGGCTGTGCACCTCCTGGGTTAGATGGAGGTCCTGTATTCTGGCTAGGAACCTACATGAGCAGTCAGACCTGGCTGACTGCTCTTCCCAGCAGATGTCTGGAAAGTTCAGATCACCCGTAATGACCACATCCTTTGACCTAACTACCTCCGTGAGCATGTCTTAAGAATTCCTGGTCTAGCTCTTCCTCTTGGTTGGGTGGTCTGTAGTAGACCCCCACTGTTAAATCTTTCCCCTCAACTGCCTTGTATTCTAACCCAGAGCACTTCAGAGTGCCCCTCCCCTGACTCTTTGCTAATTGATGAAGATGTGTATTCCTCCTTAATGTAGAGCTCCATGCCCCCACATTTCCTCCCTGTCCTATCCCTCCTGTACAGCTTATAGCCCTTGATATTCATTGCCCAGTCATGCGTTGGGTCTCACCATGTTTCAGTGAGCCCCACTATGTCTGGGTTGGTGTCAGCTAGCAGGAGGGTAAGTTCCTCTTGCTTGTTTCCCATACTACAAGCATTTGCACAGAGGCATTTGAGGCCTCCCGAGGATGTGTGCACCAGCCCCCTACTTTCAGCATTGCCCTGGCCCCTGTTGCTTACCTGTGTATATGCTCTGCTCTCCAGTCTAGGCTGGGTTGTACTTGTTGGTGTTGCTTAGTTTGGCAGTCCAAGGCTTCTCCGCCCTCGTCTTCCCCTTCCCCCAACAAGCCTAGTTTAAAGCCCACCAGAGGAGATCCACCAACCTAGAAGAAAACACATGCTTACCTTTAGGGATAAGGTGGAGCCCATCCCATCTGAGCAATGTTACTGAATGTAGCTGAACTGAAAAAGCAAACAGAACCAGTATTTAAAGGCAGAAGGAGCAGTTTTTTCAACAAAGATAAACACTTAACCTGCTTGTGGAGAAGGAAACAAGAGGGAAGAGAAGAAACGGATGAAATGTACAGGCTAAAAAAACGCTATGCCCTCCCCTTCATTTTCCTTTTTTGGCTAAGGGAAATGAAGGACAGTGTTTAATAGATAGCAGATACTGATTTTGTTCTATTTTTATTCATTGACCCAAGCATTTTCACAAATCCTAATCCTATAAACCAGGAGATCTCTTTCCAGGGTAAAACATGATTCCACACGAAGGTGATAGAGAGGATGGGTAGCAAATTATGCAGATTTTGAGCCTGATATAGAAATATAAATCTATTCCGCCCCCAACCCCCAAGCTTGGGAGCACATAATAAATCTTTCTATCTATACTGAATTATCGTAACTGACATCCTTTGCACTTATATTCCCTGTAAACTGCAGCATCAACAAAATTGAATTTCAAAGAGAGACGGGGCCAAAACTCCCTTGGCCTTGCATTTTGGGTAGGTATTAACAGGGGTTCTAGGATGTAAAGACCATTATGACCTTTGCACTGGTATATAAAAGTGCACAAAACATAAAACACCACAGAATGACTTCTGCATTGCCCTGTTACCATAGGGAAAATGCACCATCCTATCACCAGTGAGCAGCAAGCTACTAGCAAATCAGTCACTGAAGCTTCCTGTTTAGATGATTCTGAACAAATACTTTCATCTACTAAGCTGTGCAAGCAGAAGGTCTCAACAGATGCTGCTTGTTTATTGAATCTTGCATTGATATTTTAATTTCACTATTCATGAACTGTGGAATACCAAAGCAGCAATCATGCTTTCCAAACAGAAGTGGATTATTTCAGTAATATATCCACATATCATGATTAATACAGTGGGACAGACAGGCCTCTGAAACATACTGGGGATGTGGTATGGCTGAGATGACTGCTCATTAAGCTTAAACTGTAATGTAGGCAGGAAAACAGCAGCAGTTGAAAATCCACACATTTAATATATCAGCTTCACTACAATCACTTGTAGAATGCCCTTTTCACATGAATAACTCAGTTTTTATTAAGCAAAAAGTCCTATTGAACCCACACAGAATAAAGCCAGCATTGTCACACTAAAATGCGGTAGGCATGGTGCCTTTGTAAGTGCCCCCAGAAAGGAAGTTACTTAGTGCTGAAAAGCTATAAAATAACCCTGCCAAAGACTGAACACACACCATTACACATAAAAAATGGCTACATTCAATAAGAATGAAAGCTAATTTAGTTTGATCTTGTGTTGTGTACAAGAATATCTTAGGAATCAGCAGCTGTTTAACTGTAAATCCAGTGGCCTCTCTCTTGTCCTGACTTCCATTCTAGTAAAAAAAAAAAAAGGGGGTGGAGGGGGTGAGACCCATCCCTAGACAGAAAGTGCCATTTTTGGAAGCCACACATCTTTCATATCACAAGTTCATGTCTCTCTTAAATAATATCATGGACACCAAGACAGTTTTCAGATTCTTTGGAATCCAAAAGCATGCTGCTGCTCTGTCCATGTTTCCTTCCTATCATTTAACATTTTCCAATGGCTTCATTACAGCACTACTTTTCACAATTTCAACTGATGTCTGCTGAAGTGCCCTAAGGATTGCTGCTCTATCTGTTTATAATCTGAATGTCCTACCCAGGAACATGTTCAAAATTTCACTGTATTCTTTGCAGGCATATGACACTTCTTCTATTTACTACAAATGTCATTTCTTCTGTCTTGCTCATGAGATTGCTTGTGTGATCCGCTAGCTTAATAATAATCATTTCCTGTCAATCTTGATAAAGCCACAGGTATGTTTCTTTTCCAAGACATTAAACCTCAACTTTCCCAGCCTCAAGCCTTTTATAGCATTAGAGTTCAATTTTGAATTAATTTAAAATAGCCTGGGTTTTATAGATACTAATTAGTTTGTCTTCCAATAGTTTTATAAGGTAACCATACAGTGGAAATATAAAACTCTACTTAAACTGGCTCAGTTTCAACTTTATTTAAAACTACTAATAGTCGGACAATAGTATGTTGAAGACTTACCAAAACCATCTCTAAACATTTCAGGTCATTTCTGCCCTCGGTCCCAATCCAATAAAGTTCATAGCATGTGCTAATGGTAGTAATGCCATGAGAGATTAAAACATATTTGAAGAATTAACTGAACAGGGTGCATTCACTGCCTTGCTGAATCTGGATTCTTGTGCTTATCTGTCAGTTTCAATGACTCCATGGGCCTTTGTCCCCTCACTCCTCTACTCTGATATATAGAAAGAATCAACACATCCCTTGCAGCCATTCAAGTGTGGCTGATAGGTTGCAGTTTTTTCCCTAGCCTCCTACCAAACTCTGATCCCTATTAACTAATAATGCTATTGTATTATATCAGCAGCAGTTGTGTACAAACGAGAGCACATCATTAGACATGCTGATTCTTTGTCACTTGCCTTTTTTCTCTATACCCTCATCACAGAGGAGATAATTATGACTGTGTAGATGGAGACTGGTAGGAAACATCTACCACTGACACACTGTACCTCTCTATATAGACAGCAACCCTTTAAAGTCAGTTACTGTCTTTTATCAGCAGGTTTGTACTGCATTTATGCAATGGGGTAAAGATGCCTCTGAGCACTGCTACCAAACAAACTGTTAAATTTCTGTGGTCCTTGAGGCTGTCCCCAACAAAGGCTCCATTCCTATCAAATTAATTCATATGTTCTCCTTCTGCCAGCAGAGGTAATATATAGACTTTTTGCCGTTTTACACTTGAGAATAGCACAGAGCTGATTAATTGGGACACAGGTGAGGTGGTGAAATTGCCTGCAATACTAATATCAAAAACAGTACCCAGAAAATATTGCTTTCCATTGTCACAAAAACATGCTGGAAAATAATGAAATCTTCTAGCAGATGAATGCCAAATGTATACATCTGGTATATGAGAGTTGGGCTATTGTGGCACTGCATGATAATACATTCTGTTTTCATTACCATCTACTTGGATATAATTTCACTGATCATCACAGAAATTGTCAGAGCATCAAGGAGGAACATATGGGAAGTAAAGCTCAGGGGCAACCAACACAGGTTCATTGCGGGCAGATCCTGCCCGACTAACATCGTTGCCTTCTGTGACCAGGTCACCAAGTCCTTTGATGCAGGCGTTGAGGTGGATGTCAACTACCTGGACTTAAGAAGGCTTTGACACTGTTTCTCACCCCATTCTCATAAAAAAAAAACTGCGCCATTGATGCCTACACAGTCAGATGGGTGGCAAATTGGCTCAATGGTCACACCCTACAGTGGTGGTGGATAGGTTGTTTTCAACCTGGAGGGATGTGGGCAATGGAGTTCCCCAGGGCTCAGTCCTCAGGCCTGTGCTATTCAACATCTTTATCAGTGACTTGAGGTGGGCATAGAAAGCACACTGTCCAAATTCACTGATGACACAAAGATGTGGGGAGAAGTGAGCACACTGAAGGGGAGGGGCAAAATCCAACTAGATCTAGACAAATTACAGAGGTGAGTGGATGAGAATAGATTCACAGAAGTAGGGTTGGAAGGGACCTTGTAGATCTTCTAGTCCGACCCCCTGCCCTGGGCAGGAGAGAAAACCAGGCTCAAATGACCCCAGTCAGGTAGATGTCAAGCCTCCTCTTAAAGACCCCCAGGGTAGAAGCCATCACCACTTCCCTTGGAAGTTAGTTCCAGATCCTAGCCGGGTCCCCCCTAGTGAGTTTATAGGCAGCCACCAGGTCTCTTGTGAAGGCTAAATAGGTTAAGGTCCCATAGCCTCTCTTTGTAGGGTCTGCCCTGCTGTCCCTGGATCATGTGGGTGGCCCTCCTTTGGACCCTCTCAATGCTGTCCACATCCCTCCTGAAGTGCAGCACCCACAACTGGACACAGTACTCCAGCTGCGGCCTAACCAGTGTCACATAGAGGGCGAGGATCACCTCCTTGGCCCTGCTTGAGATGCAACTGTGGATGCAGGACAAGGTACGGTTAGCCTTACTGACGGTGACCTCGCATTGTTGGCCCATGTTGATCTTGGAGTCAATAATGACTCCAAGATCTCTTTCTGCCACCGTACTCTTGAGGAAGGAGTTTCCCAGCTTATAAGTGTGCTGCTGGTTCCTACTGCCCAAGTGCAGCACCCTGCTCTTGTCTGTATTGAAACCCATCCTATTTTTGTTAGCCCACCTGTCATGGGGCAAGAGAAGGACCCGGACCTCGAAGGGTCAAGGAGGGACTCTGGGAGACAACACACCCCAGGGAAAACATAAGAGGAAGAAAAACAAACAAAAATGCCATACCAGCTGCAGGAACCACAGCAGGATGGG
>NW_017728911.1:17989892-17994358 GCF_001723895.1 Crocodylus porosus | reverse complement strand
TCACAGAGGAGATAATTATGACTGTGTAGATGGAGACTGGTAGGAAACATCTACCACTGACACACTGTACCTCTCTATATAGACAGCAACCCTTTAAAGTCAGTTACTGTCTTTTATCAGCAGGTTTGTACTGCATTTATGCAATGGGGTAAAGATGCCTCTGAGCACTGCTACCAAACAAACTGTTAAATTTCTGTGGTCCTTGAGGCTGTCCCCAACAAAGGCTCCATTCCTATCAAATTAATTCATATGTTCTCCTTCTGCCAGCAGAGGTAATATATAGACTTTTTGCCGTTTTACACTTGAGAATAGCACAGAGCTGATTAATTGGGACACAGGTGAGGTGGTGAAATTGCCTGCAATACTAATATCAAAAACAGTACCCAGAAAATATTGCTTTCCATTGTCACAAAAACATGCTGGAAAATAATGAAATCTTCTAGCAGATGAATGCCAAATGTATACATCTGGTATATGAGAGTTGGGCTATTGTGGCACTGCATGATAATACATTCTGTTTTCATTACCATCTACTTGGATATAATTTCACTGATCATCACAGAAATTGTCAGAGCATCAAGGAGGAACATATGGGAAGTAAAGCTCAGGGGCAACCAACACAGGTTCATTGCGGGCAGATCCTGCCCGACTAACATCGTTGCCTTCTGTGACCAGGTCACCAAGTCCTTTGATGCAGGCGTTGAGGTGGATGTCAACTACCTGGACTTAAGAAGGCTTTGACACTGTTTCTCACCCCATTCTCATAAAAAAAAAACTGCGCCATTGATGCCTACACAGTCAGATGGGTGGCAAATTGGCTCAATGGTCACACCCTACAGTGGTGGTGGATAGGTTGTTTTCAACCTGGAGGGATGTGGGCAATGGAGTTCCCCAGGGCTCAGTCCTCAGGCCTGTGCTATTCAACATCTTTATCAGTGACTTGAGGTGGGCATAGAAAGCACACTGTCCAAATTCACTGATGACACAAAGATGTGGGGAGAAGTGAGCACACTGAAGGGGAGGGGCAAAATCCAACTAGATCTAGACAAATTACAGAGGTGAGTGGATGAGAATAGATTCACAGAAGTAGGGTTGGAAGGGACCTTGTAGATCTTCTAGTCCGACCCCCTGCCCTGGGCAGGAGAGAAAACCAGGCTCAAATGACCCCAGTCAGGTAGATGTCAAGCCTCCTCTTAAAGACCCCCAGGGTAGAAGCCATCACCACTTCCCTTGGAAGTTAGTTCCAGATCCTAGCCGGGTCCCCCCTAGTGAGTTTATAGGCAGCCACCAGGTCTCTTGTGAAGGCTAAATAGGTTAAGGTCCCATAGCCTCTCTTTGTAGGGTCTGCCCTGCTGTCCCTGGATCATGTGGGTGGCCCTCCTTTGGACCCTCTCAATGCTGTCCACATCCCTCCTGAAGTGCAGCACCCACAACTGGACACAGTACTCCAGCTGCGGCCTAACCAGTGTCACATAGAGGGCGAGGATCACCTCCTTGGCCCTGCTTGAGATGCAACTGTGGATGCAGGACAAGGTACGGTTAGCCTTACTGACGGTGACCTCGCATTGTTGGCCCATGTTGATCTTGGAGTCAATAATGACTCCAAGATCTCTTTCTGCCACCGTACTCTTGAGGAAGGAGTTTCCCAGCTTATAAGTGTGCTGCTGGTTCCTACTGCCCAAGTGCAGCACCCTGCTCTTGTCTGTATTGAAACCCATCCTATTTTTGTTAGCCCACCTGTCATGGGGCAAGAGAAGGACCCGGACCTCGAAGGGTCAAGGAGGGACTCTGGGAGACAACACACCCCAGGGAAAACATAAGAGGAAGAAAAACAAACAAAAATGCCATACCAGCTGCAGGAACCACAGCAGGATGGGAAGCAGTGGTGGGACCCACATAGCTCGTTAGCCGGAGTTTTTTTTAAGTGACAGCAGCTGGAGAGAAGGGGGAGGAGAGCCAGCATGGAAGAATAAGAAGGAGAGATAGCAAGACGGAAGGGGAGGATAGGTGGAGGAAGAGTGAAGAGAAGGTGGATCCCAGACCCACTGAGGAGGAGGGGGAGCTGGAGAATGCTGCCCTTAGGGCAGGAGAATGCCCAGACAAGCACCAGTCCACAGATACTGTTACTGGGCTTAGAAGGACTAAGGTATCCAGGCTGCATATCATTTTGAAGCCGTGAGGAGAGCATCCAGGAGGATTCTCGACGACGGAGGATAGCCCCAGTGGATCGCACAGGAGGAAGGTGAATGGTCAAGGGGCTAGCTGAGGCCAACTCGCCCAGGACGGAAGACCCGAAGGAACCCATCGGAGGAAGGTTTCGTCTCCAAGGTGGAAGGGACACCGAGCGCTGGATGCACATAGGATATACTGGGGGTAGGGAATAGGTGGCACATAGGAGCAGTCGGTGGTGGGGGGCACGCTGTAACTTAGAGGCCACAGAATAGTGATCTGTAGGCTACTGAGAGGCAGCAAGCAATGCATTGCTAGCATCTCTTCCTTTTTCTTGTTAATTTTCCTTTTTCGTTATTGCTCGGGACGCCAAGGTAAAGTAAGGCGGAGGCCTATGGCAGGCTGGGGAGTTAGAGGGCCCAGTTTGACTCAGCCAAACAATTCAGGCTCAAACTAGACCCAAGGGCTTCCCGTCCCGCCGCAGTTCCTGCAGCAGGTATGGCATTTTTGTTTGTTTTTCTTCCTCTTATGTTTTCCCTGGGGTGTGTTGTCTCCCAGAGTCCCTCCTTGACCCTTCGAGGTCCGGGTCCTTCTCTTGCCCCATGACAGGTGGGCTAACAAAAATAGGATGGGTTTCAATACAGACAAGTGCAGGGTGCTGCACTTGGGCAGTAGGAACCAAGACCCAAGGGAGCCTGGGACAACCAAAATCCAGATGGTTGGACCCCTCCACCACTGGTAGAATCATCAAAGTCGTGGCAGGCGGGATTAAGAGGAGATAAGACTGCCCAAGGTGAGAGCTCACGGCCCCATTACCTTTGGGACGGAGCGAAAGACCTTCATCAAGATCCAGAGCCAAGCAGTGAGGGACCGGATGATCGAGGCCCGGCAGGTGCACCACCCCTGTAACCTGTCTAGATCCTGCTGTAATCTGTCCTTCCCTACTAGCATGCCCACCTCACCCCAAATCTTGGTGTCATCAGCGAATTTGAACAGGCTGCTTTTGACCCCCTCGTCCAAGCCACTAATAAAGAAACAGTGCACAGTGAACAGTGCAGGCCCAAGGACCAAGCCCTGGGGGACTCCACTGCCCACTTCCCTCCATGTCGAAAATGACCTGTCTACCACTACCCTCCAAGTATGACCCTTCAGCCAATTTGCAATCCATCTGACTGTGTAGGCATCAGTGGCACAGTCACCTAGTTTTTTAATGAGAATGGGGTGGGAGACAGTATCAAAGGCCTTGCTGAAGTCCAGAAAGACTGCATCCACTGTGACACCTGCATCCAATGTTTTTGTAACCTAATCGTAGAAGGCAATCAGGTTGGTCTGACAGGACCTGCCCCTAATGAAACCATGCTGGTTGCCCTTGAGCATCATCCCTGATGCTGGCCCATCACAGATGTGCTCCTTGATAATCTTCTCAAAGAGCTTCCCCAGGACTGAAGTTAGACTAATGGGCCTATTGTTGCCTGGGTCCTCCCTCTTCCCTTTTTTAAAGATGGGGACCACGTTGGCTTTCTTCCAGTCATCTGGCACATGGCCAGGGCACCACGAGTGCTCATAAAGCCATGCCAGGGGCCCACAAAACCCATGACAATTCCCTCAACACCCTGGGGTGGACAGCATCTGGACCTGCTGATTTGAACACGTCCAGCCCCTCCAGAAGCTCTCTAACCCGGTCCTCCCTGACCTTAGGCTTGGCAGCGTTTCTCCCAAGTCCCTCTTGAATTTCGGTAGGGGAGTCCTGACCACTGCACAAGAAAATGGAGGTGAAGAAGTTGTTAAAGAGGTCTGCTTTCTCCTCTTGTGCAACCACCAGATTGCCAAGCATATCCTGCAGGGGCCCCACATTACCCAGTGCCTTCTTCATTCTCCCTATATATTTAAAAAAAGGACTTTATTATCTTTGATCCTTGACACTAGCCCTAGCTCCGTATCTGCCTTAGTTTTTCTAACAGTCCCCCTGCAGACCCGAGTGGTGGAGGTATACTCCTCTTTGGTGATAGCCCCTCCCTTCCACCGGGTGTACACCTCCTTTTTGGCAATCAGGCATTCACGAATGCTGTTGGTGAGCCAGGGGGGCTTTTGGGCACTCTTGCCCCCTTTGTTTCCTGTTGAGATTGTCATCCCTTGGGCTCCAAGTATCATCTCCTTAAGGAACGACCACTCATCTTGGGCACTGAGTTCCCCTACCCCCAAGGACCCCAGCACCTCTCCCACAAAATCTCCTCAACTTGTTGAAGTTGGTCTTCTTAAAGTCTAGGGCTACTGCCTTGCTGCAGGCCTTTGACACC
>NW_017728911.1:17987700-17989792 GCF_001723895.1 Crocodylus porosus | reverse complement strand
ATCACAGATGTGCTCCTTGATAATCTTCTCAAAGAGCTTCCCCAGGACTGAAGTTAGACTAATGGGCCTATTGTTGCCTGGGTCCTCCCTCTTCCCTTTTTTAAAGATGGGGACCACGTTGGCTTTCTTCCAGTCATCTGGCACGTGGCCAGGGCACCACGAGTGCTCATAAAGCCATGCCAGGGGCCCACAAAACCCATGACAATTCCCTCAACACCCTGGGGTGGACAGCATCTGGACCTGCTGATTTGAACACGTCCAGCCCCTCCAGAAGCTCTCTAACCCGGTCCTCCCTGACCTTAGGCTTGGCAGCGTTTCTCCCAAGTCCCTCTTGAATTTCGGTAGGGGAGTCCTGACCACTGCACAAGAAAATGGAGGTGAAGAAGTTGTTAAAGAGGTCTGCTTTCTCCTCTTGTGCAACCACCAGATTGCCAAGCATATCCTGCAGGGGCCCCACATTACCCAGTGCCTTCTTCATTCTCCCTATATATTTAAAAAAAGGACTTTATTATCTTTGATCCTTGACACTAGCCCTAGCTCCGTATCTGCCTTAGTTTTTCTAACAGTCCCCCTGCAGACCCGAGTGGTGGAGGTATACTCCTCTTTGGTGATAGCCCCTCCCTTCCACCGGGTGTACACCTCCTTTTTGGCAATCAGGCATTCACGAATGCTGTTGGTGAGCCAGGGGGGCTTTTGGGCACTCTTGCCCCCTTTGTTTCCTGTTGAGATTGTCATCCCTTGGGCTCCAAGTATCATCTCCTTAAGGAACGACCACTCATCTTGGGCACTGAGTTCCCCTACCCCCAAGGACCCCAGCACCTCTCCCACAAAATCTCCTCAACTTGTTGAAGTTGGTCTTCTTAAAGTCTAGGGCTACTGCCTTGCTGCAGGCCTTTGACACCGTGTGCTGGATGGTGAATTCCAGCAAGCAATGATTGCTATCACCCAGGTGGGTCAAGGACCTGGAGCCCTCTTACCAGGTCATCGCCTGTGGCCAGGACCAGGTCCAGCAGGGCATTCCCCTGGTAGGACTGTGCACCTCCTGGGTTAAGTGGAGGTCCTGTATCTTGGCCAGGAACCTCTATGAGTGGTCTGACCTGGCTGACTGCTCCTCCCAGCAGATGTCCAGGTAATTTAGATCACCCATGACAACTATATCCCTTGCCTTAAGTGCCTCTGCAAGCTGACCTGACAATTTGTGGTCCAGCTCTTCCCTTTGGTTGGGAAGAGTAGTAGACCCCCACCATTAAGTCCCTTTCCCCACAACACCCCTGTATCCTGACCCAGAGCACTTCAGCCTGCCCCTCCTCTGACCCCATCCTGCTCATAGAGCGCCACACCCCTGCCTTTCCTTCCTGTTCTCTATCACCTGTAAAGCCTACAGCCCCTAATGTTAACTTCTCAGTTAACATTAGAGGCTATAGAATGGAATTCCACAGAGACAAGTGCAAGGTACTGCAACTACAGAGGAGGAACCTGCAACATGCCTATAGGCTGGGGAACACCTCTCTCAACAACACAGTGGCTGAAAGGGAACTTGGAGTCATTGATGAAGATGAGCTGTCTATGTGAGGAAGCAGTCAGTAAGGCTAACTGCACCTTGTGCATCTACAGATGCATCACAAGCAGGTCTAGGGAGGTGATGCTTCCCCTCTTTGTGGCGCTGGTCAGGCCACAGTTGGAGTACTGCATCCAGTTCTGGGCACTGCCCTTCAAGAGGGATGTGGCTAACCTTGACAGGGTCCAGAGGAGGACCACTCACATGGTCAGGGGGCAGCAGACCAGGCCCTATGAAGATAGACTAAAGGGCCTGAATCTATTCAGCCTCCACAAGTCAAGACTGAGAGGGGATCCAGTGGCCATCTATAAAACTCACCAGGGGAGACCAGCAGAAAATAGGTGAGGCTCTGTTCCCCTGGGTACCACCTGGGATAACAAGGAATAACGGCCACAAATTGAGTGAAAGTAGGTTCAGGCTTCATATCAGGATGCATTGCTTTACAGTTTCATAGATTTCATAGACATTAGGGCTGGAAGGGACCTCGGGAGATCATCGAGTCCAGCCCCCTCCCCAAAGGGCAGGAAGTCAGCT
>NW_017728911.1:17956277-17987600 GCF_001723895.1 Crocodylus porosus | reverse complement strand
GGAGGGTAGGGGATCCCCCTCACCCAGATTTCCCTGTCCCATAGCAGGCATGGGCATCCCATGGGACTGATGAAAGACTGACGCAAAGTACCTGCCAGGCTCTGGAATGGGTTCCCAAGGGAGGTGGTGCTCTCCCCTACCTTGGGAGTCTTCAACAGGAGGTTGGATAGATATCTGGCTGTGGTATTATGATACTAACACTCGTTCCTGCCCAGGGCAGGGGGTTGGACTTGATAATCTGTTCAGGTCCCTTCCAACCCTAGAAACTATATTATATTGTACTATAATACATGTTCAAACCACCTGACTCAGTTTCCTCTTGCTTTTTTATAAGATACAACCTTATTTTATGCCCCAAAAAGACAACTCTGATGGATTGTTGAACAAACATTTTGTCATGTAACTATTACAACTCCCATGAACTCAGATTCATTTCGGGGGGGGGGAAATATTCTGAGCTTCATTTTCTAAAAATTTCCTGAGAAAGAGATGCAAATCTCATGAGATTTCTCTGATTTTTGCTTGGTCAGGAAGAGCTAGATCAGCCCTTTCCTTGCCATTCTGATATTTCTCTATTTGAGGCTGCTATAGGCTGAGGCATACAGAAGTTTAAAAACGAATTCTTACTTTAGGTTTTTTACATTTAAACATTTTAAATGTAAAAAACAAACAAATGAAAAAAAGACTTGTCTAGTATCAAGGACCCCAAACAACAAAACTATGTCCAAATACCTCCAAGGTTGACGTGTTTGGATTTGGGAACCTAGATTAAAGATGTCTTTTGGAGACTTGCTTTGCAAGATTCCATACTGACAGGGGAAAGACCTGTCCAATCCATATTGATTCTTGGCCTCCACAGTACGTCGGGGTTCTAGGGGTGGCCGTGACAACCCCTGGTAGCTCTGAAACTGTGCCCCCTCCACCCCTAGGGTGTATTCCTTTCTTGCCCACCATTCCACAGGCCTCCATGTGAGCCCCAGTCTAAC
Source organism: Crocodylus porosus (assembly GCF_001723895.1). Classification (NCBI taxonomy): domain Eukaryota; kingdom Metazoa; phylum Chordata; order Crocodylia; family Crocodylidae; genus Crocodylus; species Crocodylus porosus. Next base: position 17,986,614 of record NW_017728911.1, on the reverse strand, counting down.
CAAACCCCCACTAGAGTTTCTTGGCATCCTACCCATCTCACTACACTATTCCTAAGCATCAGGCCCCTCACCAGGCTACTCTTGTCTGAATGCCCCTCACAGGGCCAGTCTCAACTGTCGTGCCCTGAAGGGCACCTAAAGCTTTAGGGGATAATTGCATTGCTCCAATCCTCCCTACACCTTCATCCCAAGCCTTCCAGGTGTTACAATAATGATTTTCTCCTGTCAGGGCTTCGGCCTCCTTGGCCTCTGCCCCTTTACTCTAGGTAGACCATCTAGCCTGGGCCCACTGTATCAAACTTGGCTTTGAGGCTCTAGCTCTGGCTCATCTCTTTCAGCCACTGAGCCCTTGGACCCTGGACCCTGCCTGGCTGTGCCCCTCCTCAGGTGCCAAGCCCCTGACCCCTTCCTGACTGCACCCCTCCTCAGGTGCCACTCCCCTGCCTGGTCGTGTGGCCATACACTATGCCATACACTGGGCTCAATGGTCACTTGGGCCTTGTTCCCGCCCCTGGAAAGGCTGAAAAGAGATTGTATGCCCCTTGGCCACTAATGGGATACCATCCCAAAAGTCCCAACCCAAACCGCTGGTGTAACTATAATATAAACATAAGTCCCTGGGCTATAACATAAATATAAAAAGGAAGCAGGACTCTGCCCCTCTAAGAAGGAAAACTTTCCCTCACTCCTTGTGCTGGCATATCTCCCAGCCTGGGCTCCTTATATGCTCCTTGAGCATCATTATTCCTGCAGGCAGCAAAGCAGTCAGTCCAGCATCCCTGGGTAGCTCTCCTGGGCAGGAGCTCCTAACCCTAAGGCTGCCAGGGCTAGACTAGCTTGCCAGCTCAGGCTCTGGCCTTATATCTTCCCACTTCCCCCTTCAGACCAGCAGGCTAGTTGCTAATTGGCCTCACTGGCCTGTTGTCCCAGCAACCTGCAGCTGCTACACTGCCTAGACTGCAGTGCTCTCTCTCTTGGATGCTTCTTCTCTTAAAGGAACATGGAGCCCCAGGCTCTCTGTTACAGCCTCCATCAGACAAAGTCTACAGCATTTTGCGCAATGATTCACACCCTACTCCCACCACTTGGAGTAAGAAGTTGCTGTGGGTACTAGAGTGGTTTGCCTTATTTGCAAGGAGTCTATGACTCACTGACTAGAATACTGGCAACAGTGATCCTTCCCTCTGGACATTTAAATCTATAGTACTCTCCACAATAAATTGGTTACTTAATAGGAGGAAGCAAGGACAGAGAGGGAGAAGGACAAACAAGGGGGGGGGGATGTGGATAGACAAGGGGAGAGAAAGAAAAAGATGAGAAACTTGGAGAAAAGTCAAGAGAAAGAGAAAATGCCATAGTCTCCTCCTCTGGGATTTTCAGGACCCATAAGGGGTCATGCTGGAAGACCAGAACATGGACCTTGCTGGGACTCTGATGCAAGTATGTGAACTAAATGCTCAGCATCCACTGCTCAGAAAAAACAGTGCTCTGGTGACTACAAGAATAAGCAGATTTATACTAGTTCAGTCCCACACAAGCAGAATGGCTAGGGGGCCTTGTTACACATTAATCTAGGGCAGCTCCTGCAACTCATAATCCCTGAATTGTCCACACATTAACAGCTGAAAGTTGTTTTCAGCACACTTTAGATGACTTAAAGTTACACCATTCCAGGGCACGTTTCTCTCTGATTTGTGTTAACCAGCTCGTGTTCCATTAGTGTGTGGTCACTCCCCACAGAGGAGCTGCCCAAATAGCACTCCCCTAGCATCCCAGAATGCAGTGTCCCCCCCGCTCCTGTTCTGTGTAGACAAACTTTCCACCCCCAAATTCAGCTCCAGGGGGTAGTTTTGGCACCAAGCCAACTCCACCTCCCACCCCCAGGGGTGTACCCTTCCCAGCCCTAGGGATGAAACCCCAACCACCTGCACAGCACATGCCAGTTAGCCAGGTCACAGGGCATAGACAGGTCTGGGAGTGAGGTCTAAAGAAAGTGGGAGGGGGAGAGTGAGGAAACAAGGGAGGAGGCCATATTGGATCCCCATGAGCTGGGAGTTCCTTCCTGGGGTAGAGACAGTAGCTCCCCCAAAAACACCTTTCCTCACTGCTCCCACCTCCCAGCCACCCCAGGAAGCATGATCAGCACCCCTCACACCCCAATCCCAATTTATTAAAATATGAGACCTCCTTTAATTTACTTCCTCTTTACTTCTATTTTTTTTTTCATTTTTCGTTTCATCCTTCAGTGGTTGACTTCCCTCATTGCACCACTCTTCCCCCACCCCCATTTCCTTTCCACCTCCTGTTTCATTACCCATCCCATCCCATTAACTCTCTGCCTTCCAGCTTCATGTTTCTACCCCCACCCCAACATGTCTCTCACCCCCGCACCTAGAGCAGGGATAGAAATCTGTCATGGCTCAGCAGCCCTGTAGTGGCAACTCATAGCTGTAGCTCCTAGTCAGGCCCCTGCTTATCAGCACTCTAGTAGTAAGGCACAGTTGTGCAGGTGAGGAACACCGAGAGAAGGTTTTTAGCCTTAAGATGCAATTGCTCCAAACTCGAGCTAACCCTAACACTGATCAACATCTGATCAGGGCACAGTGTAATGTGTTACAGAGTCCTAGGTTTGCACCCAACTCAAAAACTTATTGTCCCATCCTCAGACACAGCACTTTGCAACTCTAGTGATAGATGTTATAAATTTAAAGAGGCTACTTAAGAGGAGACAGAAAGTTGAGAAATGGAAGATGGTTCCTCAGTTGGGAACAGCTAGCAAGTGAAGGAGAGAGAGAGAGAGAGAGAGAGAGAGAGAGAGAGACTAAAGGCCTGCAGAGACTCATTTACTGTAACACTAACTTGTTAATTCTTCTCATTCATGTATGCCTGTGTTTATTGAACCTGGTGATCGCTACAATAACTCTCCTTGAAAACAGGCTCCAGTTATCCTAAAACAGGGGTGAGGCCCATGAGACCCTGTGGTTCAGATCTGGCTCAGGGCCAGTTTGACACTCCTGTCTTAAAGCATCCCAGAAGCAGAAAAGAATCAAGCCATCATTTTGTAAGAACTGAGGCACAGCGAGACGAATATACAAACTGATATAAACTGTATCGATTTAGACACTAATGTAAAATTACATTGCAATAAGAATGAAGAGGCAAAGTTATCAGCCAGGTACACTGGATTTGGGCTTACTTAGTGTGACAGTATTATACCACCTACATGCCTGGAGTGGGGAAGACAGGTATCCCACGGTGTAGACACACAAATGCTTGGAGCCCTTTCAAAAAGGGAACGTTTCAAAAGGGTACATTCTAATTCTTATGCATAAACCAGCTGAGAACAATTCAAAAGCAGCAAACCCACTCCAGCTTTAGCATCGGATGAAGGAGTGTTAAAGTCAGAGTGTGTTTGCTGCATCTGAATCCCTGTCAGGCCCAAGAATGGGGTGCAAAGTAAAATGGGGGAAACAGACAATATCTTAAACTGTTCATACATAAAATCTTTTGAAGTCATGTAACTGTTTTCAGTGGAATTCTGACTTTTATAATGGATTAAGGAAAAGCAAAATCAGGCTCAGAGTAGCAGATAAATTTCTCTGAAGTGGGAATTGCAAACTACAAATAAAGACGAGTTAGAGTTGTGCTGGGAAGAAAAAGAAAGGATCTTTCTCCTAAGGAGGAGAAAAATATTAGCAGTCAGTGCCTATGTCCCTTTACTTTTAAAATGCAACATGTAACTATAAGAATTGTATTTTACCCCCCAAAAATGTAATCCTGCATCTGCTTGCCAGGCCATTCATTTCTTTCCTAAAAATCATTACTGAGTTCATCATGCACTAGTTCAACTACCTAGTTCTATAACAGAAAACCATCATGAGCAGGAGGAATATAATTGCCATGTTAAATCTAATCATTTGGATGAAGTGATACATATTAAATTTATTTAAGCCTTGTCACCTCACACTCTAAAATGGCCATAATAATCTAATTAGTTGGCCCCTCTGCTTGACCTTATCAGCATTGCTTAATTTATGATCTAACCAGAAGTTTCATCCAATTGTGTATTCCTCGCAAATGGTTGCAGTTGGAGATTGCACGAGCTGTTCTGAGCAACACAGAGTAGTGGAAAGAATTTAAAATTAAGAAATGTCTGGGGCTCACTGTGATTCAAGAATTTCACTGTGCAGTCAGACAGAATCTAATTCTGTTCAGCTTTCACACAGCAAACATTTCCTCAGTGAGCACGATAGATTTTTGACCCGCTCAGAAGAAATCTCAGAAAACACAAAACCTTTTTTTCCTTAAACTTATTTGGTGTGCTTAATCAGATGTTTGGTGCATGAATTATATAAAACTAAACACTGAAGCTCTCAGTGCCATAAAAAGCTATGGACCCATAATCTGATCCTGAATTTCACATACCGTTTATCTTCATTATATGGCCTGAGAGGAACGCCTAGTTGAATGGTTTAGTTTTACCTGTACGCTGAATGTTTAAAAAAAAGTTTAGAATCTTGTTCAATGAAATGTATTAATAGCTAGATGCAAGATTCATAGAATGAAGGCACTTTACAGATACAATATATTTACATTAGGTATTTAGATACCTAATCACCCTCTCTCCACCCACCCCCATTCCCCACAAAAAATGTAAATGTAAACGTACTCATTTCTTTAATGTTGCACCTTTGAAAGGAAATAAAAATTTTAAGACCAGCAGTACCTTCTTAACTCCTCTTATTGTGTTTTGTTGTGTACACCACAACCTAATTTTTCTCTGACTTAAGTCTGATATGAATAAAGACCAACTCAAATGAAGTCAATATCATTACTACAGGGTAAAAAAGGCTTTGTAAATATGCTGCTTTAAACCACAATAAATTGATGCCACACAGGTCAAGTTAATCAAGAAGTATGTCTCATTTTAATTTTACAGGATTTGCCACTTAGTTCTATGTACAGACATTTTCTTTGGGCAGTCTATTAAAGACAGATTTTGCATAAGAGTGACAGAGTCAGCGTGATAGCTGAATGGCTCTGAAGTATGATTTACATTTAGTACTTTATTTATTCAGATACAGATCCTGGACACAGAAAAACTTCCAAAAGGCAGATTTTATAAATTCATATAAAGACTGCACTGGTTGAAACAATACTAAAAACAATTATACCCCTCTCAACTCAAACAAAAACACCCCTGAAGACAGTGATGTCATCCACAATTTTCTGAAGCTTTGGGGACCAGTCTCCAATACAGACGCTCCTCTGGAAAGGAAGTAAAAGCAAAGTGGTGTTGGAACATCCTGGATTTTGTATCTTTGTCAAAGGCAGCTTCATGAGAATTTCTGCACGGTTAGTAGCACAACATTTTTTGTTGCTGTGATTTAAGGTTCAGCACAGATATTAAAGTGGATACTCTTAAAAGATCTGGCATTATATGAACAATCTGCTGCAGATCTTTTGGCATGCAGATTGTGCAGAAGTAAACTGGCATTGAACATACTGGCTAAAATTTTTTTTTTTTACCATTAAATCTACAAACCCAAGGTTAAAGATCATTCTGCTTGGTTGCATTATTTCATCTTGCTCTACATGTTGCTTTCAAAGGTTAGATTTGCAACACTGCATTCATGTTAATTTACTGTTGAGCCTGGGAGATACGCTGTCATCTGTGAAATTCTGCCGTATTCAATTCCTCATTCTCCATAACATCAGATACTTGCATGCAACTTCTCCATTCTTCCATTTTTATATTACATCTTTGTTGTTATCTATTCTCTCTCACTTGTGATTTACTACTGTCCCTTTCATAAGCCCTCACAGTGCAGCAATTTAATAAAGAGTTATCCCATTGCTGCTGAATGTATATTTTTTGCACAAATTGGTTGTGTCCATGAACTTCAAAACAAAATGAAAATGATACTGGTTTTCAAACACATGTCATTTATGCTATTCCTGTCTGCTACAAGGAGGTATGATAGTATAGACTTATCATAATTTATGTCTTATATGGCTCTTTTTATTATCCATAGGTTATCATCTATCTTGGATCTTGTTCAGACTGAAAGGGAAGAATTGGTGGAGGATGTGAAGATGATGGAATGCTTCGGAAGAAGCGATCACAGTATGACAGAATTCATGATCCTCAGACAGGGAAAACATGAGGTCAGCAGAACTAACACACTGGATTTCAAAAGGGCAGATTTCAACTGACTCAAGGAGATAGTAGGCATGGTGCCATGGGATTGAAGGATAAAGGCACCCAGGCAGGCTGGAAGCTCCTAAAGGGACATCCAAAAAGAGGCTGTTCTGATGTAATAGAAACACTAGAGACCAATGTGGCAGCACAGACTGTGCCTAGGATGCCCCAAAAAGCAAAAGGAAAGCATAAGGTCAATGGAAAGATGGGCAGGTCACCAAGGAAGCTTACCAGGAAATAGCAAGAACTTGCAGGGACAAAATCAGAACAGGAAAGGTCGCAATGAGTTTCACCTGGCAAGGGAAGTTGCAAACAACAAGGCAAAGTTTATATGTATGTTGGCCAGATACAAAAAAGCCCAAGTAAACTGTGGGTCCATTGTTTAATAGCCAGAGTGTGCTGTGAACAGAAGATGCAAAGAAGGCAAAGCTGCTCAAGTTACTTTGCCTCAGCCTTCATAAAATATTAAGCTGCAACTAGGCAGCTAGTAAGGATTATCTGAGTAAGGAATGGGACAAACTAAGGAATGAGATTAAAAAAAAAAGTCAAAGCCCTTTAGACTGGTTGTAATGAGTTCAAGTCAGCAGGGCATGATGAACTTCATCCCAGAGTACTGACAGACCTGGCAAAGGATACCTCAGACCCTTTGCCAATAATATTAAGTTGTGGGAAACAAGCAAGGTGCCAGAGGACTGGAAAAAGGCCAACACTTGTCCCTCTAAAGAAAGGCAAAAAGGAGGGCCCAGGGACTTATGGATTTTAATCCCAGCAGAAGCATTAGCACACCATAGTTAAAATCCTTAGTCTTGGCTGCAGCCAATACCCAATGCTTCTGAGGAAGGTGAAACCCCACCCTGAAATCTGTAGCAAGAGGAAGGGATAGCCTCAACTTGATACCTGGGAAGTTAGTGGAGCATGTCCTAAGGAAGCACACTTGCAAGCCTCTGGAAGAGGAAAGAATTACCGCAAGAGCTAATACAGATTTCCTACAAACAAACTGCATCAAAACAAATTTGATCTCCTTCTTCAATGCAATAACTAGCTGGTAGAAATGTGCAAAATGGGCTGTATTCAATTCAGATTAGGATTTGGTCCCAATCAGGGACAGTGATTCAATTCATTGAGTCAGCTCACTGTCCCAAATTTGATTCAGCTGGATCCAAACATGAAGATTCGAATCAGTGATTCAGCCAGAGACACAGCTTTGTATGTTTTTTCTACATACCTCAAGGTACCAGCACAGCTCGTGAATGCTGCAATGGTGGGGTGGATGAAGCATCCCACAGGAACATGGAAGGGCCCCCCACATGCTCAGTGGCGGATCCGAAAGTGGACCAGAAGTACTTCCGGTACGCTTCCATGTCTGCCAGGGAGAGTGTGTGGGACCCCCCCCCCCCGCACCCTTCCAGCTCAGTGTTCAGCTGTGGGGGGCCCCAGGTGCTCCCCCCCAGGCTCTGGAGGCACCAGTCACCAAGCCAAGGGAGGGGGGTCCCACACGCGCTCCCTGGCAGACCCAGAAGTGGACCGGAAGTGCTTCTGGTCTGCTTCCAGGTCCTCTGCTGAGCACACTAGGGACCCCTCTATGCTCCCATGGGCTGCTCCATCTGCCCCAGCATCTCAGCATTCATAAGTGACCTGGTACCTTGAGGTATGTAGAAAAAACATTTAAAGCTGTGTTTATGTCCAAATCACTGGATCTCTCTGAATCTGTCCAAATCGATTCGGAGGGCTCCGATTTGATTTGGAGAAATTAAAGGGTCTCCTGATTCTATTTGGAGTCAGAGATTCAGCTGCCGAATTGGGCCGAATCTCCGCCGACTCGAATCAGTGACCTGATACCTGGATGGATGAAAAGTATGCAGTTGATACAGTGTATCTGGATTTCAACACATTTTTCACAGCCTCACATGACCTAATAAACTAAGGAAATGTGGGCTAGACAAAACTTTACAAGATGGATAAACAACTGGCTCAACAGCAGCAAGCAAAATGTAATCATAAATGGATTCACATCAGAATGGGAAAAGGCTTTGTGTGGAATCACACTGGGGTCTGACCTGGGCCCAGTGCTATTCCACATATTAATTATTTATTTGGATGCTGGAATAAAGAGCTTTTGAGCAAATGTGAAGATGACATGAAACTGGGAAGGACTGCAAACATGCTGGAGGATGGGAGTACAATTCAGAAGGAACGTGACAGATTGGGAAGCTGGGCTGGAGTTAACAAGGATGAAGTTCAATGTTGACAAATGCTACAAGGTGCTACACCTCAGGAAGAATCATCAAAAACACAAATTCAAGATATGACAACCACTGTGATGGCAGTACTATAGAGGAGTATCACAGACTCCGTATGAGTTTGAGCTCGACAGCCACACAAAAGGCAAATGCAGTTTTGAGCCACATCAACAGCAGTAGTAAGTGCAAGACATGGTAGGTGATAGTGTCTCTTAACACTGGTTAGGCCTCATGTAGAGTAGTGTGTGCAGTTTGGGGCTTTACATTTTTTAAATGATGTAGAGAAGTTAGAGAGCCCAGAGGTAAGTGACAAAAATGATAAAGGGCTTGGAAGGCAAGTCATACAAGGAGGTGTTGAAAGAAATAGGGTATGTTCAGCTTGTAGAAAAGGTGATTAAGAGGGAATATGAAAGAAATCTTCAAATATCAGAAGGGCTACCATAAATAAGAGGGAAAACACCTTTTCTCTCTTGCTGCAGAGAACAGGACACAGACCAATGGTTTGAAGTTGCAGCAAAGCACATTTAGACTCAATATCAAGAAAAGCTTGACTGTGAGAGCAGTAAGGCAGTGGAACAGACTGCCTAGAAAAGCTGTGAAATCTCCATCATTGGTGGTTTTCAAGAAGAGTTTGGACAGGCATTGGTCAGGGGTGATCTGGGAGTAGCTATGCCTGGCATCCTCTGTAAAAAAAGAAACAGTTAAAAGCCCAAGAGTGCCCCTCATGCCTGCAGCATGTGCATGCATACGCACAGATTGCTAGGAGATGAGAAGAGCTTTAGCCCAAAGCCAGCGAATACTGGAGATGACCACACTCAGCAGCAGGAGAATGAAACAGAGCTCTACAACTGACTTCTTTTATTTAAAAATTAAAAAAAAAAAAAAAAAAAAAGTTAAAGGGCTGGGATAAGTTTATGGAGAGGATGCAGAAAGGGGAGTTCTGACTGTTCACATACAAGTGTTACATTTCAGCCAGTCGAATCATGGTTTCACTGACTGAAATGTTTGGTGAACAAGCATTCACAGTAATCCAACTGGTTAAAAGATAGCAGACATGGTGGAACTCTCCACTGCATTGGATGAGAGGGAAGGGAAATATTGTCCCTTGGAGTATCTGTACCCTGTGCCTCTGACTGCTGTCACTTGTATCCAGGCAGACAGGGAAGCCTGCAAATCACACAAGGAAGTATGTTCCAGGTCCTTCGGGCTAGGTGCTTTTAGTGTAGCAGGCTGTCTGCAGAACATGCATACAGCACTTGGCATGCTTGTACAGATTTCATCCAGTTGAATTTCAAATGGCTTAAACTAAGTGGCTGACCTTCAGAAGGTTGAATTGAATACTTGCACATACCCTTTGAGGGTGTAATGTGTGGAGTTATGCTCACTGTTCCCAGACTGAAGAGCAGAATGGATGGTATTTAGCATTTTCCAAGATTCTGGACTTTGCTGCTTGCCTCACAGGGCTCAATGAAAAAAAAAATCCCTTCCTCTTGCTACAGATTTATAGTTCACCTTCCTCAGAAGCACTGGGTGTTGGCTGCAGCCAAGACTGAGGATTTTAACTATGGTGTGCCAAAAGTCAGGGACTTTTAAAAAGTTGCCAGCTGTTGCTCCCACAGCATGGTCTGAAAGGGGAGGGTGACTGTGCCACAGCACCCCTCTGGATCTTCACCTCAGAGCATACTAGACTAGAGATAGCCCTCTGTTCTTTGGACAGATGCAGAACAATTCTAAGCATCTCAGATGAAAGAAACATGCATGTTAAATTTTCACAGCACTCAGCTTATCTACTTCAGAAAAATAAATGACTTGGTTTGGGAGTTTAAATCTGTCAGACTTTCCACAGACATCATGAAGCTATGGATACAGTTCATTGCAAGTTAGCATTGTTCTCCTTATCATAATGAAACCATTTAACAGCTACTTTATAATGATATTCATTTGTATTTTTATTCAAGGCTACTGATATGCATGCAGTGAATATGTCCCAAGTAAACAACTCAACTGCAGCATGATTCCCAAGTAAACAGAGAGGTCTACTAGGGGTGTGTGAAGCAGGCTGTATTTGATTTGGATTTGTCCCAAATCAGGGACGGTCATTTGATTCGTTGATTGGGATCACTGTTCCCAATTCGATCCAGCCAAATCTGAATCTGCTGATTCTCCAAATCAGCATCAAATCTTCAATGTGGCCATAGACACAGCTTTAAAAATGTTTTTTCTACATAACCTGAGGTACCAGTGCGGCTCATGAATGTTGTGATGCCGGGGCAGATGGAGCATCCCACAGGAGCGTTGGGCCCCCGCCCCCCTCCCCGCCCACATGCTCAGCAGTAAACCCAGAAGTGGACCAAAAGTACTTCTGGTCCACTTCTGGGTCTACTAGGGAGCGTGCAGGGCTCCCCCCCCCCCCCCTCCCCAGCTTGGCCATCAGCCGTGGGGGGGACCTTGGGTGCCCCTCCAGACCCAGGAGACACCAGTCACCGAGCCAGGAGGACACGGGGAGGCAGGGCATCACACTCCCCAGTGGCCCCAGTAGTGCTTCTGGTCACTTCCGGATCTGCTGCCGAACATGCTGGGGAGCTCCCTGTGCTCCAGCATGCTTCATCTGCCCCAGCATCACAGCACATGAGCCACCTGGTACCTTGAGGTATGTATGAAAAAATTAAATCCGTGTCTATGTCTAAATCTCCAAATCTTTCCAAATCTTTCCAAATCAATTCAGAGGGTTCTGATTCAATTCAGAGAGATTAAAGAGTCTTCTGATTTGATTTAGAATCAGCGATTCGGCCACTGAATCAAGCCAAATCTCCACTGAATCAAATCAGGGACCTAAACTTTGCTCAGCCCTAAGTTCCACCACTCCACATTTTCTACTCTAATATCAGAGAACACTATAAATGTTGTGGTAAAGATAAATACAGAAGTACAACAAATGTTAGTTTCTCAGTAGTGCCACAGTTGTAAATAAAGCAAAGGTCCAACTTGATACAATTGTTTGTCAAGTTCTAGTGAACCACCTAAGGATGCCACATTAGAGTCCTAGAAATACCACACCCAGACCAGGCAAGCACATAGCAGTCTGTTGCTCTGCCTAGCATAGAAAAACATTTGAGTACTAATCCCAGGAATCTCAGAAGATCAAAGAGCATTGGGTATTTCAAAGACAAGTGAAGAACAATTACCAAACCCATTTGGAACCCTTCAAAGATTTTGCATTTCTCCTATCTAATGCAAAGCATTTCATCATCATCTACTCCTATAAAACTCAACCACCATCAGTACTATTTACTGGTCACAAAGTGTGTCTGGTCCTACACAAAGTAACACATGGCAAAGTTTTCTGTGACATATAGATCCATCAGTCTATAGGAGACTGTAAGGAAGATAATCCCTTGTTCAGTCAAAACTTCTATTAACTACAAGTTGGAGTTGTGCCAAAGTCTGAATGTCAGAACTAGTCCTGTTTGCATCAATATCATTACTGCCACAATTCATCATTTTGGTGTTTTATTATTGAAAGTCTTAGTAGAATGAGTGAGTTTTGTAGAAGGATTAAAGATTACTGTAGTGTGGTCTATGGGTCCAAAAGGAAAGGGAAATACTTCATGCCAACAGGATTTTATGCCTTTCTTCTATAGCTATTGCACATAATACCTTTGTAAATAATTCCCTCAGGAAAGTGAGACTATTGCATCAAACATGTTCATATCTGGTCAGAACAGGCAATTTAATTTTCATACTCTGAACCATAAAATCAACTGTAGAGTCATACTAACAAAAATGTGTAAAGCTTACAGTGAATGTTCTGTCGTCTTTTTAAGTGTTAAAATGCAAGCCCAAGACAAAAAATTATTCCTGAGTTTATTAAAAAAGCCTTCACTACCCATGATTCTCCAAGGTGCATTTGGTGGAGGCACACTACAGGCTACTGCAATTCAACTGTTAATATAAATTAGAACACACAGTTAATATTTTCCAATTTCATGAAGAGGACTACTGGTATGAATACTGAACTCTTTTTAGCTTTGATACTCAAACTTAAATTTCTTGTGCCAAACTGTCAGACTTGCTATACAGCATTCTCTAACAATATTACCAATTGGGCCCAAAGGGACTTCAACAGATGAGTTAACCTAATTCCCGGCTCAAGACAGGATCCATCTTTATCTAAACCATACCAAGAAAATGTTGATCTGATCTGCATTAAAACATGTCCAGTGCTGGAGATTATACAGCCTTCCTTGGTAATCTGTTTCACTGCTTACCCACTCTCATAGTCACAAGAAGCATGTGCCTGTCTTTATACAAAACCATCCCCTCTTTCCCCCATCTATAATTTATAGCAATTCTTTTTAGTTACTGAGTATCTTGTTAATTATGCATGGCTTTGAATTTTTAGTGAAATGTGAATACACTAAAAGGTTCTCAACTTCCAAGCCTTAAATATTGAATTTGCATCTCACTTGGCATTTGCTCATACTCTATAGTTCATAGCTAGTAAGTAGTATTAAAATAACTAGGTGGTATCTGTGATGCACCACGTTTTCCCAGTTCAGGGACAAAACCCTCCTTTCTACTCTATCAAGTCTCCTTTCAGGTGACCTGAAAAAGGAGGTGGGGTGAGGAAATGGGCTGTACCTTTTTCTACTTCTTTACAAAGCATACAGTCTCTTCAAACTTCACCGCCTTAAACATCTTTTTAAAAGCATACTAAAAACAAATGGAAATTATGGCTGAGAGAGACCTTATGTTAAGCAATGGAATAGGAAAGGTATTTTTATATAAAATATATAAAACTGATTTTGTTAACATTTGCTAAGGGCCTTGTTACACATTAATTGTAAGTGGCTCCTGGAGCTCTTAACCCCTACATTGTCCACGCATTAACCCCTGAAGCTAATAGGTGACTTAAAAGTTGCACCACTCCAGGGCAGGTTTATCTCTGATGCATTTTACCCAGCTAGGCTAGGGACAGACATTCAAAAAGCCTGAGCCTGAACTCATTCAATCTTTGCAGGTTAGTTTAACCTGGCTAGGCTAAATCAATTTGTAACTGAAATCCCAGTACTACAGCAGCCCTCCCTTCCCTTTTACAGTACTGAGCTAAGGGGATGTAGAGGTGTAGCCAGGCCTTGGCAGGGCACTCTGGTTAGGGAGGTACCCCCCCACACTTCTGATCTGCTCATCAGAGACTTGATAACACAGTGTTTATCACCCCTAACTCAGCGTTTATCACCCCATTAAGAAAACAACAGAGGCACATTACCAGCTACCTGCTGATTCTGCTCGTCTCCCGTCTGCCACAGCATGAACCATAGGCAGCATGTGGTCTGTTCGCTAATGCTGAGAGGTGTCTGTGTAAGGCAGAGGTGACCGGGGAATCCCTGCTTAACAGGCAGTGGGGAGAGGATGGAGGGATCAGGGGGAAGCCAGACAGAAGACTGCAGACTCTGCCGAGCTTCAGCCAGGGAGCAAAGGGTAGGGGCCAGCCCTTCTGTGGAGCAGAGAGCCCCGCCCAGCACACAGAGCATGCCAGGATGCTGGGGTTTAACTTAAATCAGCAAGGGGTCAGGGACAGACATTGCATAAACCAATTTGACCCAAATCAGTTAAGTCTGATGCTACATTCAATCAGGTTTATCTCAAACTGGTTTCAGCTGTTTTCAAATCATACTGGTTTATGTGCACTGAACATCTGTTCTGTTAGAGGTTAAACCAGTTTCTGATCACTTAAACCAGTTTGTGTGTAATGTCTGTCCCTAACCCTAGTGTTCCATTATATGTGTGGTCACTCCCCACAGACGAACTGCCCAAAAAGCAGTCTGTCATGGGGAGGAATCAAGGGATAAACCCCAAGGGGACAGGGGGAACCCTGGGGTCAGGAATGTGCTGGGGAAGACAAAGGGAGACAGAAAAAGCAGAAAATCCCTTACCTGTAGCCGGAGCCGCAGAGAAACAGGAAATGGTGGCAGGACCCAAGCGGCTCATTAGCTGCTCCTTTTTAAAGCTGCAGCCAGCTGGTAACAGGGGCGATGGGAGCTGGATGGGAAAGATAAAAGGAGCTGTGGGCGAGGACCCAGAGGAGGGACCCAGAAGGTCGCCAGCGGGAAAGATGTTCCCGGGACCCCCATCAGGGGAAACAGGGGGCAGGACTGCCTCTCACACTGCGGGAAGACGCCTTGAAGTCCATTGTGGGGATGACACCAGTGGCAGCACAGAGAGGGGAGAAGAGGAGGCACCCCATTCCGACAGAGGACTTGGACAGGAAGACTGAGCAGAACAGAAGGAGTGGGAAGAAGGGAAGTGCCCTCAAAGAGGATGACAGAACACAGGATGCCATACCAGGTGGGTCTGATGCGGGCTCGAGAGGAGTCAAGGAGATACCCCAGGCGGGACATGAAGAGCCTAAACGGCAAGAGAGGCTGCAGAAGACGGGCTCCAGCAATGCTGAGACACCCAGTGGGGGACAGGGGGAAGATGTAGCTAGAGGGACCACTGAGGGTCCAGCAAGCCCGCAGGCTGGGCAAAGAATGGAGGGGAGAACGTGGTAGATGGCAGGACAGGGCAGACCCAGAGTTAGGGGCCTTAGAGGTCTGGTCCTAGTGTAGTGGAGTAGGCTGTGGGCTCAGGTGGTAAGAGGCCAGTAGGCACATCCTAAAGCAACCCGGGAGCCTATCTGGTATTGGTATTTTTTTGTTGTCTCTTTCCGTTTCCCACTTTTGGAGGGGTTGTTAGGTACGACCTAGAGAGAGTCTCTAATGTTGGCTAAACCATGAAAACCTCAAGGAGAACTAGACAGTTGCGGGACCCGGTAGGTAGAATACAGGGTGAGTCCAGGTGGCCTATTGCCCATCTCTATAGGAAGACACAGGGCACCAACAGTCGGAGATCTGGCCAGACTTCATCAGGAACTCGTTGCAGCTGGGTATAAGGGTGAGGTATAGGGGAGGTGGAGCCTCGCAAAAGATCAACATCCAGAGGTCCCAGATGCTTGAGAACCCCGGTAGTCGGACCCCACCACTGGAGTAAAATACAAAGTCGTGGCAGGGGAGATTGGGGAAAAGACTACCCCAAAGGTGGGGGAACATCCACCTCGGCAGGATCTCAGGGACGGATCAGCAGACACCCCTATACATCCGGGGTTACGTGGCACATGACAGGATGTTTGAGGGCTGACAGGTGCACAGTCCTTCAGCATCCCAGGATGCAGTGTTCCCTCCCACACCCTCCTGTTCTGTACGGCCAAACTTTCTATGCTCTGGGGGCAGCTCTGGCACTAATCCAACTCCCCCTCCTGCTTCCAAGGCTGTGACTTCCACCCCCAGGGGTCCAACCCCATGGAAACAGCCTACAGAGCACATGCCAGCTAACCAGATCCCAAGGCATAGACAGGTCTAGGAGTGGGATTTAGGGGAAGTGGAGGGGAACAAGGTAGGAGGGCAGACTGAATCCCTGTGAACTGAGCAGGGGCAGTAGCTCCTCACAAAGTGCCCTCCTGCACTGCTCCCACATAACCTGCACCCCCACACCTTAAGCCTAATCCCAATTTATTAAAATACGAGACTTTCTATAATTTACTTCCTCATTTATTTCTTTTTAAATGTTTTTCTTCTTTTTATTTTATCCTTCAGTAGCTGAATTTCTTTATTTCACCACCCCCATCCCCATTTCTTTTCCATCTCTCATTTTATTACTCACTCCCATCCCATTACCTCTCCACCTCCCAGCTTCAAGTTCCTGTCCCCTCAACTCATCTCTCACACACCGTCACCCAGGGCAGGGATGGCAACTCATAGCTATAGCTCCTAGACAAAGCCACTTTGCACCAGCCCTGTAGTGACAAGTCCCAGCTGTGCAGATGGGGGACAGTTGGAGGTTTTTTGCCTGAAGTTGTGACTGGTCTAAACTTTAGCTAGCACTAATATGGATCAACATTTGATCAGTTCAAACTGTGTAACAAGGCCCTAACTCCTTTGCCTACTTAACGCTTGGCTAAATGAAGGATTTGATAAACATTAAACATGTTAACCCTTCAGCTGGAGAGAAAGATCTCACAGAGTATTCTCATAGGCCTCCAATATAATCAGGATAGATTTGATTTCACATTCCTAATAAATCTGATGAAAAATACCAAAAAAAATACCCCAAAAAATTAACCCACAGCTAAGATCTACATTTAAAAAGGAAAAAAGCACATGCCTAAATTATAATCCTTTGTAGATTACCTTCAAAAGCTCACTTCTGACAAACATTGTCTCACTCATCAATATAATGATGTCTGCCCAAATCTTTGTGTTTGAACTGTTCCAAGTACTGTGTATTATTTATTTAGGTGTAATGTGTTTTCTTCTCATTAGTGATAATAACAGCCAAAAGAAATTTTAGACTAGAGGACTGGTAGTACAAAATAGAGCCTTCTTGTTTTGTCATTCAGACAATATATATTTTGTTAGCTACAGTTTAAATCAAGAAAAAAAATGCATAATATTAATAACACTTACATAGGACCAAAGTCGACAGAAGTCTATGAGAGTCTTTCCATTGGGTGAAATCCTGGTCCCATCAAAGTCAATGGGTGTTTTCCCATTGACTTCACATTGGACAGAATTACTGTCTCGTTAAGGAAAATTGATTTTGGATCAGCCTTGTGTGTTCCAGCTCATGATTTTGGAATGCTACTGCTTTATTTTCCACCATAACTTTCACCCCCACTGGCTCAGCAGATTTATAAACAGCACATTCATATTCCTTTATGACACAAATAACTTTTAAAATACACATTCCTCAATTAACTTTCCATAATTACACTAATGGAAAAATTTCCTTGGCTTGTAAACAACTTACAGGTTCATCACTTGGAGAGAAGACTACACTGTGCAAGCTACATGCCATAAACTTCCAAAAACAATTGAGATCTTCCATCATTTGCAGATATTTACATTTTAAATAGTACTTTGGCAGTACAAATGCTTATTAATAACTATTTTTTATACCAGTAGAATCCTGATATTAAAATGCAGACCACTGTTTTCTGCTTAACATTTTTAGTGTAATTACTTTCCAAATTTGTGAGGCAGAATTTATATAAACCAATCAGGACAACAGTAAAAACTAATTGTAAGTTGCATGGTTCATTTATTTTTGCAACATAAGAGGAAATTATTAAGTAAATACAAATGCTAATGTAGGACTAATCAGTTGATAACATACCTGCCAAAAAAGTACAATAATACCTCATATGGGTTTCTCACACAGAATTTAAAAGATATTGTGACCATATTTCCTCTGGGAAAAGCTTGTCAAAAACAGCAAAGCTTCCATGCATACAGCCATCTCAAAATCTTAAGGTTTTTTTCCTTAAGGTGAGGGTTACATTATGGTTTATCATACACATATTTGGTATTTTGAAGCTTGCTGTAATAATGAGCATGCAAACAGAGCTACAGCCAACTGCTGGATAAACATTTAATGAAATCCCTTCAGTCATCAGAATGCCATCAATATTGTAGTTGAGCCAACTATATATTCACAGCAATTAGAGTTACAAAACAGTATTTGTAGTGGGGGGTCTTAATCCATCCAAGCATCGATGTGCGTGTCCCTGCATACTGTCACTTAAAAGAACTAAACACTTATGGCTGCTAATATTTCTTCCTACAGGAGAACCAATACTTTCAAACATTTTGTAATTGCTTTGTGGTCACCCTTCCTGGTCACACACATACATCTAGTAATGATCAGATGACCAGCAGGTAATGTCATATGCGATTTTTCCAGAATCATACGAAGAACCTGGGGTTACATGGATGTAACCCTTCTGCTGGGCACTTGTTAGCAGCAACAAGGGGTGGGTTTGATTTTAGGGTACCCAATTAATTTGTACTGTGGCTCAAGGCCCCAGCCAGAAATCTGGAAGCACCAGATTTGGCTGCCAAAGCAAAACAGCCTCCTTGCAAGCAGAGATTTATTACAGAAAACAAAAACAATGAAAACAAAAGAAAACACCAAATGTAATTTTAAACACTACCAACTACAAGGCTTCACCCATGCCCAAGAAGTCTAGGACTTGGGGGCTTCTCCAAAGGGTAGCTCTGAGGGCCTGTACCCCTATACCAGCCCTTTAGTAATGGGCTGAAGAGAGGGACCTATACCAGAGAGTCTTATGGGGTACTCTTTGGGTTTGCTGCACTAGGGGGAGCTGCTAGAGCACGCAGGTTTTTCTGCATTGCAAAGCACCCCTTGTTCCTTCCTGGGAAGTTGTAGGGCACCAAACTCCACTTCCATGTGGTGGCTTTGAGAGGTTTATTGCAGTTTTCATCAGCATACCACAATCCCAAAATTCCCCAAAAGCTCTGCTGGGACAGAAAACTGCAAAAGAACTCAGAGAAGGGCCCAGGCCTATTGTGCTGGCCCTGGACTAGGCACAAAGAGAGCCAGGCCATTCTGCACTGGGCCTGGACTAGGCAACAAAAAACAGCCATGCTTATCTAGCTGCAGCTTGGACATCTAGTCTCAGCTACACAGCTAAGCTGAGATGCAACAATTGCAAAACAAAGGGGGATCAGGCCCATCCTGGCCAATAACTGCCAGGACTCCATCCCTGATCAATTTGCTCCAGAGATTAATACCCGCACGATACTATCCCTCTCAAGGCTTTAAACCTGGTTCAAGTCTTCCAGGCCTTTAATTCTGGCCAAAACTGCCAGCAAGACATACAGAAGTGATTTAGCCACATGGCTAGGCTGAGACCAAAGAAACTGCAAAAGCAACTAAAATGTGCCAGGCTCTCAGCCCTGGCCCAAAGTGTGCTAAGATTTTAATCCTGGCCCAAATTACCCAGCAAAAACCGCCAGGCTCCAACCCTGGTCAAGTCTGCTCCAGGGCTTAATACCCCCATGGTATTATCCCATTCAAAACCCAAAAAATAACACAAAGCTGGTGGGGAGGGGGAAGAGAGGAGAGGAGAGAAGAAAAGAGGAAAGGAAAGGAGAGAAGTGTCAGAGACTCTCTTGTTCCACTGTACCTGAGATTTCCCCTTCACATACTTCCAGCTCGCTTTTCCATGGGAAGCAGTTCTCCCCAGCTGGCCTTCAGCTATACAGGCCTCAGCAGCTCCCAATATAAAGAGACTAGAGTCCCAGTTGAGACAGTTTGTATACCTGGCATAACATCACCCAGCTTCTCCAACCACAGCTTGCCCTGCCCCCAGCCTTGTTCTCAACCAATTAATTAAAAAAAGGACACTGCTCAATTTATTTTTTTTTCCCCCTCAGCAAGCATCATGGGTTATCCTTAGACAATAGGCCTAACAAAACCCCCAGGTATCTGCCTACGTGTAGCCTCTTGAAGGCTCGGATCGAAAACATTTACTCTTCTATCTTATGTTTCTTTCCAGATCACTTGCAGAAATAAGACAACATAGAGCAGACAAGATCAAATGCAGCACAAATAAAACAGAATCATTTTTAAACTAAGATAAACTTCGCAGTACACAATGGCTTAGACATTTTGTGTAGATTACATGGGCAACAAGCTGAATATGAGTCAACAGCATGCCTTTGCTGCAAAGAAGGCCCAATATACTGGACTGCATTCATATCAATATTGCCAGCAGATCAAGGGAAGATTATTTCCCTCTACTCAACACTGGTAAGACCACATCTGGAGTACTGTGCCCAGTTTTGGGCCCCCCACTACAAAAAGAATATGAACAAACTGGAGAGAGTACCAACAGAGCAAATAATGGTTAGAGAGCTGGGGCACACAATTTATGAGAAGCTGAGGGAACTGAGCTTATTTAGTCTTGAAAAGAGAATACTGAAGGCAGATTTAATAGCAGCCTTCAACTACCCACCGGGTGGTTCCAAAGAGGAGGGACCTGAACTGTTCTCAGTGGTGCCAGATGACAGAACAAGGAGCAATAGTCCCAAGTTGCAGCAAGGGAAATTTAGGTTATATTCGGAAAAACTCTCTTACAAGGGCTAGGGACAGAAGTTAGTCATAAACTGGTTGAAGTGATCAGAAACTGGTTTAAACCTGTAACGGAACAGAAGCTCAGTGCATATAAGCTAGTTTCAGAATGGCTGAAACTGCTTTATGAAATACCTTGTTGAATCTAGTATCAGATTTAACTGATTTGGATCAAAAAAGTTTATGAGACTTCTGTACCAGATCCCATCCTGGTTCAAGTTAAATCAGAGTCCCCCAGCATCCTAGCATGCTTTCCAGCCTTGGGCTGGGCTGTGCTGTCTGCTCCAGAGAACAGGGGCAGGCTCTGCCCCTCTGCTCCCTAGATAAAGCAATGAGGACTGGCTGACCGGGGGGTGGGGGGCAAGCCTGGCTGGGGATGCAGCCCAGTCTGTGGGGGGCAGGGTGGGGAACACCCCCCCAGGCAAACCCCAGCTGGGGTCTGAGGCCAGGGAAAGGGATTAAACACCCCTTCCCCCACTCAAACTTACTTCTGGCTGTGACTTTGGACCACAAATCCCAGAGGTACCTGGAAGCAGGAAGAAGAAATGATAAGCAACCCTGCAGAGTCCTACGGTTGTGATTTTGGACTGCAAATCCTAGAGACATTGGGGGCAGCAGGAAGAGAAAGCAAATACACAGCCCATGCTGGCTATGTGACAGAGAGCGGTGCTTCAACCTCCTCCCCCCCACCAGCTTCTGGCCTGAGCCACTGCAGGCATGCTCAGGCATGCATTTGCTGAATCAAAAGGTAAATGTCTGGTCACTTCTCTTTCAATTAAATTTATGCATCTTTGACTAACCAGAAAAGACTGAATCAATTCAGCCTTGAGCTTTTTGACTGTATACTTGGCCTAGCAGGGTAGTAAAGCCCTGGAACAGGCTACCCAGGAAGGTTATGGAATCTCCACCCTTAGAGTTTTTTAAGATACAGGTAGACAAAGCCTTGGCTGGCATGATCTAGTTGGGGCTGGTCCTGCTCTGAATAGGGAGTTGGACTTGATGACCTCTTGAGGTCCCTGCCAACCTTTTTTTGCTATGATTCTAAGAAACTATACTATTACTCTGTTCTCAGGCATGATTCTGCACATTCAGGACAAAATTATTTTGGTTTATTTGTTGACATATTATATTGTAATAATACATAAATTTAAATTGTAGTTCTACATCATCTTTTGGATCTCTTCCAGTATTATTGATATTCAGCTTTCAGTCTCCCATTATGTAGCTGCTTTTCATATGACTTTTTCATTGTCCAAGTCATATCTGATTTTGTCATTTCCTACACCTATTCTAAGCTTCTCTAATATCCATTTATTAATACATTTCTAAACTCTCAAGCACTCTTAGAACCTCCTAATTCAGTATGTCTAGTGAATTTCACTATTCAGAGAATAATGCTAAATAAGATCAGGCATAATATAAAAAATGTGCAGTCCCCAATTAAATTCCTCACCATCACTATTTCCTGACCCAAATCCTCAAAGCAACTTCTTCCCAAATTAATATTTCCTGAAACACCAAAATCCTAAATGTAACATAACCATAGACCAAATCAGAGAAAAAACAAGAACCCAAATACTTGTCCATCTCATTTGAGTCATCTAGTCTCCTTCCAAAAAATATAATTGATTCATCTTAGATAAAAACTTTGCTATATACTATATTGAACTGAACATTTTTAAAGAGAAATAAAAACACCAAGCTTCAGAGAACTATTTAAAATGCCACTGTCTGCAATGTTTTCATAATAATTACTATTTTTAACCTAAGATGGGCAAAGTAGACTTTACACAGAAAAAAATGTACAGCTGTAAACTATTTGAATTGACCACTATGCTTCTCAGTTATTGGTGAGAGGCAACAAATTCAAACAATTTTCAAGTAAAATAGAATTGTTTATACTACTCCTGTTGATGAAGCTTATCTAATATGTCTCCTAGATAACAGTTTCTGTCCTCTGAAGAAATACAATTAAAGTTGGTATTCCCACTGCAGGACACGCTTCATATTAGTGATGTTACATATTCAGAGGCATTTAGTGATGTTACAGGCACAGAGGTATTTAATTATTTCAGGGCCTGGGTTGTGTAAAACAAAAGAATGTTGCTCACAGAATTCTCAGAATAAAAGTTCTGTCAGTCCATGAATCTGATACTCTGGTCAGTATTATACCTTCTTAGGAGTATTTTCTTGTTGTCAATTAAAGTTATTAACAAAATTGGGTAAAAAACTGAAACTATCGTTCAAACGATATACTTTTAAGGGATAAAAAGCTGTGGCAATATTAAATCATGTTATTAGTAAAATACATATTTAATTTTAAACTAAAAGCTGGATATGACATTAAAAACAAACTGCACTAAAATAGGGATATAATTGTATTAGACATTAACTGTTCATTTCTCCACTGCATATACATGCACAAGATCATGGAATCATAAAAGAGTGAGGTTGGACAGGACCTTATGAGGTCATCTGGTCACGCCCCCTGCTCAAGGCAGAATCATCCCTGACTAAGACATCCCAGCCAATCCTCCCTGCCTAACCTGCTCTTAAAAATTTCCAGGGATGGAGATTCCAGTCTCTCTAGGAAGCCTGTTGCAATGCTTGATCACCCTCATAGTCAGAAAGTTGTCTGCTAATCTCCAACCTAATTTCCACTGCAGTCTGAAGACTCTGCTTCTAGTCCTGTCCCTTACAGCCACAACCCCCACCATCTCTATCCTTTTTATAACTGCCCTTTAGGTATTTGAAAATTATTATCAAGTGTTCCCTCAGTCTTCTTTTCTCCAGACTAAATAATCCTAGTTCTTTCAGTCTTTTCTTTTAAATCACATTTCCCAGGTCTTTAGTTGTTTCTGTCACCCTCCAATGGACTCTTTCCAATCTGTCCACATCTTATTCTACAGTGCAGAATAGCATAGAAGAATCACTTTCCTTGATTTGCAAGCTACCCTCCTGTAAAAGGATGCATAGTTAACTCATGGTCCACTATAAACTACAGGTCATTCTCCACAATACTGAGGACTAGCCAATTATTTCCCAGTTTGTATTTGACAATGCAATTATTCTGTCCTAAATGCAGGACTTTGCATTTGTCCTTGTTGAATTCCATCTGATTGATTCTGAACAAATTCTCCAGTTTAACATGCTTAGTCTGGATCCTAGGCCTACCCTCCAGAACATCTGCAACTCCACCCACCTTAGCATCATCGGCAAATTTGCTAAGCATGCACTCAACCCCATCCTCCAAATCATTAATGAAGATGCTAATACATGTTTCACTATTACAGTGATTAGCTTCTTAGATACATGATATATAAGGGTCTGTACACATGTACTAACTTTCTGACAGTTAAGCTGGCTTTACTTTTTAAAGTTGGCTTAACTGTCAAAGCACACCACACATATGTGGAGCAGAGCCAACTTAAATGTGGCTCAAGATAATACATCTCTGAGGTGTATCATCTTGAGTCTTATTAGTTAATTCAACTTAGCTCACAAGATGGCTGCCACATATCAAGGAGCTGTATATATGTGTATGCTCCAACATAGCTTGTCAACTTAGTTAAGTCACTTTATTTTAAGTTGACTTAATACGTTTGTATATATACCCTAAGTTACCCATGCACATCCATAGATGTGGAACAGTCTGACAGTCATTTTATGGACCTTATTTTAAGGAGAGGGAAGATTAACACCACATATTTTAACTTGGGCTGGCTTGATTTTAGACTCATTCTGCTGTTCAGCTTCACACACTTACCCCTATTACAGACACACATGTAAATACATTCCATACAAAATCAAAAAAACAAAATAAAACAAAAATACAGTGAAAATATGTTATCCTTCTGGTCATAGAATATTTGATTAAGATCACAGAGTATGCTCCCCAATGTATAAATACTAGCAAAATGCCTATCATGAACAAGGGGGGGGGGAAGAGGGACAGAAAGCAGCATCCAACACTGCACCCTCCCCTCGCTGCTCTGGGACTAGACCCTCTCCCCCTGCCTCCTGCCACTGCTCCGGGTCCTGCCCCACCCCACCCCCGGGCTGCTGCTCCAGCTCCTGCCCTGATCCCCACCCCTGCTCCCACACCAGGTCTTGCCCTGCTCCTTCCCTTCTCACCACCATTCTGGGGTGTGGCCCTCTCCCCCTGCCACTCTGGGTCCAGCCCTGCTCCACCCCCACCCCTGCTGCTCTGCGTGCAGGGAAGCATGGCACACAGCTGCATGGGGGGGGTAGTGTGCAGCTGCAGGCCAGGGTGTGGTATAGGGAGTAACCATGGCACAGGAAGCACTCACCAGCTATGTGGGGTGGGGAGTGGCCCCAGGGTGTGACACAGCTTGCGTGGGGGACATGATGCAAAGCTACATGGGCAGGATGGTACGTGCAGTGGCGAGGAGAGCAGCTATGGCAGGGGAGCACCCACTGGCTGTGTGGCATGGTGAGCAGTCCTGGGGTGTGGTATAGGATACATGGGGGGGTGTGGCAGATGATCGTGGGGCAAAGTGCGGGAAGTGGCCACAGTGTGGGGGCATGGGGAATGCCCACAGGCTGCGGCCATGTGGTGTGGACAGCAGCTCCAGGGTATGACATGCAGGGGGATGCATGCAGCCACAGGGCATGGCATGGTGAGTGGCCATGCCCACGTGGTGTGGGGAGTAGCCCCAGGACATGACGTGGTGTGCATGGGGTGGCATGGTGCTTGGCTGGGCTGGGGGGTGTGGCACACAACCATAGGGCATGGCGTGGGGCATGTGGGAGGCATGGTGTGTGACAGTGAGGCAAGGTGCCGGGAGTGGCTGCGCTGTGGATAGCACCCACATGAAACAGGGAGTGGTCCCAGGGTGTGGCATGTGGTGCATGGGGGGGGGAAATAGCTCATGGGTGGGGTGGCATGATGCATATGGGGAGCGTGTCATGCAGGTGTGCAAGGGGTTGGTGCACAGCCACAGGGCGTGGGGCATGGCCCCAGGATGTAGCATGGGGCACATGGGGGGCATGGTGTGAGGGGAGGGTGGCATAGCACATGGGGGGATATGCCACATGGGCATGCATAGAGGGTGGCATGTGGCCACAGCATAGGGAGCACCTGCTGGCTACAGCCATGTGGCACAGGGAGTGGCACTAGGGTGTGGTGTAGAGCATGTGGGGGGGTGTAGGACTACAGGGGGCATAGCATGCAGCCAAGGGGCATGGCATAAGGAGTGGTCATGGCAGGGGGAGCAGCCACTGGCTGCATGGCATAGGATGTGACCCTGCGGTGTGATGTAGGGGACATGTAGCAGTTGCAAGGTGCCACATGGGGAACAGCAGTGTGCCACAGCAGGCAGGCAGGCTCTCCACGTTGGCTCCCTTCGCATCCCATGGCCACAGCCAGCAGGCAATCCACATGTCGGGGTGTGGCATGTGGCTGCAGGTGTTATACAGGGAGCCAGTATGGAGGGCAGGCCCTGCCCCATGGCCACATGCTGCAGCCAGCAAGGACTCCTGCACCCCCTGCACTAGCTCCCCATGCAGCACCTTGCAGCCACACATCACGCCCCCTGCCCACATCACAGCCCCCCCACATGCCCAGTGCACCCTATGGCCACAGCTGAGAGCCGTTCCCCACAGGGGAGGATCACGGCTGCAGGCTGCCATGCAGGGAGGGGGCGTGGGAGCACTCACTCTGCCCCACAGGCACATACTTCAGCCATGGGCACTGCCTGTGTGCCCTGATGCTAGCTCCCCATGCACTTATGCATCATGGCCCCTGCCGCGCCCTGCATACCCCAAGGCCAAAGCCAACAGGCAAACCCCATGCAGTGGGGCACCGTACACAAATGCACGGGGGGGCATGCCACATGGCTGCAGGGTGCCCCGTGACCATGTGCTACAGCCAGAGGGCTCTGCCCACGCACCCTGCACCCACTTCTTGCGGCCACACGCCAGGCCCCCCGTGCCACGCACTGTGGCCACACACCAGGCCCCCCGTGCCACGCACCATGCCTCCACACAGCCACGTGCCATGCCCCCCTGCCCTCTCCTCCCTTCCCCCCCCACAGTGGAACACACCTTGGCCCCCACCGCCACCCCCTCCACCTGCCTGGCTTTCTGGCTGTGTGTCAGTAAGTCTCTGGGCAGTTGGCCTGCAGCGTTACAGATAGAGACACAGCCAGAAGTGCTACAGCTTTTATTATATTAGAATGAAAGTTCCTCTTTGTACAAGAGAGTTTTTGTATAATCATAATCACATATGAAAAAAAATCGACATTAAAAGAATGCTATAACTGCGAAGTCAAGAACTCAGATGTCAGAAAAGGCTAGCACTGAAGTACACCAGACCATGATACTTTGCTCCCTTGTGCATGACTACTATTCAGCATTTGATAAAGTAATTATAGGGTGTCTAAAAGTTCATTAATACACTGTAATTATGGCACATTAATTTAGTTAGTACCTGTAATAACAGGTATTAACTAAATCACCATTATCAGTACTACTGCACATTAGCACAAAAGAATAGGTTTTTTTGTGATGCTTAATGCTCATTAGATTAAGTCTACTATGCATTCGTGCAAATGAATGCTTTTTTGTGGTGCTTAACACTCATTGAATTAATCTACTGCTCATTAGCATGATTTTGCCAGCCACGCTAATGCACAGTAGAATAAGTCCAATGGGCATTAAGCTTCTTGTGCCCACAGGTGTGTCTACACATAGCCCTTCTAAGAGGGATTAGCCTAAAATCACCATTTTTAAGGTGCATTAAGGGCGCATGTCCTCATGTATGCACCCTTAATACGCCTTTAAAATGGCGATTTTAGGCTAATCCTGTCTAAGTTTGATACCTGCATAAAGCAAGCATCAAATTGAGGCACAATTAAGTCACATTAGCCCACATGTAGATGCTTAACACATATTAATGTGTCTGTATGTGGGTGAACGTGACTTAACTAATCGCACCTAAAAGTTAATGTGCCTTAATGTCCATAAGAGCATCTACATGTAGATGTGCACCTAAATCAATCACCTTAATAAATGTGCATTAATTTTAGGCACACATAAAAACACATGTAGACACACCCATTCAATTTGAAGTCCACTCAAAAGGATGGAAGGAAACAGAACTGCATAGCCTCTAGGTCACTGGCAAGGGCTAAGGCGCACAGCTGCAGACTCCTCCTGCACCTACTTCCTTGACAGCTGGCAGGCTTCATAGCCACAGCAAGGCCTAGTAGGCCTTCAGTTTTCACCCCCCCCCCCCGGTGTCCCAACACAAACACAGTCCCACAAGCACCCATGTCATGAGTTTTGCCTGTCAGCAGCCAGAGGTGCAGGGGCTTCTGGGTTCTGGGCCCCTGCACCTCTGGCTGCTGACGGGCAAAACTCATGACATGGGTGGGAGACACTGTGTGCGTGTTAAGATGCACCCTCACTCAATTGACACCAAGGCAGAAAGCAAGGCAGTTCAAACAATAATGCCTTTTATGCAGTTTTTCCATCTCTCCCCCAGACCACTATCTCCTTGACAGCTGGCAGGCTTCGTGGCCTCATCACGGGCTAGCAAGCCTGCAGCTTTCACCCTGCTGTGTCTTAACACTCAGTGTCACCCATGTCATGAGTTTTGCTTGTCTGCAGCTTGAGGTGCAGTTTTCCCCAAACCCCTGCACCTATCTCCTCGAAACTTGGCAGGCTTCCTGCCCTCAGAAGGGGCTACCCATTTCTGCAGGTTTCATCAACATCAGGCCAGAAATGACAAAGTTATAAGCTGTTTTGAGTTTCCCCATTATAGCCTATGGGTGAAACAGCAAAACAGTGAAACTGTTTCAACAAAATGAAACAGAAGTTTCAAAATGAAACAAAATTCAAAATGAAATGCTGTTCCATCAAAAAAGTGAAAACACAAGTCAAAACAGAATGGTGCCATTTTGCATAGCCATACTGAACACCTCCTAAAGGATGTTAAAATGTCCTAGCTCAAATTTCAGGGGGAAAGGAGGTAGCTCTCTATGTAGATTTTTTTTTTTCAAACAGACCCAAGACTTTGCCTGAAGACCTAAAGGATAACAGCTTTACCAATCTTCTACCGCACTACACTTTCCCACACAGAAAGCCATTTTATAATGCTCCTTCTTTTTCTCTGTTGTATCAAAATAGAAACTCAAGTTTCTTGCCTTTGTTTGGATGGTGCAAATTAATAGAAGAAAAACATATTTAGCGCCCCTAGACATGAAGAACAGAACAATCAATCATTATAAAATCAAATCTTTCAAAGAAAAACAGCAGGCAATTGCTCCAATTGTTCTACAGCACTCTGCAGAATAATTATATTCTGAGTGCATCTGACCAATTACTTTGCAGTGTTCTATTAGTCAGGCAAGATCAATGAGCAATTACATTGTTTTGAATTCTCTGTACTCTAACAGTTATATTATTTTTCCAGCAAAGATGTGCTAGGATATATTTTATCATACCTTACAGAACATAAAAAAAGATTCAGTCTTTGAATTACTGCTTCATAGTAACCCATGACCTTATTTACTCAGGCCATGTGTTTAAATTCTTAGCAAATATATTAAGTAGAGCTGCATGAATCATGGAAGTTTTGGTGCACTAACTATATTAAAATGAGGGGGAAATCAGTTCAGGTTATATCAATAATAAGGGGGATTATTTCTTTATTTTTGCTGAAAAAAATACAAAAAAGCATTTTGAATCAACCTGTATTATTTTATTTAACCCGGGAACAAAGTATATTATTATTATTGTTTAACCGTGTTTTTAAATTAGGTTGTTTCTTAAATAATGCTGCTTTGAAACAAGTAGTCATTATGAGACTCTCAAAATGAAATATTTCATTTTGGAAAAGTAACTAAACTGTTTTGACATTTTCAAAATTCTTACCTATCTTTTGGTTAAAATTCCCAGGCAGCTTGTCCAGAGGTGTGGGGGGCTCCCACTGCTGTGCGTACCCCAGCGGAGGCCTGGGGGGCACATGGCCCCCCAGTCTGTGCACAGCGTGGAGGTGGCTGCCTCTTCATGCTGGGCTTTGTGCACCACTGCAGCTGCCATGGGAGCAGCATGACCACACATGCCTGCCACCGCCACACCCCCTGTCCACCCAGTGCCAGGATGCACGTGCCATTTTTTTTCCTTTTTCCAAAGTCCTTTAAGAATTTTGTCTTTTATCTGAATCTAAAATTGGTTGGTACATTTTTATATGCATCATACACATTTTGCAAAGACTAATGCACATTATATCAGACTCTTTGCATATGAAGGTCTGTACGTCCCAGTTTCTTCCCCATTGCCCCTTCTTCCAGTTATTGTATTCTAAGTAGGTCACTTGTGAATCTCTAGAAAGGTATTATACTATAATTAAGAAGAGCTTGTTTAAAAATGTCCAACAGAATGTTTCTCTGATCAGAAAGTGTTCTTTGGCCAAGATAAAAACAGGCTACAGGAAGGGGTCAATTTCACTGAAAAAAACTGGTAAGCTCACTGCTAGGCAGGTGTTTGTCTTCAGTCTGTTTTCTTGTCAGCTTTCATCAACAATTCAGGCTCTCAGCACCTTGACAGCCTACCTCAAAGATTGACGAAAAGCCAGGAAATTCTGGGAACCCCAATTTAAAGACAGACTACCACAGAAGATTCCTAGATCCTGGGAGTCAAAGCTCCTCAGGGACATGAGCAGTTGGTCAACTGTGTTGTTCAATAACTTCATTGTGGAATAGACAACCAGTCCACAAAAGTTTCAGCAGCCTTCTTTTTCCCTAATCCAGCTCCATAAAATAAGTAATTTAATTGAAATTGTTACTGTCTGATTTCTCCTAAATGCAAAGGAGTAACTTTTTAGTCTATTACTTCATAATGAATTTGGATTGAGTCGTAAAAATACTGAAATGAAACCAAACAGATTTTTTTTTTT
>NW_017728911.1:17953470-17956079 GCF_001723895.1 Crocodylus porosus | reverse complement strand
GGGTGAAAGTGTCAATTTTTGCTAGGTTAACACTCAATAGTATCTAAAAAACTTCAGATTTGTCACATCCCTTGGGAAGAAAATAATTGTTGCTAGCTATAAAGTAACTAGTCTCTCACAGTCTGTATATTTTTAAATCTAAAACCAAGTAAACAGATAGATGGATTTTATGCTTCTGAAGATCTTCAAAGGAGAATACAAAAATGGAAATTGCCACAACTACAATAGAAGAAAAACACAAACAGCTTAAAATGCCCAAGTGAGTAAGTCTGGATACCATGTAATTGGAGAATGGCAATTCTAGTACTTACATTGAGGAAGGGGAAACCAACTGATCCAGATCCATAAATCTAAACCTAAATAACATGCAAATGGGAACAAATTTTGGAAAAAAAGGATAATGACAGTCACTAAAATAAATGGAAAATGGGTTTGCCAAAGACAAGTCATGCCTGAACAAGCTGATAACTGAGTTTCTATACAAAAGAAATGTAGATCTGAACTTCAGTAATGTGCCATATGGAAAATTATTAGTGAAGCTGGAAAAGACAGTGATTATTAGAGAAAGAATAAGGACCTGGCTGAAGAAGACACAGCAGTATTGAAAGAGGAATTTTCTAGTCGGAGTGGCTTACTAGTGTAGTTCCTCATAGATTAATCTTGAGGCCAATCTTGTTTAGCACGTTCACTGACCTTGGCACAAAAGATAAAAAAGTGTGCTGGTCAAATTTACTAATTACTACAAAGCTAGGAGGTGTCATCAGTGCAGAAAAGAAGCAGGATATCATATAGAAAGAACTGGGTAACCTTGAGGACTGAAGCAATAAAAAAAAAATAGATAAAATCCAAAACAAAAAGGCGGCTACATGAGGACTAGTAACGAAAAAGTTTGTGTGTTAGAAGCCTATCAGATAGATATGACAAAGAAAGAAAAAGACTTGGAAACACTAATCGTTCATTAGATGATAACAAAATCGTTAAAAACTGCAATCCTTGGATGTTATAGTCAAGGTATTTCCAATAGATTTCATAGACATTAGGGCTGGAAGGGACCTTGAAGATCATCAAGTCCAGCCCTCCACCCCAAAGGCAGGAAGTCAGCTAGGGTCAAAGGATCCCAGCAAGATAAGCATCCAATTGTTTCTTGAATGAGTCCAGAGTAGGTGCCTGCACCACTTCTGCAGGGAGTCTATTCCAGGCCTTGAGGGCTCAGACAGTTAAGAAGTTTTTCCTTATGTCCAGCCTAAAACGGTCATGGAGGAGTTTATGACCATTGGTCCTGTTATCCCTTGGGGTACTCTAGTGAACAGATGTTCCCCCAGATCCTGATGCACACCCTTATGAACTTATAGGCAGCCACCAGGCCATCCGTGAGCCTGCGCTTTTCCAGGCTGAAGAGTCCCATGGCTCTCAGCCTCTCATCATAAGGCCTATTCTCTTGCCTTCTGATCATGCTCATGGCTCTCCTCTGGACTCTCTCAAGCTTCTCGACATCCTTCTTGAATTGTGGAGCCCAGAACTGGATGCAGTACTCCAGCTGTAGCCTCACCAAGGCCAAGTACAGAGGAAGGATGACATCCTGAGATTTATTTAAGAAGCATCTATGGATGGAAGCCAGAGTATTGTTTGCTTTACCAACTGTGACATCACATTGGTGGCTCATGTTTATCTTGTGGTCAATCATAACCCCAAGTCCCTTTTGGCCTGTAAACATGCTGCAGGTTCCCCGCTGCCAAGGTGGAGTACCTTGCATTTTTCAGTACTGAACGTCATCAGGTATATCTGCCCACTTACTAAGCTTATCCAAGTCATTCTGGATCACTAGCCTGCCCTCAGGTGTGGACACTATGCCCCAAAGTTTAGAGTCATTGATGAATTTGGTCAGTGAGCTTCTGACAACAATGTCTACATCAGTGATAAAGATGTTAAAGAGAACCAGTTCAAGGACAGAGCCTTGGGGAACACCACTGGCCATGGAGCACTATAATGCTTCATTTCCATCAACTACTACTGTCTGGGTCTCACCTCAGAGCCAAATTTCCCAGCCATCAGACTGTGGTGTAGCTGAGGCCACAGTTGTCCAATTTTTCTATGAGGAGATCACGGGACACCAGATCAAAGGCTTTTTTAAAGTCTAGATATATGATGTCAATCTCTTCTCCTTTGTCCAGGTGATATGTCATTTGGTCATAGAAGGAGATGAGATTGGTCAGGCAAGACCTACCTGCGACAAACCCGTGCTGGCTGTCCCTCAGGATGTTGCCATCAGCCTGTTTATCAAGAAGGGTCTCTTTGATAGTTTTCTCCAGAATCCTACTGGAGATTGAGTTCAAGCTAATTGGCCTATAATTCCTGGGATCTACTTTTCTGCCCTTTCTTGAAGATAGGTACCACACTGGCCTTCTTCCAGTCTTCAGGTACTTCACCTGAGCACCACAGGTTTTTGAATATTTTGGCCAGTGGATGAACTATGACATCTAAAAGCCAACCTATTAAATAGGTACTTTGCATCAGTCTTTCATCAGTCCCATGGGACGACCATGCCTGCTATGGGACAGGGAGATCCGGGTGATGGGGATCCCCTACCCTCCATAAATGCTGACCTCGTG
>NW_017728911.1:17927101-17951000 GCF_001723895.1 Crocodylus porosus | reverse complement strand
TCCTGGCCTTTGGGCAGGGGGCTGGACTCGATGATCTCCCGAGGTCCCTTCCAGCCCTGATGTCTATGAAAAATCTATGAAATCTGCCAACTCCTTGAGTACTCTAGGGTGTAATCTGTCAGGACTAGTTGACTTGATGATGTCCACCCTCTCAAACTGTTCCTTTAGAAGGTCTACACCGATGCTGGGTATAATTATGCCTTCACCCTGCCATCCCACATCATGCTAGGCAGGGCAGTTCCTTTGGGCTGATGAAAGACTGACGTGAAGTACTCATTAAGCAGGTTGGCTTTTTCGTGGGTGTTGGTTATTAGTTGTCCCATTTGGTTCAGCAGAGTTCCAATGTTACACTTGCTTTTTTTTCTGACTCCCTACATATCTGAAAAAGGACTTTATTATCCTCGATATGTGAAGCCACATGGAGTTTGTCTGCACCCTTGACTTTCCTGATCCACGGACCGGTGTTGAGTACTCCTCCTCAGTGGTGGTTCCAGCCTTCCAATCTTTATAAGCATCTCTTTTTAGGTGAAGGAGGTCCTCAGGTTCCCTGCTGAGCCAAGGGAGTAGCTGTGCCTTTTTGCTACCCTTCCCCTGAGATGGGATGGACAACCTTGTGCTGTCAAGATCACTCCCTTGAGGAGCAACCACTCCTCTTGGACTCCTTTGCCTGTTGAGTCGTGGTCCCTTAGGGGTAGTTAAAGTCTCCCATGACAACATGCACCAAAAGCGTGCAGCCTCAGCCAGTTCCCTGGCAAAATTCCTGGTCCAGCTCTTGTTTCTGGTTAGGAGGTCTGTAGCAGACTCCTACCATGATGTCCCCTGTGCCATGTTCCCCACATACTTTAACCCAGAGGGACTCCAAATGTCCTCCCTCAGTGTCAATGTCAATTTGCAGGGACATGTAACTTTCCTTGACATAGAGAGCTATACTCCCACCCCTTTTATCTGTACGATCTCTCCTGTACAGGGTATAGCCATCTATACCTGTGGCCCAGTCATAGGTGGAGTCCCACCAAGTCTCTGTTATGCCTATGAGATCATAGTTTTTCTTGTTTAGCAGGAGGACCAGTTCCTCCTGTTTGTTTCCCAAGCACCTGGCATTTGTGTACAGACATGTAAGTGTCCCATTGGAAGTCCTAGGCTTCCTTGCACTCCCTGGTGGACACCGTTCCAGGGCTGGGGTAGGTGTGAATGCCCTTGGGTGCCTTAACCTGCTAGTTATGCAGTAGTTGCCTAGAGGGTTTGCATTGGCGGTTATCCACCCATCCCCCAGCAGACTTAGTTTAAAGCCCGGTCAAGCAGGTCAGCCAGTCTGGCTGAGAAGAGCCTCCTCCCCAGAAGAGTGAAGTGGAGGCCATCTCTTCCTAGCAAACCACTGCCTCTCTCAAAGAGTGGACTGTGATCATGGAAGCTGAAGCCTTCACAACAATACCAGTGCCACAGTCTCTGGTTGACTACCTCAATTCTCTTCTCCCTCCTCACCCCATAGCCTGAAACCAGAAGGATCGAGGAAAACACCACCTGTGCCCCCACCCCTTTAAGCTCTGCTCCAAAAGCCTGTAGTGCCTCATGACCCGGCTGAGGTTGCTCCAAGCTGTGTCATTCATGCCCCCATGGATAAGGATCATAGAGTAGTGGTCAGCAGGCTGGATGAGTTTTGGGATCCTCTCAGCAACATCCCGCATATGGGCTCCTGGGAAGCAGCAGACCTCCTGGGCTAAGGGGTTGGGACAGCAAATTGCACCCTCAGTCCCCCTCAGGAGGGAGTATCCCATGACGACCACTCTATGAGTGGCCTTAGGGAGACCAGAGACAGTAGCTGAGGATGATCCCATGCAGCTTTACAGGTTTTACTGAGGCTGCAAGAGGTTCGTACCTGTTGCAAAGCTCCAGAGGGGAGGGGACCTTGGTGCAGCAGGCCTTGGGGCCATTGATGGCACGCAGTCTCTGGACTGCAGCCTGGAGCTCCTCTATCTGGCTCCCCAGAGACTCCAGAGTGGAGCAAACCTCACAAGGGGAGGTGGCCATGCTCCTGGTCCCATGTGCCTATATACGTGCCAGGCAGCCCCCGCAGCCAAGAGTCGGGCTCCATCTGCATGGAGCCAAGAACCATAGGTTCCATCTGGGTGGAGCCCTCTGAGGTACCAGAGGGAGTGGCCACAGACTCCAAGGGGACCCTTGGGGTGCAGTGTGTGCCCATCCACATCATGCCATTGGGAGTCCGGCTACTGAGAGAACTATGTTCCCTAGGGCTCACTGGCAGGGCCTCAGGCCCTCCCACTCACCCTCCTGTACAAACTCCCATGCTAAACCCATGGGTTGGGCCCAGAAGCACTCCTGTTTGCATGCCCTGTTCGCGGGGCTCTGGTCATGTGGCTTCCTGGAGGGCTGGGTGAAGTAGGAGCCGGGGCAGAGTGAGACCCTCCTCAGCTCCTCTTAGCTGCCTCCCCGCAGCTGAGCTAAGCTAGCCCCTCCCTCCACAGGCCCCATTTATCTCCGGCTGTGCTGGGGGGTCTGCAGGGGTGCTCCATGGCTGCTGGAGAGACTTCGGGGTGCAAGGGCACGACAGGCGTGCATCTTGCACCACTCCCAAGCCACAATTCCATTTCCTATAGAAATAAGGAAGTATTGGTGGAATTGTACAAGACCCTAATGAAACCTCATCTTGCTTACTCGATAATCATTCTGATCTGCCATGTTGAAGAATTATTAATGATTAATTCAAATGGAACATGTAATGGAAAGCCTCTTACAGAAAGAGGCTAAAGGAATGTGGCTTGTTTGATCGAGTAAAACAAAGGCTGAGAGGAGATATGATTACTCTATATGAATCCCCAAGAAGGCCACACATGAGGGAGAGAATAGAACCATCTAAGCTAAGCAACAGTGTTGACACAAAAATAAATAGGTATAAACAGAGACTATGAGTAAATTTAGCCTGGAAATCAGAAGGTCAGTAACCGTCAAGCAGTGAGGCAAAAAAAATTAAATCTTTGTAAAACGCAGTTTGATCTATTGCCAGATTATTTGACAGTGTGCCTGGAACAGCAGATAACTGGACTAAATAACCCATGGAGTGCCTCTCAGTCCTAACTTTCAATAATGATGGGGTCAAAGCCGAGCCACATTCCCTAAATTATCATAGCTGTATTTTCTAATCCCCTGGGGTACCATGAGATCCTTTTAATGGTGCTATGGGATGTCACATAATACTACCTTTGCTGGGTGTGCAAACACCAAGACATGATTTACAAGATGAACCCAGAGATTTCCATTAGGGATCCATAGTGTCAAAAACATACTTACTTGCTTCCATAGTCAAAAAACAAGTGAAAGCTAAGAGCTGCTGTGGCAATGGGGACTGTACATGGTCCTTGAGTACCCCAGGATCCCCAAGCACCCCAGAATAAGCCAAGCAGAGAGTCCTGGGAAAAAGAGGAAATTTACCTTTAGGGCAGGGAGAGCTGGAGCTGCGGCAATGCACAGAGCCACCACTGCAATTTAAAAGCTCCCTGTCAATCAGCCTAGGTGGTGCCCAGCTGATGACATCAGCCACCAGCACTGCTGCAGGGAATTTAAAAGACACTCAGAGTGCCGGTAGGGAGGAACTGCCTCCTGGCCAGCTGAGGCCAGGGCTGAGAGGCCTCAGGGCACAGGGTAAGGGAGGCACTTGAGCCACAGGCACCCCCTGGTAGCCCAGGACAGGAAAGTCTTACCAGGGCTGAGGGCAGACAATGGCTACAGCCCCTTTTTGGGGCTATCCCTCAAAGAAGGGGGTAAGGTCCACTTATTCACAAGGGCTTATTGAGCCAAGAATATATAATCCCTCCAGTGTGGAGACCTTTTTTTCTTTTCTGTGTATTATTTCTTTTGACTGAATTTGGTAAGGCCACAAGGCCAAGGTACCTGGGCCCCTGAGTCAGGGCCGGTACTGAGCCTGGCTCTCAGAGACCTGAGAGCAGGCGAACAGCCAAGCAGGGCCAAAGAGACCACATAGACAGGTGCAGCAACCCATGCTGGGGCAACAGCCAGTGACCACTGGAGGAGCAAACAAGGCTGGAAGTGCCACAAATGTCTCCAATGCCTAAATACCAACAGTTGATGTATGGCTGGGATGTAAGGGAGGTGGAGCCCCAATGTCAACCGCATCCAGACCATGAGTACCCCTAGCAGGGACCTCCATACTGGCACCACTGAAGCCCTCTTTAGAATACTATTAACACCAAGATGTGGTCGGCGAGTTGAGGGGAGGAGAGCTCGTTCTGGCTACTCTCCAGGTGTGTCACTGATTAGGCAGTGGCATGACAGCTGCCATATTCCTAGAGGTTCCTTGAGTCTAAAAAGGATGACATCCAGTGTTCTACACCTATGTAAAAGCCAACGATCTCTGAACAAAAACAATGGAAATTTGCAAATGGAAGTCTTCATAAGATAAAGTAGTAGTTAATATTAAAAATTAAGTCTGGGCTAGTCTGAGGAGATGAGCTTCTGTATACACTGTTACATTATAGTTTGAGTACACTGCTCTTTATGGCAATGTACACAATATGATCTGTACATTGCCACTGTGAGAATAAGGATATTTTCTTACTAACAAAACCAACAATTTAAGAAGAATCTAGACATTAAAAAAAAAAAAAAAAGATAGGGCCAACCTGCAATCTTCCAACAGTAAAGATACCTTTAAAAAGTATTTCCGCTTCATTTAATAGGAAAAAATAAAACTTTTAGATAACTGAAGATCTCCAGAATATTTTGTATACATTTTAGATTCACTTGTGTTCGTTAGTGTATTTTCAAACAGGATGATACTAGATTATGTGCATAGTATATGTAATAGACCTCATTAGGCATTATTCTTAATGTTTTATCATCAGTTTGTAGTAAGTTCAGCTTGCCTGCAGGTAAATCAGTTTTAACTATTACAAGGCATCAATGAGATTAGTAGTATATTATAAAATCTCTCTGGTTCTCAGTAATGAACTTTTCTATAAGTAACTTGGTCTATAAAGTCTTTCTAAGCCAAATCAAACCTTGTATGTGCCAAAGACAATATTTCCTATTTAAAAGGAACCATCTGAATACTATTTAGAGGTCATGTCTCATTTTGACCTGTGTCACTTCAGGTAATGTCAATAGTGTCTTAAGTGGTGTAAATTATGCATAAAGACTTTCTGTTTTGGAACACACTTTTAGAGAAAAATCACATTATGTCATATAAAAGGGAAAAAATTATTTGACATTTTATAAATGTGAATATTGAGTTTTTTAAAAAAAAACAGGAAAAAACAGTTCAGTTATAGGAATTAAAAAAAAAATCTGAATAAATAATTCTAACACAAGTTTCATCAGAAGCACACAAAGGTCTGGTGTGGAGGCAGAAGCCAGATATGGAGCCAGCAGACATCTGCTGCTCTGGCATCCTGCAAATTAAAAACCTCTGGAAATATAAACTGCATGCAAGGCTCATGAGCAGGAGTATATACTGCCAAGGCCTGACAGTGCAATCCTCAGCAACAGAGCTCTACTGGAGTCACACACTGAGAGACCTGAGGAAAGATGTAGGCATAGACCAGAAGCTGGAGATAGCTTCACGCTCATGTGAATCATGGGAAAAATTTATAGCATTAAGGGGCCAAATCCCTGATTCTTCCCTATTTTTGCCTCCTAACAGAAAAGATACAGGAAACTGCAGCAGAACCTCATGTCATTTTCCATTTCTTTTCCATACCTAGATGTATTTCATGGGGGGATATAATTTGGCCCTCAATCATTCAGATGTTTCTGTCAGCCATGTTCTTACCCACAGAGTAATTATTTCACTGATTTCAACAGTATTACTTCAAAAAGTAAGAGTTTCAGGATCAAATCCAAACTCCAGCCCCTACTTTGCCTCATCTCATGAGATAAAATACTTGACCAAACTAAGCAAAAAAGGGCACATATACACGTGACGGACCTCTGCTTCAAAGCATGCTAATTAGCATATGTTGGAACAGGCTCAATTAATCAAGTGTAATGGTGTGCTAATTAGCTAATCAGAGCCGCTTTAATTAAACTGCCCCCCTTTCCACCCTGGAGCAAGTGTATATATGTCCAAAAAGTCAGCAAAAGAAGGGAGATGGCATGGTGAGGAACATATGGAGGTTCTCCCTCCTCTTCCCTTCCCAAAAAAAGATCATTCCATCTGACTGAATAAAGAGAGTGAGAAGGGAACTGACTGGCTCTGTGCTCCCCTCCCCCAACTCCAATTCTACACATTAAAACATTTAACCTGGGGGCTTCAGGATAGTCAAGACTGACATTATCATGTGCGAGTGCAAATTAGTGCAGTACTCCAGGAATTAAAAACAAAAAAAAACCAAAAACACAGTAACTAGAATCTTGTATCTCTTGCCAGCACATACACTTTTGTGCACAGGGCAGAGGGGGAAATGTTCAGCTATATCTGCACAATTATCTAAGAGGAGATCAGTAATCAGGTGAATACAGATTGGATACGAACTCCTGGAAGGCTGCTTCAGAGTTAATACCATGAAAAACTCCTTTACAGTCAGGGTGTCTAGACTGCGGAATAAACTCCCTCCGGAGGTGGTGCAGTTTTCAAGAGAAGACTGGACAGTCACCTTGCTGAGGTCACGTGAGCTCAGTTGTCTTCCTGCCTAGAGCATGGGGGCTAGACCCAACGTTTTGCAAGGTCCCTTCCAGCCCCTAACAATCTATGAATA
The DNA here is from genome assembly GCF_001723895.1 of Crocodylus porosus. Lineage (NCBI taxonomy): Eukaryota > Metazoa > Chordata > Crocodylia > Crocodylidae > Crocodylus > Crocodylus porosus. The sequence continues at coordinate 17,944,272 of NW_017728911.1, read as the reverse complement.
ACAGGCTTCAGAATAATATCCTCAGTGGAATGATATAATAAATTAAACACACAAACATTTTATGGGCTAGATAAGATCTTGCTTTTTGGCCAGAATCACATACCAGGAGAGCTTTCATCTAATACATGTCTTTATACCCTATGATCTGCAGTAGCAAACCAACTCCTTTCTGAAAGGGCCAGATTCTTACATCTGTTGCAAACAGCAAGCCCTACCCAATTTCAATTCAATGTGAATTTCTATCAAAAAACCCTAAAGGCACAATCATGCAAGATGCTGAGCATTAAAGTTCAGTCAACTCAGCATTCTGCAGAATGCAGGTCCTAAAATGAAGAAATAGCTATTTCAGTGGCTAGGCCTACAGTTTAAAGCAATCATGAAGGACACAAACTATTCAGTAATAACATGAAGATCTCAATAAGAGACAACACATCAATTTTTTACCATTAGAACATGATAGCCTGATTTGCTTTGTTACAGGGCTCGATTGTAGGCAATTTTTCACGCTACATAACAAAAAATGATCCAATATGTAATAAACCAACAATACTAACATATTGTTCACATCTACTGTAATCCCTTTCTTTTATGTTACCAAAATTGGATTAACAAAATCCTTTGATATAGCAAGGTAACAGGAGGACTTGAATGCCCATACCCCAAAATAAAAGACTCCTTATATAGTTCTGAATGTAGAACAATTCACACTGATTAAGCAGTGTTACATCTCCCAATTGTTTAAAATTAATTAAAAAGCTTTGCACACTGTGTAATTACTATGTAAATAATATTATAAACCTGAATTATCACGAAGTATGAAATAGACTTCCACATTGGTTTGCAATGTGTTGAAAACTTTTCATACTTAATACTTGGTAACTAGGGCTGCGCAAAGCTTCAGTCCCCGATTCAATTCAGCAGAGATTCAGCCCAGTTTGGTGGCTGAATCTCCAAATCTGAACTGAATCAGGAGACCCTTTAATCTCTCCGAATTGAATCATAACCCTCTGAACTGATTCAGAGAGATTCGGCAATTAGGACATAGACACAACTTTAAATGTTTTTTCTACCTACCTCAAGGTACAAGGCAGCTCGTCAACGCTGTGATGCTGGGGTAGATGAAGCATGCCACAGGAGCATGGGGATGCTCCCCAGCACGCTCAGCAGCAGACCCAGAAGTGGACCAGAAGCACTTCCGGTCCACTTCTGGGTCCACCGGGGAGCACGCTGGGCCCCTACGCACACCCCTGGCTCAGTGACTGGTGCCTCCTGGGTCTGGCAGGGCACCTGGGGTCCCCCCATGGCTGATTGCTGAGCCAGGGGGATGTGGGAGGCCACCCCTGCAAGCTCTGCAGTGGGATAGGGAGGAGGGAATTAAATCCCCTCTCTGGCCAATTCATTTGAGGCTATGTGAAGTACTTCTGGTCCACTTCCAGGTTTGCCACCTAGCATGCAGGGGGCCCCAGCATCACAGCATTCATGAGCTGCGCTGGTACCTTGAGGTATGTAAAAAAAAAAAATTAAAGCTGTGTGTACATCCGAATCAGCATCAAATCTTCAGATCTGGATTCAGCCGAATCCAAATCGGGGACAGTGATTCAAGTGAACTAATTGAATGACTGTCCCCAATTCGGGCCAAAGCCAAATTGAATACAGCCTATTTCTCACACCCCTATTGGTAACATATTAAAAAAGCATATATGGTGCAAAGACCATGGTTTCTCCCTGGACCCTCCCTGGTTAGGCTGAGCTAAGTGCTGCCAAATCATACCAGCGCTCTCCTGCATTAAATCTCTAATTCAGTTTTGCTTAAAATTGCCCAAAGACTTAACTGTAATGAAGTGTTTCTTATGTAGAAACTTTTCAGTGATGGAGCTCAGAGATCTCAGCATAGTGTGTCTTAGTGTCATTCTTCAATTATTTTAAGTTCTCTTTCTAAAAGAACAAACTGAAAGAGAGCACGTGAAGCCGAAAAAGTCTCTTGAAAGTCATAGGGTTCTTCCTGACTGTTCAATAAGAGCCTCTGAGGCATTTTATAAAGTTTTAAAATGGAAAGCTTCCTTTATGAGTCAATATCCAGGCTTTATTTCCTGCACTTCCAATTTAAAAAAAAAAAAAACCACACCAAAAAAACTCTATGAGTTAGAATTGGGCCTGCATGGCTACCTACTTCCTAGGATAAAATGAGAAGGCCTAAATCTTACAAGTTCATGTTTCAGGCATAAGCTGATCACTTGCCGCGGTAGGGACAAAATGTTCCCCATTGTATACTACTGCAATATTCAGAGCCTTAGAGGGTTATGCTTTCTTTGAAAAATTTCGGCATTTGTCATTGCAAGATACAGGAAAGAGACTGACCACTTGCCTTTCCTATATTGTTACATTTTATAAAATAAGTAAATGTTTATGTACTGATATAGAGCTTTATCCAGTAGGCCACTATTCATGCCGCCATTTCATTTGCAAAATTATTACAAAAATTACGTAATACATTTCATAGCACATTTTGAAGTAGTGAGGAAAATTAGCTTCCATTGAGCTCTATGATATTTGGGTTAGCTAGCTAGCTTAGGTAATTCCATTTTTGCAGAGAACCTTGTAATCATTCACAGCCAATATGTAATGATTAGAAGCCAAAAGACAAGGAGGACAATAAAGAGGTTTAAAAGACTCTCTGGCTAAGAACAGGCATTCAAAAAGCCAGAGCCAGAATTAATTCAATCTTTGCAGGTTAGTCTAACCTGCCTAGACTGAACCAATTTGCAAGTGAATAGAACTCAGGAAATGCAGGCACATGCCTGCAGTGCCTCAGGCCAGAAGCCAGGAGCTGCTAGAGCACACTCTGGGCTGCAGGGAAGCTGTGTTGGGGCAGGGCATGTCCAGCCCCAGCAGTAGCCTCAAGTGAACTGGCCCACAGGGGGATTTTGTTCCCCCCCTCCCTGTTCCACTGGCATGGATCCGATCTGGGGTTCACCCAGTCCTCCCCACTTGCTGCTACTTCAGCAGGGGTGAGAGTGGCCAGCCACCAACCATCATGGTCTCCTGAAGCAAAGGGGGCAGGGAGGGGATTTATTCCCCCCTCTGCCCTCTCTCTCTCCGGTGTCTGGCAGAGGGGGCAGGGAGGGAGCTTATTCCACCACTCACCCCATGCAGCAAGTGATCGGCAGAGGCAGCGGTCAGGATCCACCTGGCATTCCCCACTTGCTGCTGCAGTGGCAGGGGCAGGGATCTGGTCAGACTCCAGCTGCAGTCCCCTGAGGGCGGAGGGGGGAATAAACCCCCTCCCTGCCTCCTTTGCTTTAGGGGGCCATGCCAGCTGGTGTCTGGCCAGATCCCTGCCCCTGCCACTGCAGCAGTGAGTGGGGAATGCCAGGTGGACCCCGGCTCAGGTCCATGCTAGTGGGACAGGGAGGGAGAAATTAAATCCCCTCCCTGGCCAGTTCACTTGAGGCTATGTCCATGGCTGGCCACACCCCCACTACTGAAGCAGTGAACAGAGAAATGCCTGCCAGAGGCTGCTGCACCCCTGCCTGGCCCTGACCCTGTTGGGGTCTGTGCTGGTGGGACAGGGGAGGGAAATTAAACCTCTTCCCTGCCCCCTTTGTCCTAGGGGGCCAGCATCTGGCTATGCCCCCAACCCTACTCCAGCTAGGGAGCAAAGGGGTGGGGCTATCCCTGCTCCGCTGGAGCAGAGAGCACAGCCCAGGGCTGCAGAGCATGCCAGGATGCTGGAGGACTCTGGTTTAACTTAAACCAGGAAGACAGAAGTTCCATGAACTGGTTTGAGCTCAAATCAGTTAAGTCTGATACTACATTCAAACAGGTTTATCTCAAATTATTTTTGGCCATTTTGGAACTGGTCTGTGTGCATTGAACTTATGATCTGTTTCAGAGTTAAACCAGCTTCTGATCATTTAAACCAGCTCATGTATATTCTGTCCCTAGCCTCAGGGACAGAAGATCAGGCAGCTGTTTGCAAGTTCAGAAAAAGAGAAAAAATGAACTGCTGGACATTCTATCCCAGGTAGCAGAACTTCAATTAAGTTTTAGTGCATATATTCCTTTTAATATTTTAAAAATTTTACCTGACATATTATGCTTTTGTCTCTACTGTTAAGGCTCAACAATAGCTTCTTTAGACAGAAGTACCTGATCACCTGTATTAACCACTGGTCACAATCTCCAGAAAAGACCTGTGGGATTAAATTCGTTTCATAGATTTCATAGACATTAGGGCTGGAAGGGACCTTGAAGATCATCGAGTCCAGCCTCCTGCCCCAGGAGTAGGAAGTCAGCTGAGATCAAAGGATCCCAGCAAGATAAAATGTCCAAATGTTTCTTAAAGGAGTCCAGAGGAGCTGTTTACACGACCTCTGGTGGCAGTCTGTTCCAGGGCTTGGGGGCTCAGACAGTAAAGAAGTTCTTCCTTGTGTCCAGCCTGAAATGGTCTTGGAGGAGTTTGTGACCTTGTCATACTTTGGGGCGCTCTGGTGAACAGATGGTTTCCCCAAATCCTGATGTACACCCCTTATATACTTATAGGCAGCCACCAGGTCCCCCTTGAGCCTGCGCTTTTCCAAGCTGAAGAGTCCCATAGCTCTCAGTCACTCATCATAAGGCCTGTTCTCCTGCCCTCTGATCATGCATGTGGCTCTCCTCTGGACTCTCTCAAGATTCTTCACATCCTTTTTAAATTGTGGAGTCTAGAATTGGATGCAGTATTCCAGCTGCAGCCTCACCAAGGCCGAATACGGTGGGAGGTTGACATCCTGGGATTTCCTTGAGAAGCATCTATGTATGCGAGCAAGAATTTTACTCACTTTGCCAGATGCAACATCACATTGGTGGCTCATATTCATCTTGTGGTCACTCATGACCCCCAAATCCCTTTCGGTCATGGTGCTGGCAAGCATAGCACTGCCAAGCCTATAAGCGTGCTGCATGTTTTTCTTCCCAAGGTGGAGTACCTTGCCTTTTTCAGTGTTGAACACCATCAGGTTTTCATCTACCCATTTTATGAGCCTGTCAAGGTCAGCCCAGATCACAATCCTGTCCTTGGGCGTGGATGCTTTACCCCAAAGTTTGGTGTTATCAGCAAACTTGGCCAGTCCGCTTCCAATACCAATGTCCATATCGTTAATGAACATGTTAAAGAGTATAGGCCCAAGGACGGAACCTTGGGGGACCCCACTGATCACAACGCAGCATGATGATTTACTTCCATCAACTACCACTCTCTGGGTCCATTCCCCAGCCAGCAGCTAGTGATGTAGCCAAGGCTGCAGTTTGCCAGTTTTTCTATGAGATGATCATGGGATACCAGATAGAAGGCTTTTTTAAAAATCAAGATATATAATTGTCATTCTCTTCTCCCTTGTCCAGGTGATATGATCCAAAGGGTGCTGCAGACTGGAACCTAGTCTAAAGGATAGAGCCTAGGTGTTCTGGTTCCTAGTCACACCCCTACTCACCAGTCTTTTAGTTACAAAGCAGAGCTGTGCAGGCAATAAACAATATTAACCCTTAACATGCAACTGCTCACACCACATTCCAACTTTAATACCATTTAACATTTCACGAATTTAGTATGGTTTAAATCAGGGGTCAGCAAAATGATGGATCTGCCTGGCAGCCGGACTTCACTCACCAGCAGCACCTGTCCACGACACTGGGGCTGGTTTCCATGGAGACATTAGGAGGGGCGGGGCCATGATAGTGCAGGGTCACTGTTTCCATAGAGACCAGCCTAAGCAACATTGGCAGGGCACATGGCTGAGCAGAGAGCTGCTCTGGGGCTGGGGCCAGGATTTGAAGTGGTGACAGCATCGTCCAGAGTTGGGGCAAAGCCACGATCCACTGCTTGCAAACTCGGCCTGAAGCAGGCAGAGGCTGCTGGAATATGAAGTCTGCCATAAGCTGAATACAGCCCACAGGCCAGACTTTGCCCTCCCTGGTCTAAATATAAGTGTAACTTCTCCCAAGAGAATCATGTGACCCCATCCAAGAAAAGGAAAGGGTGTGAGACCTAACATCTGCATACAGAAGAGAACCAAAGAAGTCATGACAAAGTGAAAATGTATTCACAGTAATGAAATATTTTTGTTCTTGAGAGCTTTTTTTAAAAAAATATAGAAAATTCACATACCAGCAAAATTAGTAGAGGATGTGAAAAAAAAAAATCAAAATGAACAATTAAAACAAAAATACACGTTATAAAATATTATCTCCAATATCTAGGCCCAACAGCAAACTGTATTAATAATATTCTTAGAACACCATGTTATGCTAAATGAGAGGACAGATGGCTCATTTGGACTTTAACTATGATGAATTTCCTGCTTTTTACCAGCTTTAGACACAACCTTCAAATTCTTTAATCTTGTGGATGATATTAACATTGTGCAATGCAAAACCATAAGTATGTTGAAATGTGGGCACATTTATTAATTAAAAGAGCCTAATTGCAGCTGGAATGCAAAGCCTGACAACCCTTCCAAATGTTTACTGGCATAATGAGTTGTGGTAGCCTTCCTAAAAGTGTTCATTCACACACTGTTTTAGCTTACATAGAATTCTTATGCTGATATGGACAAATACTCCGAGCCAAAAATCAAAATGCCAAATGTAATCTTTTAAGAAAAGCCTGTTAGAATTACAAAAAAGCATAACTAATTTAAATTTAGCAGCACTTTTCAATTTGCCCTCTGGACTAAAGTATTCAACTTTAAAGTAGATTGTGCAAAGTAGTTTATTTAGGAACAGGTCATGCCATGGGTTGTCTCATCAAGTGTCTTCACATATGTCAACATTACACACTGAAATATTGCTTATCCTCCATAATTTGCCTTTTTCTCTGTTGCAATTGCTACCATGCAACAATCTGTTAAAAGGGCTTATTCCTTATCTCCATCACAAAATAATAAACCTCAAAATGCATAAAGAAACATTTTACAGTGAGGGAATATTAGGATACCAATTAAGCTGAAATTACTCATTAAACATTTACAAATTAAATGCACCTCCTAGGAGATGGAAAGTCTGAAAGACGCATCCATCTCTCAGGCATCACTTGATATCTTCATATATTGAGCTGTGTTCTAAATGCATTTATTATTAACCATTCTTAGTATCCAAGAAATTAACTCCATAGATCACTTATGGTCTAGTAAGCGTGCTGGATGGGTTTGTTTTTTTAAATTGTTATACTGAATTCTTCTACAACCACACCATTTTACTACTTTGCAATGGCATCAAGGCAAAATGAACAGCTAGTGCAATTATGCAGATGGTGGGGAAAATAAAGATAACAAAAACAAATTCAAGAATCTTAATCCAAAGAATTCTGTTTAAAAATCTGTTATAAAAACAAGATTATCCAAAACTAAGCCTAATGTTTAGTAAGACAATCTACACAAGCATTGGCTAACTGGCATAATCTTTTTGACAGTTATACCAGTGCAAATCAAGAGCAACTCCACTGAAGTTGTACCCTATGTTGGAGTTGAATACTACTAAGACCAAGGAGAATCAAAGTTCGCAATCCCATCCATGGAATCTACATAAACTTTCATATTCTTCAGCAGGGCACATGTTATCTGAAGATTCAATGGCAATGCATTCCCAAGAACCTACATACTTTTGTCCCTGATTTGCATGTATCTAAATTAATGTTGTTGGGCTAACCCAAAATTTGGGGGCCTTGATTATAGCGATATTTTTACTTTAAGCAAATACCCTTTCTGGGAAAAGACTGAAAGAATGATTTGAAAGCCTTTGCTATACAGAATGGTTGGACACTCAAAATTAAGTCCAATTACTTAAATCTGTGGTTCTCAAGCTTTTTTTTAGACACTTTTTTCCAGGCACCCCTTGCTACACTCAAGGGACCCCTTGCAAAATGCCAGATTTTAGCTTTCACTCCTTTCTCGGGTACAGAAAAATAGTAGAACAAATTCTTCTGTTGCAAAGAACTCAGAAAGATTACAACCGGTCAAAATGTGTTTGACACTATAGATTCCTGTTTGAAATGACTGGGTTTGTATCTTGCAATCTTGCTTGCACACCTAAAAGCGCTAATGCCCTGAGACGCACTTAAAAAGGATCTTGCAGCACACTAGCATGCCATGGCATTCTGACTGAGAACCACTGATTTAATGCCATGGTCTACAATGCATGCAAAAGTGAAAAACTAAATTATTGTATCTTATAGGAAGGCTTTTGCTTTTTTCTACTTGATTAGAAGAGATATCAATGCTTTCTAGAGATGGAATGAATAATTGATATCCCAAATACTGACCCAGTTGCCTTTTATTGAAAAAAGTCTGAAACATGCATAAATAAAGTGTAACCTAATGTCTTTCCACAGCAGTTTTGATAAGCCAATTTCACATTCAGGATCAGACACAGACCTATTAGTAACTAAATCCCCAGAGCTAAAATTGAAAACATACTGCACTTAGTTTCATAAACTATGTTTAAGCCTTTCTTAATTCTGGACATGTAGATATTCAGTTTTTACAAGAAGTGTTGTTGTCCCCATAGAAACTAAAACTGTACAAATGTTCATGCTCTGGTCTCCCAAACCAAAAATGGCAGTTTTGAGATAAAAACAAACCAATTCCAATTAAGTCCTGGGAAAGTTTCTCTCCAGAAAATGAACAACAGTACACTGTGCTCCCACTTAAGTCCTCCCAGGAAACAGGAAGAGTGGATCCAGGGGAAAGCGTCACATGCCTTCCCAAGACTAGGGTCACTCCGACCTGGAGTAGGCACAGGGACAGCTGCTTCAGCCCCTCCCATAAATCAGAAAGAACGGGAGGAGCTCCCTGCCAGCTCTTCATACTCAGGGGTCCCTGATGTAAGAAGCAGGCAAGGAGCTTTGCCCTACCACTCCTTCAGCTTGAACACTGAGAGCCAAGTGGTGGCATGAGCATTGCAAGCCCTCTGCCTGCATCTCACACCAGTCCCCAGAATGAGAAGTAGTCTGCGTGCTTTACCCCGCTGCTCCATGCCTCTTACCCAAACTGCAGTCCCCAGTTTTGGGAAGAGGCAAGGGGCTTTATCAGCTCCCTCTGGCTTCCCTCCACTGCCCAGCTGGGCAGCCAAGGTAACAATTTAAAAGCCAGCAGCACTGGGGTAGTGGGGCAAAGCACCCATCCACTCATCACAGTGGAGCGAGCACAGACTTTGCTGCAGAGCTCAGCCTGCTCAGCCCCCAGTGGCTAGAAGCAGTGCTACTCCCACCCCCACAGCTCCAGTCTCTCTGGGGATCACCCTATTTTTGGGAAGGTGCAAGGAGCAGAGGAAAGGAAGTGGCTGCAGACAATGTCTGTACTGCTCCCTCTCCTGGCATCTTTTCTAGCAACGGAAATTTTCCACCATTAGAACTCAGCATTCCTCCACAGCCTCTGTTAATACTGCTCTTGAGCATGATAAAATAAGTGACAGATGGAAAACCCATGAATGATTCAGTTCACTCAGAGAAAGCAGTGCAGATTTTATCACAACTTGGTTGTTCCATCACTGACTGAAAATAAATACATTCCAAGTCTATTGCTCGTATTTGCTAAGAGACAGTTTTAGTTTGCAGAACTCCATGAGCTAAAAAAAAAAAAAAAAAAGCATGTTTTACATAAAACAACCCAGCACAAAATGGTTTAATGGTAAGATGCTCAGCTAAAAAGCTTAGAGTAGAAGTCCACAGGCAGATCCAGAAGGGATGTGGTGGTGCAGTCATTGCCTCCTTTTCCACAATATAGCTTGGCACTTCTGGTTTCCCACTGGGTCTACTGCGGATTCTGCCCCTGGCAATGTAGCAACAGCTGGGGACAGGTACTTCTTGGCATCCACTCCATGCTCAGTCGCACTTCCAATCTCCTCCCATTCCTCCCCTCCCTCTCTCTACCTACACCTCTGGGCACAGAAAGGGAAGACCCACCCCCAGCACTGTTCACTGCTCCCACTCCCCGCTAATCCCCTGTCCCTTCAAAATCCTGGATCTGCCTATACTGCAATCAGGTATCAATCAAAGCATCCTGCTGGATTCAACTGTTTGATTTCAGCTGCTTAACTACAACTAAAGCATGATTTCAGTGGTTCTCTAATTTGACTCCTTCCACCCAAGAGGTGAATGCTGACAGTACCTACCTGCTAGTTAGGTGGACACTGAGTATTCCACACAATCCCTCTGAGTTATCTTAAAACCATTTTAGAAAACAAGGAAGGACCCCATGGTTCTGTAGTGTGTTTGGGACTCACTGGAGGCTGCAAACAGAAAGCCTCCCTTAGACAATCCTACAGTTTCTTTCTGGCCCTTCTAAACACAGCTTCCTGTCTCAACTACGTAGAGTCAGACCCCAGCACAAACCAGGTAAGTAGTCTACAGATGGATTCCTAAAAAGAGCTCCACCAAAGGAACAAACAGCACAACTTGCATGGCTTTGGTGCAGGCCACAAAGTAGCATTGTCTTCGAATCATCAGACTTTCCACAAAGCTCAGAGTAGCAATCTGTTCTGATCACTGTTTTTCATATTCCTCCTTTTATAGCCCCTTACTGTGTCTTGTTTAAAAATTGGACTGTAAAAACTACTCAGGGCAGAGATAAACTCTTCTCTCTCTCTGCACATCACATAGGCAAAGCAACCCTGGTTGCAACCAAGACCTCTGGACTCTTAACACAAATAATTGTTAAAATAAAGATGAGGTCATGGCAATGCATTTTAATAATAAAAATGAATTGAATTATAAAATAACCTTCAAAGCTTATATTGGTTGAGGTAGTATACTTACAGCAGGTGTAACTGGGCAAAATTTTGCAGCCTGTTACACAAGAGGTTAGGTCAAATAATCACAATAGTCTCTTCTGAACAAAATTTTTAAGTGTTTAATTTGCTCCTTGATAAAATACAGAATAGTGGTTTTATAAGCATACTAACTTATTTCAGCTGGTTGTAGTGGCACATTCCGTAATTATTTAATGTTTTAATTGTCTGCAATTAATTTGAAGGGATTGTCATTGATATTATAAACACTTAACATAATATCTCTGTAGGTTATACAAGTCATCTGCATGTTAAAAGCTTCACTGTATTTGCTATAAGAAAAGATATTCATTGACCTTATTGACTAAAATTAAAAGAATACTGGAAGCCTGACCTAAGGATATAATTAAATCTTATTATGTATACAGTTTAGCATGTGTAATAGAGGAATTGAGAGGACACCATGGCACCGTTTTATAGGGAATCTCGTTAGACCTTATGGTGGTTATATATTGGTCCTTTGTGGGTGAAGATGACTGCATCCAGTGGGAGGTGGGGGGTAGGGAGAGGGAGAAGAAAGAAGAGAAATGGGAAAGAAACAGAGGGGGAAAAAAAGAAAAAGAGAAAGGAGTAGGGTGGAGACTAGGTCGCGTGGGTATGTAGATTTCTTATAAGCCTGATCTTTGCCTTGATCTGCTGCAGCAGGGGCAGGAAAGCAATAAGGACTGGGTTCAAGAGGTTTTTGTTTTTCTGGCCACATGCGTCTTCATTGCTTCTGCTGTTTATTGCTGTTTGAAGGCCAGTGGTCCGTTCTGGATTGATGACCTCCAGGATGGGCGGTCGCAAGCAACTTGCTCCCATGACTCCAGGTTGATGCCAAAACTCTTTAGGGGCACCTTTAGTGTGTCCTTGTACCACTACTTTGGTGTGCTGCAAGAGCATACTCCATTTGACAGTTCGCCATAGAAGATTTTCTTCAGCAGATGACTGTTAGACGTTCTTGAAAGGTGGCTGGCCCATCTTAGCTGCGTCAGTTTCAGAAGAGTGCAAATACTCGGGAGAGCTGAACTTCTGAGCACCTTAGTGTCTGGAATCTTCTCCTACCACTTCATCTCTTCATCTTTAGTATCTATTACAGGCAGCACAGGTGGAAGTGGGTTTCTTGACATGATGCTGGTAGATGGTCCAGATTTTGCAGGCATAAAGGAGGGTTGGGAAAATTATGGTTTTGTATACCTTCAGTTTTGTTGATATTCAGATGCCTCTGTGGTCCCAGACCAACTTACCAACCCTGTCGAAGACCACACTACTAGCTTTTGCTAGTCTCGTGTTGACTTCATCATCAGTGTGAACAGCATGGGACAGTGTGCTGCCTTGCTTAACAAACTTGTTAACCATCAACGGTTGTTGGCCTTTAACTGAGATGTGTGGTCCCTGGGATGTTGTGCCAGGTGCAGGTTAAGCCATCATTTTGGTCTTCTTTGTGTTAATAGCAAGCCCAAAGTTGTCGCAGGCTGACGAGACTAGGTTCATGGACCACTGCATGTCAACCTGTGAGCCTACATGCACAGTTGTCAATAAAGAAGAAGTTGCGAAGCATGGCTATCTGGACTCTGGAGCTCACTCGGAGCCTGCACAGGTTGAAGAGGTCTCCATCAAAACAGTACCTGATCCCCATGCTAAGGTCATCATCTTGAAAGGCATCTGACAGCATGGCAGAGAATACCATGCTAAAGAGGGTAGGTGTGAGCACACAGCCCTGCTTGATGCCATTTATGACCAGAGAGGGGTCAGAGCATTCGCCATTCGCAAATTTGCAAGGGCACATGCCATCATCATCATCATGGAACTTTTGAACCATGCTGATGAATTTTGCAGGGTATCTGTACTTCTTCATGATTTCCCAGAGGGCTTTATGGTTCACCATGTCAAAGGCTTTGGTTAGGTCGACAAACATGGAGGAGAAGGTCAACGTTCTGTTCCTGGCACTTTTCTTGAAACTGCCAGGCCGCAAAACACTATGTTGGTGGTTCCGCATCCTTTTTTGAAACCACATTGGCTCTCAGGCAGTAGGTTGTTTAGATGGTTGGTCAGCCAGTTGAGGAGGACTTTTGTGAGAATCTTGCTGGTGGTTGAGAGGAGGGAGATGCCCCTGTGGTTGTTACAGAGTTGGTGATTTCCCTTCCTCTTGTACATGTGGTCGATACAGGCATCCTTGAATTCTTGCTCCAGTGCCCATACACTGCAGAAGATCTGAGCCTTGTCAGTTAGCAGCGTGGTCCTGTCAGCAGACAGCAGAGGAGAGGATCCAATGACCTGTGGACTATAGACAGCCTTTAGGGTGTCAAAGAACTTATTCACATTGTTTCAGTCACCATAGTGCTGGACCTTATCTTCTGTGTTCTTCAACTATGCATCCCTAGCAACTTGTATTAAATGGTCTTCTGTATCAAGCTGTAGGCATGTTGTGCTAACTCAGACTTATCATGGAGGCAGGCTCTGTAGAAATATTGTTTCTCTCTCAGCAGCCATTGTATCTCATTGCCATTTTCACTGAACCCATCTTGGTGTCTATGGACACTTGGTCCCAGGGTTTCAAGGGCTACAGAGTGTCTAGGTCCCAGGGTCTCAAGAGGGTGCATGGAACTGCTTCCAGTTGGACTCAATGGAGCTGGAATAGAGCACTGTAGTGTTAAGCTGATCTTTCAGATGGTTCACAACAGGCAGCCTGGTGCTTTCATTTATCAGCCCTGCAGCATGGAGGCACTTTGGTTGACTTCATCCTTGCAGACGCTGTCTGGTTTGAATTTTGATCTTTAGTGAGGAAATGATGAGTCAATGATCAGTCCAGCATTCAGCACCATGCACTGCTTTAGTTGCATGGACATAGTGTCTCTCCTTCCTTCAGATGATGACATAGTCAATAAGTTGCCAGTCCTAGGAGCAAGGGTGTATCCAGAATGTCTTTTTCTGCTTGGGGAGATGAAACAGTGTGAGTAACTAGGAGTTCATGTTCAGCGCATAGACTGAGCAGGAGAAGACCACTGCTGTTGCAGCTTCTAATCCCATGTTTCCCGATGATGCCATCCCATACTTGGCAAGCAGAGCCAATCCTGGCATTGAAGTCACCAAGAAGGATGAGGCAGTCAGACTTCAGTACAGCAGCAATCACAGAGTGGAGGCCATCACAGAACTGGTTCTTGACTTTGTTGGAGTTGGTCATGGTAGGGGTGTACACACTGATGATAGTGGCGCACTTTTTGCCAGGCAGGGGGAACTTGAGCATCATCAGTCAGTCATTTACTCCCTTAGGCAGGTAGGTTAGCTTCTTGATGAGGCTGTTTTGTATAGCAAAGCCAAAACCTGCTTCCCATTTGGCTTTGCTGCCACAACCACTCCAGAAGAATCCATAACCAGCTTTTGCTTCTGTGAACTGCCCTTCATGGGTAGGTGAGTCTCAGTGAGGGCAGCAATCTGGATGTTGTATCTGCCCAGTTCTCTTCTGATGAGAGCAGTTCTCCTTTCAGGTCTGTTGGTGTTTCCATCAGACAGCATACATACATTCTATGTGCTCAGCTTGAAAGGGATTGCTATTTTTCCTTTTCAACTGCTGTAGTAGTTCCCCTGCCAGCAAGGGTGAGGTATGCTGGCCAGGGTAGAGTGAAGCAGACAAGGTTTGGGGGTACCTTTTTTAGCCAGTTCCTCATTCTAGAAGGTGAACAATGCAGTCCTAAATAAGGGTGTTCAGTAACCCATGGGGTTGCCAAATTTACTGCTGCTTCGGTCCAGTAGAAATCAACCCAAAGCCCTGAGCCACCTGTGTGCAGGTTTGTGGCTACAGCTTCCAGCGTGTCCACACCTGCTGCTTCATCACTGGCCCATCGCCACTGGGCTTGTGCTGGATGTGAGTTGTATGGGATTTAGATTTAAGTGAGGAAGAGTTGTGCAGCATTGACCTCACTCTCACATCCATGGCAATTGGTAACCAGCAGCAGGACAGTGTCAAGACAGCTGGAGATTGGCCCAGATCCAGCAGATGATCAGGACAGCTTTTGTGCCTTGTCCTGCTCTGCAGGATCCACAGTACATTGCTGTATTGCCATCATGGCCACGGGACCATACAAGGGTCTCATCTGCCCAGTCAGCCAGAGTCAAACTTTGCATACAGGGATAGGCACGTCCATATCTCCCCAGAGGTCAAAGACTGACCGGGTATGCTCACCTGGTTTGGCCCTCCTGTGGAGGCAGTCTACCAGGGTGTGAATGCTATAGCATGCAGACAGGTACTTGGAGCCACAGGTGAGAGTTGAGTGCTCTTGAGGAACAACAGAGGAAGAGTCACTCAGGGGAGCAGGCCATACTCTGTCTCTAGAGGTGCTACCTCTCCCAGATGCTCCATGATGATTAACACAGTTTAATTGGATGATTAACACAGTTTAATGGCAATGAACATAGTTTAATTTGCTAGTAGGCAGCTTGGTCTCCATGAGCATTAACAAAGGCCTCCTCTTGGAAGCTCAAGGAAGACAGTGTCAACAGGGGGTCTGGCAAAGATACCATTCTACCCCTGTTCTGCCCCAGTTCCTTGTAGGCACACAATTCTTTCCAGAAAGAAAGATGAGGATTCATTTATTCCCTACTAACATCATTACTTCCCTCCTACAAGAGTTCTCTGGAATTCCCACCAAGATACCCGTCTGCAGTTGTCACAAGGGCTGAATAAGGCTGCAAACAATATGCAAAGGATTCATCTGTAACTTGTGTTTATACATAGCAGCATCTCCTCCTTTTGCAGGCAGCCCCTTTGGCCATTGTTTGCTGCAGTGCTCATCTTACATTTATTTTTACTGAACTGCATAATTTATCACTTATCCTAAATGTTCCACTCCTCTACCTTGATGGCACTTTACTTGAGCCATCTATGAATAACGACATATTTTAAATATTTATATAAAAGTGTTTAATTAAGGAGTCAACTCCTACCAAAACAACTAAAATTATTGTACCCCGTGAACATGTGGACTGCCAGTCTGACTCCCATACTGATTTGCACTCAAAGTCCCCACTGAATCCATTGCAAGATGTCATAAATAAGAATGTGGACAACTGCTCTAAGCTGCACAGGCCACTAGCCAGATCAATAATTTGAGGGTGCAGATGCAGACTTTTATCCTGCTCACCAGCTTACACTCTCTCAGGCTGCATATCATATCTGGACAAGAGGCACAGGATATGCCTCAGCTAGAATTTGCCCACACAGCAGCCATTTACCCATTAACTCTTGCAAAAAGTGCCAAAGGACTTTAATAGCCACAAGTGGGCAGGACATTGGTTATAGTCTTCTCTGACAGATAGCATGTCCTGCAGGGCAGTGCCACTAGTACCACACTGTGGGTGCATCTACACATGCAATTAGCATGTAGCAATAACTCCAGCACAGTTCATGCCAGAGATTTCCTCTCCTGGGCACAGTATTCACACTTGCACGTGGCCCAGCGGCATGCTGAGCTGGGGTGGAACAGCCATGGGCTGGCAGGGGACATGGGGAGTCAGCCTGTTAGCCCAGGGCTGCTACACCCCAGCTCAACATGCTGCGGAGAGGCTGGCTGGGGTGCAAGAGTGCTAGTGCTGAGCTAGCTGGCAAGTAGCCCCCACACTGTAGCACCCTTCTGCCCCAGCCAGCCCAGCTCCCCATCTATATATGCTTTTCAGTCCATACAACTATTCCACTGTAGGATAGTACTTGCCCCAGACAGTATTAACCTATAGCGGAATTAATTAATTACTGCACCCTTATATGGGCACATGTATAGACGGTTTACTGCAGAGCTAATTAATCAGCTCAATAGTAAAGCCTGTGTTCAGATGCATCCTGTGCAGTTTATTCAATACTGACCCACAGTGAAGAGTTCCATAAACCCCACTCGCTGTGATGCTTAGGTTTCCTTAGAAATGCCTCTATTGTATCATTTGAAACATACTCATAAAATCCAAGCTGACAGGTCAGAAGCCAAGACAGCGGACAGATCACATCCCAGTGTGGTTTTCTGATTTGAAGGCATCAGGCTCAACATTTTTATTACCCTTCAGGCACATCTCTACTAAAGATCTCACCCTACACAATCAAGTTGTACTTTAGTCTTCTGAAACCTACTTGCTTTGGCATCTTCAAGGTCTGCTGAAAAAGGATGTTAATATACATTAAAACATAGAATCAATGAGTCAGAAGGGACCTAGACAGATCATCTAGTCCAAACCCCTGCCATGGGCAGGAAGGAGCACTGGGGGTGGCAGGGGTCATAAGACCCCAGCCAGGTGCCTATCCAGTCTCCTCTTGAGATCTCCAGGGAAGGTGAGAGCACCACCTCTCTGGGAAGCCTATTCCAGGCTCTGGCCACCCTTACTGTGAA